>NC_057817.1:1818181-2121212 GCF_910594005.1 Cervus elaphus | reverse complement strand
AACTAGGTTGCCAAGGCTGAGTGGCAGACCCCCTTCATGCTGAAAGCATCCTCGCCATACATTATTTCATTCATTTGGTTTGTCCTTTTCAGTGATCAGGTTAAGAAACTGGTGTCAACTCTATGTTGGCTTCAGGGACCTCTCAATATGAGTCTTCAGTTTCCATGTTAATCATAGAGTACATGATAGAAGGGAAAGTCAATTAGCAAGTGAGAAATCCCAGGAAAAATGTAAACCTCATTTGATTCATTTCTATTGTTAAGACAATGTTGAACATAATGAGAAACAGAGGTACCTGTGTATTGTATGTTTCTAGAAAAAAAATTATTTCTTTATGAGTTGGGAGAGTCCTACAACTATGTATAATAGTTTGGAAGCTACCATTAGAAGAAGGAACAGCTTGTCCCCTATTGGCACTGAAGTGAATCTGCAGTTAAATTTAACTGGACTTGGTCAGATTTATCCCACCGTGCATTTTTTTCCTGCAATATTTCTGTAGGAAATTTTACTTCTCCTTCCTCTCCCCCAAAGAGGGGGAAAATATATCAAAACCGTTTTAAGGGGCATACTCTCAAGCTTAATTTCTCCATAGATGAAATTTGTTCAACTGAGATTTTAACTTAATAGACACATTAATTTTTTTTTTTTAATTTTTGTTTATATATGTGTATCTCTAACACACTGTATCAATCAAAGCAGAGAACAAAAAAAGAGATGAAGTTTCAGAAACAAGGCTGTGGCCAGGCTTATACTTAAGAAGACACGAACAGTGTTACAATGACGAAAGCTATTCCTCAACTTCTGGAAGCCCCTCATAGTCCACAATTGGAGATGCACAGTTCAAAACGCCCTAATCATGGGAATGTTCAAGTTTATTTAAGAGAGAGAATTAAAAACGAAACAGGATGCAGACCTTCCTACCTCCCTTGGGGTTGTCCATGGAACATTAAATAATGTCTTCTTAGCATATGAATGTTGACTTTCCAGAACAGTTTGGGAAATGCTACTTGAAAATATTAGTATCCTAGTTTCATTCATTTACAAGTGGTTGACCAGCTTTCCCAGCACCACTTGTTAAAGAGGTTGTCTTTTTTCCATTGTATATCCTTGCCTCCTTTGTCAAAGATAAGGTGTCCATAAGTTCATGGATTTATCTCTGGGCTTTCTATTCTGTTCCATTGATCTGTATTTCTGTCTTTGTGCCAGTACCATACTGTCTTGATGACTGTGGCTTTGTAGTATAGTCTGAAGTCAGGCAGGTTGATTCCTCCAGTTCTATTCTTCTTTCTCAAGATTACTTTGGCTATTTGAGGTTTTTTGTATTTCCATACAAATTGTGAAATTCTTTGGTCTAGTTCTGTGAAAAATACCGTTGGTAGCTTGATAGGGATTGCATTGAATCTATAGATTGCTTTGGGTAGAATAGCCATTTTGACAATATTGATTCTTCCAATCCATGAGCATGGTATGTTTCTCCATCTGTTTGTGTCCTCTTTGATCTCTTTCATCAGTGTTTTATAGTTTTCTATGTATAGGTCTTTTGTTTCTTTAGGTAAATATACTCCTAAGTATTTTATTCTTTTTGTTGCAATGGTGAATGGTATTGTTTCCTTAATTTCTCTTTCTGTTTTCTCATTGTTAGTATATAGGAATGCAAGGGATTTTCGTGTGTTAATTTTATATCCTGCAACTTTACTATATTCATTGATTAGCTCTAGTAATTTTCTGGTAGAGTCTTTAGGGTTTTCTATGTAGAGGATCATGTCATCTGCAAACAGCGAGAGTTTCACTTCTTCTTTTCCTATCTGGATTCTGAAACTAGAACACTTTCTAACACCATACACAAAAATAAACTCAAAATGGATTAAAGATCTAAATGTAAGACCAGAAACTATAAAACTCCTAGAGGAGAACATAGGCAAAACACTCTCCGACATAAACCACAGCAAGATCCTCTATGACCCACCTCCCAGAATATTGGAAATAAAAGCAAAAATAAACAAATGGGACCTAATGAAACTTAAAAGCTTTTGCACAACAAAGGAAACTATAAGTAAGGTGAAAAGACAGCCCTCAGATTGGGAGAAAATAATAGCAAATGAAGAAACAGACAAAGGATTAATCTCAAAAATATACAAGCAACTCTTGAAGCTCAATTCCAGAAAAATAAATGACCCAATCAAAAAATGGGCCAAAGAACTAAACAGACATTTCTCCAAAGAAGACATACAGATGGCTAACAAACACATGAAAAGATGCTCAACATCACTCATTATCAGAGAAATGCAAATCAAAACCACAATGAGGTACCATTACACGCCACTCAGGATGGCTACTATCCAAAAGTCTACAAGCAATAAATGCTGGAGAGGGTGTGGAGAAAAGGGAACCCTCTTACACTGTTGGTGGGAATGCAAACTAGTACAGCCGCTATGGAAAACAGTGTGGAGGTTTCTTAAAAAACTGGAAATGGAACTGCCATATGACCCAGCAATCCCACTTCTGGGCATACACACTGAGGAAACCAGATCTGAAAGAGACACGTGCACCCCAATGTTCATCACAGCACTGTTTATAATAGCCAGGACATGGAAGCAACCTAGATGCCCATCAGCAGATGAATGGATAAGGAAGCTGTGGTATATATACACCATGGAATATTACTCAGCCGTTAAAAAGAATTCATTTGAATCAGTTCTAATGAGATGGATGAAACTGGAGCCCCTTATACAGAGTGAAGTAAGCCAGAAAGATAAAGACCATTACAGCATACTAACACATATATATGGAATTTAGAAATGTGGTAACGACAACCCTATATGCAAAAACAGAAAAAGAGACACAGAAGTACAGAACAGACTTTTGAACTCTCTGGGAGAAGGTGAGGGTGGGATGTTTCGAAAGAACAGCATGTATATTATCTATGGTGAAACAGGTCACCAGCCCAGGTGGGATGCATGAGACAAAGTGCTCGGGCCTGGTGCACTGGGAAGACCCAGAGGAATCGGGTGGAGAGGGAGGTGGGAGGGGGGGATCGGGATGGGGAATACGTGTAAATCTATTGCTGATTCATATCAATGTATGACAAAACCCACTGAAAAAATAAATAAAATTAAAAAAAATATATTAGTATCCTTATCATTAATTTTACTTTTCTGTCTTAAAAGTATAATTAGCTTATAAATTTAATTTAATTTTTAATGTGCAAGGCTTTTTATTTTTTAGCTATTTAAATGATCAGTAACTTCTAACTTTAATTAAAAACAACCAGTTCACAATCATAATAATGTAACTTTCTTATAATATTAGTTTCGGTCAAATCGTATTTCAACAAAAGCTGAGCCCCATTGCTCTTTAAAGTCCTGAGTTTTGGCACTTCTCTCGTAATCACTGAATGTTTTTATTCAGCCAAGACTCTAAATCTGTGGGTTAAAAACTACTCTCACTGTGGCTAGACTCACAGCTTCTTTTGAATTCAAAAGAGCCTGATGTTCCAGTATATAATTCAGAAGTAGTTTTAAAGATTAACCTTGCTCAGACAAGTAGGTTTCATGCTTTTTATTCTCAACCTAGTCTTAGTGTTTGGAAATAAAGTAAATTTTTTTCTCATTAAGTTTTAAAAATGACCATTCACATTCATTATTGATGAAATAAAGGTTTACTGAGAAAATTAATAGGGCAAATTGGCTTTTAGGAATGATTTTGAAAAATACGATGGGATTAGTTTTCATTTGGGGTAGGTGAGCCTTATTAGAATCACTTGTGCAACTTTTTCAAGATGTATGTCTCTGAACACATACATGAATTCCACCTTTCCTCCCTGCCCTCAAGACACAGTCTGTGGGTCTATCTGCCTCTCTGTCCCTGTGTCTCTTTCTCTCACACACACACCCCTTTTGACAAGCTGAGGAATGATGTGTGAGGCATGATTTCATAGACAAAAGCATCCTGAGAGATTCTGATCTTAACCCTGACTCATTCATTCCTAGACTTGGCTGCACGTTGCAGTCACCTGGGGAGCTTTAAATACAATCCTGTTGCCCAGGTCGTACCTAATGCAGTTAAATCAGAACATTTTGAAGCAGAAGCCAGGCAGTGTTTAAAGCGTCCCGGGTAATCCAGTGTGCAGCTGACCTTGGGAACCACTCTCTGCTTTGAGGGTAGGAGAAAGAGAACTACTTCTGATAACTGGTGGGACGTTGAGTAAGTCAATTTTAAGCCTTGATTCTCTTATTTGTAAAATGGGTTAAGTATCATATTAGGTTCAGTTGCCCTTTTTATCGTGTAACTTTTAATTCTGTGACTTTAAAATCAATTTGAAGAAACTTTGAAGCACTATAGAAGTATCCATCTTTGATGCTAACAGTGTTACAGGCCTTTCTGCAAATGCTAAGATTCTATAGAGGAGTTACAAAATTCAGATTTGCCTTCTCTCTATTATTTTGAGTTTCATTTTAGATACTGAGAACAAAGGGAAGCAAATAACTTAACCAGAGAACCCCTTAATTGCCTAATACACAGCATCTGTGAATAACTTAGGGCTATAGTAGTGTAAAAACTATCTGAGGACTTGTACCTGTTGGTTAGTTAATACTTTATTTAAAATAATGTGGAAATACCTGTCATTAATAGTGTACTGTGTTGTATTGTGCTGCCTTATTAGCAGTGCTTATTTCAGGATAACTAGGCCTATCATCAATTTTGTGACTATAAAATTTTGCTATTAAATTTTCTAATAATTATGTGTGAAAGTGATTTTAAATCCATTTTATTTGATATGGAGCACTTGTATTACTTACTTTTAGAGAAATAACGGAAAATAGATGTGTTAGGGGGACTACCGAACGGAATCAACTGAAATGCAGTGCCTAACAAAAAGCCACACGCACAAAATCTGTATGGCTTAAATTTAACCATGTGGATAGATGATGTAACTTGTATGGGATGAAAGATTCTGTGCATAGAAGGACAAATGACCGGGGAAATATGTAAGAATTTATATATTATAATAATCAACCCAAACATGTCTTCTAAGAGCACATCTATATTTTGGGTCTCCTAATTTTGCTAAAAGCCAAAGAACCTAAAACATGGGGGATACCACCTATGGGTACTGCTCTGAATTAGGGGGTGTGGGGGCCACCGGGCATCTGGATGGTCTTACCTCTCTACCAACCCTTTAAAATGTCTTCAGGCCTAATGTGATAAAAACCAATTATTACAATATTTTTTTTTCCTCCACAGGGTGAGCTTAGAAATATATAACCACATAAAAAACAGGTGAGCTCTTTTAAAACCTGTCTTGTTATTCCAGCTAATTAATTTACACAGTATCAAGTTTAGTGTTAATAACAATGGACAGTATTAGAGTAAGCTTTTACTGTTAGGAGTCCTTTCATTACAGTATTGAAGTGAATCATTTATTTTTATTTTGAGACTCTTAATTCTTTAAGTTTTATGTGGTTTACATGGATATTTACTGTATTAGAAATTGAAATTTAAAATTTAAAAAATTAAATCCACTGTATGTGAAAACAGGCTTTCCTCAGCACTGCTGAAGTTCTGAGCCGGATGAGGCTTTGGCGTGGGGTGCCACCCTGTGTGCCGCAGAGTGTTTAGCAGCACCCCGGCCTCTGCTCTGTAGGTGCAAGTAAGGTGTTCTGCTTCTCTCCACATTAGGACAGGAACACTGTCTCCTGAGGGATGAGATCACCATCTGACTGGGGACCCCAGTGTTTAACATAAGTCATTTTTTTAATGAAAAATAACCATTTTCCACAACAAAATAGTGGAGAGGATAGTATCTCATTAATAGGAGACAGTTGATTCTCATGTCAACATTGTCTTCAGTCATTTGCTTTGAAGAAGCAATATGAAGATCCAGCTACATGCAGACATATAGTTGGGAAAAGGTGAATTTTTAAAGCCTTGAGATAATTGGACATATTCTTTGATACTGTCCCCAAAATCCACATGTGCCAGTTTATTAAATTAGTTAAGATGGAGTTCCAAGTCATTATCAGTGAACTTGAGGTAGATACTATGTTAAATTAATGCCCATTGATCTGTCATGCATACTGAGTGGATCTTTTTATCTGTACATGATTTTATATTATACATTGTCATTTGCAAAGTATTGGTTCACATGTCTTCAGACAGTGTCAAAAACTCACTCTTGTTAGTATCACTACCAGTCTTATCAGGAAAGTCTTTAAGTATTGATAAATCAAGCTCACCATAAATAACACACTGGAAGGTACAAATTTTCCAAAAATCCTAATATTTTTAGCTTGATGGTTTGAATTTTATCATTGGCAACAAATAGTTTAGAGTTTTCTTTGAAGTGACAGGCTCACTTTGTTCATTTTTGAAAAAATGACTGTCAATTGGCGTTTCATGAAAAAAGTGGTTTAAATATGATGTTCTAGGGGGAAGAAAGTGACTTGGTTACCAGTAAGTTACAAATGCTCTTCCTTAGCACAGCCATATTTCAGTCCATACAAGCGCTTAATGCATACTTTCCGCTTACTCAGAATATGAAGAAGAAGAGTAAAGGTTTAAGAACACTTAATTTTTACTCTTTCATCATGGATGTTCTTAAGTGAAGCAGATTTTTTACATTCATTTGGCCAGGAATAAGTGAATGACTTCTAATTTAGTTTCATACCACTGCCTTGATTCACACTCAGAAATGAGCAATTTTACCCACTTTTGCTTTTATACAATCATAGTTAAGTGTCAAACAGGGTAAAGGCAGGTGATGTCTTGGTATTCTTATAAAACACGTTTTGACCTCTTGGACTTACAGGATTTCTGAAGAGGGGCCAGGGGAGATTCCTATAGAGGCCTATAGACCACATTTGCAGAACTACTGTTTAAATGGGCACAGTGTAGTAGTGTGGTGGAATTTAAAAGAAAAAGCCTGGTCTCTCTTAAAAGACAATTAAAATTTTTAACTCAAACTATTTAAAAGAGACAAGAAGAAATAAACAATAAGAATATAATATGAAGAACAAAAGCGGGGTGGAGACAAGAAAAAATCATGAATCTCATATTTACATTCATTGAAGTTAGAAGACTTTATTGCCTACTACTACCACTTTATAAAATGTTCTTGTATATTCCATTGTGAGGTTAGTGAAGTGGAAATGTATTGGTCTACGAACATTGCCTGTTAGAAGGGGTCTGTGTGGGTAAAGGCAGCTCTGGCTGGTTATAGAAGAGATTTCATGCAACTTGGTGTACTGAGTATAAAATAGGTCAGAAAACCTTTCTAAGGGCAGAATCCAGGAGAATATGTAAAACTGTTTGCTTTATTAAGGTTAAGCTTCCTCTACTCCTCTCTCTACTTTTAGCAGATATTTTACTAAGCTAGTAACTCCTGAATTAATTTTTAAAATACACATTCTTATTTTATAGAGATTCTAATAGGTCCTTGGACATTTTTGATGAGAGATCACATCCACTCACAGTAAGTGTCACTTTTATTGAAGGTGTATTTTTCTCTTATTACAGTTGTGTTTATTTCATGCTGATTTGCTTTGAAATTAATTACTAGAAGAAAATTATTGCCTCCAGCTCAAAGCCAAGATTGTCTTCCTTTAAGTCTTCTTCCCCCACCCCATATTATGTCAAGTAATTTTACCAAAAGCATGTTGTGTCAGGGGTGTGACTGATGAGAACCAAGTTACGCTTTGTATGACGAATGAGCAGGTAAGTAAACATACACAAGCAACAGAAAATGTAGGTTTTTAAAGGATGATTTTCCATAGCGTCACACAATATAAACATTTCCTAACACATATGTAAGACCTCTAAGGAGAAAATTTAAAAACTGTTTAAATTTTAAACTAATTAAAATGACAGGGTTTAAAAACTCACTTCTTCAGGTGCTCAGTAGACACATGTGACTGGTGACCGCTGTGTAAGAGAGCACACTCTTAGAGCCTCTGGTTACAGGACACTGGAAAGGTGTTTTCATAGTTGACTGCAGAAAAGTCTGATGACGTACAATGATCAGCAAGACTTTGAGCCTAAAAAGAGTTTGCATTTGGTTAGAATTCTTTGGGGAAGAAGGTGAAAATACATTTTCTGAGGTTGTGCTTGCATTTTTCTTTAATGAATGGTAGTGAGTATTGAATCACTATGGTACTTTAGGATCCAATTGTTTATATTTAAAAGACTACAAGATATGTCACCTAGTCAAAATTATTTTAAGTAGCACGTGGGCCCACGTGTGAAGATTGCTATCTTGAGGGTACTTTTAAGTATTTTTCTTCAGTGGATACTTAACACTGTGTTTTTTCTTCTTTCAGCGAGAAAGGGTTCCGGAGGAGTACTTTCAGCATGATCCTGAACCCAAATACATCTACAGATTTGTGTATGCTCTCTTCAGTGCCGCCCAGCTGGCTACTATTAAATGTGCAATAGTGACTTTGGTAATATATTTTTCTCTTAATAGAAGCATCTCTAGAAATTTTTTTCTTGTACAGAAGGTATGGGCCTGTTTTTCAAATGAAAGTAGGTTCCTGAAATGATCATCAGAACTTTATTAAAGAGAAATGTATCAAAAGGAATGAAAACATACAGATTTGAGCTTTAGTAATCATCATGATTTAAAATGTTGCCACTGCTTTTCTCATCACAAAACAGTTGATGTTAAAGGCAGCAGGAGAGACTTCTGGTTTCTCCTTCCACACCTCAGGATGCATGCACACACAGGGCACACAGGCGCACACCGGCAAAGTGTGCTGGGTGGTAGGATGGAGGCGATCACTGAACTTCCTGGCCCACGGCAGGTGTAGATTCAGTGTGTTTCTGAGTCTCAGGCTGTGTTGCCTAGGCAGTGTGATGTGTGTCTTGATTGAGACTGACTGCCTTCACCTCCCTGACCTTGGACGACAGTGTTAACCATCTCTACTGTCCCCTGGTGCCGGCGTGTGAAGGTACCCAGGACTGGGGTGTCAGCAGTGCTTGGAAAGGCTTTACTCAGGTTAGCCTGCCGAGCTCCAGCTATGTGAGGACCTTTCTGTCATCCATACTGAATTCCTGTGGTAAGATTTCATCATTTGACTAATACATCATATTCAGCTGAGAGGTAGTGGGGATTGCCTAACTCCTCCCTATAGCAAACCCATAGGGGAAGGTCAGCTGCATGGTCTGGAGGGAGGGCCTGCGTCCACCGCTGCCCGCGCCCCTGCAGGCAGAGTGTAGGAGAGGAGGCTTCCCCTCAGTGGGCCCGGGTCAGACGCAGGCCTTTTCTTGGAGCTGCGAGCCAGGTACAGGGCTCAGTTGGCATGTGCTTGAGAGAGGCGGGAGTGGCGCTGGCACGTGGAGAGCTGGGAAATGCAGGCAGGAGAGGGTGTGTGGGTTGGAAGAGGGGCATTTCTTTGTAGACAAGTTAAGCCCGATGGACCTGTGAGACAGCAGAGTGACAGTGTCTAGCAGTCATTTGACTGTATGGGATTGGAGCCCGAAGCTGAGCAAGAGGCAGGGAATTACGTGTAGCTGTTCAAATGCAGAGAAAGTACGTTAAATAAAAGTTGAGGAGAAGATAGATCTGTGGGGACTGTCAGCACTCACAGGACACATCCCCAGAGGAGTGGCCGGAGTGGTAGGAAACCCAGGACAGAATCAGAAGAGCTGCCAGGAGAGCTTGAAGAAGGAGAGCATGGTGCACGTGCTGAGTGCTGCCAAGGAACTCCTTAGGGCATACATGGGCACCAGATGCCTGCCCGTGTCACGGTTCTAAGTGCTGGGCATAGAGGAGAGTTCTTGCCTTTCTGAGGTAAGTATAGCAGACATAAGGGTTTTGTTTTTCTCTAGTTTTTATGGAGTATGGTTCATTTACAGTGTGTGTAAGTATCGGGTGTACCACAGTGTGTAAGACTTTTTAAAATGGGTATTTTTAAAAAGATGACTGTTTGAAGTAGTAGTGAAAGCTAGAAAGAGAAAGCAAGGTAAAGGGATGGAGAGATTCGAGGGGCTTCCCTGGTGGCTCAGACAGGAAGCAGTCTGCCTGCAGTGCAGGAGACTTGGGTTCCATCCCTGGTTTGGGAAGATCCCCTGGAGAAGGGAGTGGCAACCCACTGCAGTATTCTTGCCTGGAGAATTCCCCATGGACAGAGGAGCCAGACGGGTCCATGGGGTCACAGAGTCAGACACGACTGAGCGACTTAACACATGCACGCTAGAAAGACCAGGAAGAGCCTCTTTACAGAGGTGAGATCTGAACCAGGACCTGGCTGGACTGAGGAAGATGAGGGGCCTGAGAGCACAGGCAGGGGGCAGAGCACGAGGCGCAGACAGGAGCGGGTTCTGTGCTGAGGGGTCAGCAGGGTGCCGCTGTGATCAGAGTAGGGAATGAGGGAAGGCACAGGCAATGAGGGCACAGAAGGACGATGGCATCTCACCCAGGGCCTCGTGACTAGCAGGCCACAGAAGTGACCTGTTTGATGGGAGAGCCCTGGCAGATGTTGAGCAGGCCCGTGAAGTGCACTTAATCTGAGAGGCTCTCCTGGCTGCTCTGGGGAGAACAGACTGTGGTTGGCTTTCAGTGGAAGCAGAGAAGTTAGGAGGCAATGGCAGTGATAGAAGCCAGAAGTGACGGACAGAAGAGCAGAGCCGGCAGGTGACCAGTGAAAGTGGAGATAAGAATTCCCAACAGATGGTAGTGAGATAACTCAAGTGGAGGTCTTTGGTCCCGGCAGCCAGGCGTGTGGCAGTGTCTCTCAGCTCTGAGGGCAGGCCTGGGGAGTGGGGCGCTGTGATGAAGAGTGCTGGCTGTTTGTCATGAAGGCAGCAGTGACCATGCCTCAGTAGTTTCAGGGGGGCAGTGGCGGCCAGGGGCAGACTAGATGGGCTAAGGAGAGGATGGGTCATGAGGAGCCAGTGTCAGAACATTTCCTGAAGGAAGTGTTCTAAGGGGTGGTGACGGATGGGCTGAGAACATGTAAGAAAACATTGGAGAAAATCTCTGACAGAGAGGGGGTTGTTCAAGAAGAGATGAATTGTGGGAACAGTGTTCTGCAGAAATGAGAGGTGGGACTGACTTCATTCATAGAAGAGTTAGCTTCAGGGAAAAGAAAGAAGTGTAACTTCCACTGAGACAGGAGGGCAAGTGGTGTAAATGAGACCAGGTTTGCCTTTAGTGAAGCTGAGAGGAAGCTGAGGGACTGCCCCTAAGGCTGAACTGCCTCTGTCAGTGCCATAATACAGCAGAGGGGCGGACCCTGCGGGAGACTCGTTCTTGGAGAGTACTGGCGCGTGTGGAGTTCTCTGGGGAGTGGGGTGCAGAAGTTCACTAAGAGTATATAATCTCAGTAACCGTGTTTGAAACACAATTGAGTTTGGAGAGCTTTGGCAGATCGGAGCTGTCAGTCTGATAACGGGACATTTTTCTTTTTGTCAAATGGCATATATTTTCTTCTGCAGAGGTAACACCATCACAACTTATGTCTTTAGTCTTTACTCAGCTGTTAACTTGGTCTGGTTCTTTATAGAATAGCCATTTGACACATATAAAAGAAGCCATGAAGTCATCTCACAAACTACCTGGCAGATTTAGAGGAGCCCCAGGGATTCAGACATCGGCAGCTCTTAACCACCTTAGAACCAAACAAATTGACTAAGTTGCAGAATATGTAAGACCAGTGAGTTATGAAATAATGGAGATGTGAAAAATCGGGGTGTGAACAAAGAGCTCTTTGTGCGTGAATCTTCCCTGAAGAGGCCCTGAGTGTAAAGCACAGCTGCTCCGTGCTGCCTGCCCTGTGGGGCGCAGCAAGGAGGCTCCTTGACCTGGGAGGCTCCTTGACCACCAGTTATTATCTTCAAGTTCACCCTCTGAAGAGAAGATAAAGAAATGCTCAGTCTTACCAGAGTTTTACATACTCAAGCTTTATGTAAAATTGCCACGTACCCACCACCAGTATGGTAGGTACATTGCACACGGTAGGCACTCAAGCATTTACTGAACGGTTGAATCAATGCTGGGCCATACGTGCTGCCTTTTACAAGTGGGAAGGTAATAACACAATGCCTGTCTTTAGAATGCTGAGATGTCCTTTCATTCCTGCGACCAAAATTGGGTTGGAAATTCACATGGGCAGAGTAGAAATACCAGACTGACAGAAATATTTGCCTTACAACTGTGACCTGGCCTTTGGCCTTGGCTGGCCAAGCAAAAGTCTCTGTAGAACCAAAGAATAAAAGATATGTTAAAAACAGATGAAACCTATCATTCCTAACAATTCTATGACAGCTTTTAAACTGAACTAAAATCAAAGGTCAGTCCTCTACTTTTGCAGGTTTACTTAGAAAGGCTTTTAACTTATGCTGAGATCGACCTTTGCCCCACTAACTGGAGAAGAATTGTTTTGGGAGCCATTCTTCTTGCCTCCAAGGTTTGGGACGATAAGGCTATTTCGGACTACTGCCAGATCCTAAAGGACATTACACTTGAGGACATGTGAGTTTGTAAGGTTACGGTGAACTGTCTAACCATTTTCCAATACCTTATTTGCTCCCATAAAGTTTACAGCTTAAGAAATGTTACATTTTAAGAAATGTTACATTGCGCAGAGAGCTGAATTAGGTATAAATATAAAATTAGACTTCTTTCTGTCTAGCTGTAGTATAACCATTTGTATTTCCCATCATTAATTAGTTAAATCTTGGTGTGTTACTGTTGTAATATTCTGCTTGATAAATTGAAATTACTTTTCTGGTGGTTTTTGCCATTTTACAAGCTCACTACCAGAACAACATGATGCAGTAAATAACTTCACGTCTTTCTTAAAGCTGTCTACCAGGTCCAGTCTGTTTTTAAGAGACACATGTCTGGCCTTGGAAGTTAAGTGGTCACTGCTGAGATCTTAGCACCTCCAGACTACTGAGGTTATAACTTCAACTTGAGTCACACATTGTATGTTTGTTTTTGCAGGTCTTTTCTTTTGTAATCTGAGGTTGTCTCTAAGGTTCTGTTGTTACGGAAACCATGATGTACAGATGACCAAATAGAAAGGTTTCAGATCTCTGTGTTCTGTCTCCTCCACTGTCAGGAGTGTTCCCCATGTTTAGAAGTAGGTCTGCTGAGTTAGGAAACTCCTTTGTCTCAGATAGCCCAGGAAGTGTCAGTGGGGCCTCACCCGGGGCACTCAGCAACCACAGTGGTACTTGGTGGGGCCTCGAGTTAACTTGGGGGGTTCCTCACAGATGGCATGCTCCCATGGGCGTGAAACATCAGGCTTGCTGTCTGGCTGCAGGGAAGGGCCTCGAGGGTGGGAGGCAGCAGGAACCAGAGAGGTATTTGCAGCAGACTCTAGAAGTGCTCACTTGACAGGAAAAATGTCCTTGTGGGTGGCATTTAGGAAAACGTAAAGGGGCACCTCTTTATTATACTGAACAGCAGAGGACGATCAAGGTCATGGCAGGCAGTGGCAAGAGTTTGTTCCCTTTGCCCCTGACTCTTAATTCAGATTTACCAAAGTGCATATTTACAACTGAAGCAAAGAAGCTTGTGACTAAGAGAAGGGACCAGTGATTGTTGGTAGCTGTCAAAGTGGCTTTTGGTGAAAATGTCCACTTTGATGATAGAAAGTGTCATGGTGATATTGCTGGTAGCCACCTTAGTGTGACGGCAGATAATTCGAGATAAGTAGAAGTACTTTTGGAATTTGTAGAAACTAAGGTGACGTTGAGCACCACTATCATCCATCTTTAAACTGGTTCCTTGAAGGAAGGAAAATGTGTAATCATAAACACCAGGTCTGCCATGATGGCAGCTGAAATTTTCTCAGAACCTGCAGCTAAGCTGACGGGGGCTCTGGGTCCAGTTACAGCATCAGAGAACATGCAGGGAAGTGTGTGGATGTTCATAGATGTGAGCCCAATAGCACTGATGGCAGTGTCTAGCTACAGGAAGAAGCTAATTGTAAACAGCCCTTTTCTGTGTACAACAGAATCACCAGGAGCTATGTTCGTAATAGGTTGCTTTTGTTTATGATCTTTGGAAACTGGAAAGCATTACAGCCAAGTGTTCAAGTCACATTTGTCTCATCCCCCTGCTGTTGGCTGCTATTTGTAATGGTCTCATTTTGAGTCTAAATTGAAAAATTGGCATCTATCAGCTTTTCCTTAAAAGTTTTCTAACATTCATGTATCTTGTTTGAATATATTGAGCAGCTGCTGTTCAGAAAATTTGCTGCGCCTATAAATGGCATGCTCTTCAGTCATCTAGTCATTTAAAAAAAAAAAAAACGCAGAAGCGTATTCTGTAGTCCTAATGCCTTTTTCTTCAGTAAGTAAAGCTCTGTTAATAGACATGTTAATCCTATGAAGTACTGTATTTCCACACAATTAAAATGTATTAGTGGAAGAGAATATAAAAGGGATAGTGAAGTGCATTTATTCCCATAATAAATTAAGTCCTCATTAGCTGATTATCAAAACATTATCTGTTTTACATTTCTATAGACTTATGGCCATATGAACAGGAAATTAATTTTGGAGGTAGGTTCAGTTAGGTTTAAAGTTCAGCAAATGAGAAACCTCATTTCTGCTCACACTCTGCTCTCCATGCAGGAGAACATCAAACATTTGATGACTTACCAATGGATAAAATATTAACACTTTAAAACCAGGAAACAAATATTTTGAAAAATAAGTCACTTTCATTTGTCTGGGTATTTATCATTTGTATATAATTAACTCTTTAAAGTGATTGCTGTGAAAGTGGTAAGACTTACTCTGATTTTATTTACTTAAACATTAGACAAGCTAATGACTGTGTATGGTCCCACAGGAAAGACCTGCTCCCAGGACCCTACTTTCCCACTTCATTGAATTCGCCCCCTGCGTGCCTATGCACCTTCTGTCCTAGTCAGGGCCGGCGGACGGAGCGCAGGGGGAACTGCTCCATCGGGGTCATTGCTCAGGTGCATTTAGTCTAGCCAAGACGTCTCCCCTTAATCCTACTGCCTCCCATAGCTTGAAAAGTGTATCCCATCCTGTCCCAGGAACACCTTCTGGTCCTACTGGGATTAAGAGGAACAGAAACTTGCATTCTGCCCTTTGCCACAGTCCCCTGCACTGGAGCGGGGGGAGGGGATTCCCTTTCGCATCGAGTGTAGCTTATTTATTTATTTATCTGAGATGAATCCTTGTTGCCTCAAGAGTCTTCTCCCCTCAGAGATAATAGCAGTGGCTCTCCATGGCCCCATTTGTTGCCGTGGTGATGTGCCTACTCCTTTTGTTGGCGTGTCTCTACTTCAATAAGCCCCTTCCTGTTATCTGTGGGAATGTCTGCAAGTTCTCCAGAGCTAGTAAACAGCACACATCATTCCTGTCATCTGATGACTGTAGCGGGGCCGTGTGAGCGAGCGTGGAGCATGAATGCGCAGCTGCACTGATGGAACTCTGAGGAATGAGCCCCCGAGTCAGCAGCATGGGTGCATAAGAGGGCCGTAACCTCCCCCCCTTGTCCCAAACTCCAAGTGCCAGGACGCAGGAAGAACCACCAAGAGCTGTCCCTTGTTTGAACATGAGTGTATTAATCCAGCTGGGGAGCCGTTATTTGTTTCCAAGCTGTATTTAGAGCTGTTGTGGCACAGAATGGGGTTTCTGAAGATAGCCCAGTTGACTAAAATTGTCCTATGTTGGTTTTGTCTTCTCCTCCCCCAGGAATGAGGCGGAACTGCACTTTGTGGAGCTCCTCCAGTTTCATCTTAAGGTTTCCACCAGTGTTTATGCCAGATACTACTTTGACCTTTTCTCCTTAGCAGATGACGACAACCTGAGTTTTCCAATTGCTCCTTTTAGCACAGAAAGAGCACAGAGCCTAGAGGTAAGACTGGGGATTCACTAACTGGGTTTTCTGTCAGCCACCAAAGCCAGCGTCTGTGGCTGACTTACACTCTGCAGTGACTGACAGTTTGCAGAGCTTATTAACCCATTGGCATCTTATTCCCTGTGTCTTTTATGGGTTAGACAGAGATATCACATTATTTTTTAAAAAAAATTACAGATATCTCTTATGTAACCATAATTCAGAATATTTTAAATCAGATTTAATTGTTCTTAATGGTTTTCCATTTGAACCTCCACACTTACATATAACCATACAGGAATAATTCTTATAATTGTGTCCCTAATCATATGTACATTGATAATTACTTACCATTCTTAACTGCCTGAGCTTGTAGTGTGTGTTTGTGTATCACAGTTCAGCCCCATGAGTTTATTAGACCAGAAGCATCAGGGGCTAACCTGTGAGACCTATACTTGGAAATTAGAATGTGGGTTCAGAAACTGGATGTAGAAAGTAGGTGGGTTTTTAATGGAAGTGGTAACATACATGGGATGAAGGAATTTGTAGTAGTGATTTGAAGAGTAATTTGAAGTAGTTTGTGATTTCTGGTGGGTATACAGCAAAATTTACAACTGAAATGAATACATATAAAGTTGACACTTTTTCTGGTACCTTGGTACTTTAGAAATAAGACATTTTTCTACAATAATTTACATGCATGTGAAATAGCACCTTGTAGTGCTTCATCACTAGACCTTTCTTGCCTTCAACACACACCTACCCTCATTAAAATGTTTGTAGTGTAGTAAATAATGAAGACTGAATAGAAGTTGAATAGCTGGGTAAACACTGATTTTGCTCAGGTGTGTTCATTATGCTTAAGGACCTAGTATGTAGGTAACATCATATTGCTGTTAGATGGGGCCTATTTTGGGAACCCAGTTTTTAAATATGTTCCTCCCTGCCCCAGCAATCTCATCATAGCCCTTGAAGAATATTATCTTAGGGAATCAGCAGTGTAAATATGAGCTATCCAAAGTAGCAGCAACTGTCAACCTAAATGAATGCAGATGTGTGGCTTATCAATGCTGCTTTCTTTAAGGTTGGAACTTTTTTCCCCCAATTATACTTATGTTCTATCTGATTGACTTTCTTAGGCCATCTCCAGACTGTGTGAAGACAAATACAAAGTGGGCAGAGTTGCTGTGAGAAGGTCTTTCAGCGCTGATCATTTCATTGGTATTCAGCGCTCCAATGCCATCCTCTCATGAACAGAGAGAGGTGAGGGGTTGTAACATCATGAACCCCTCATAACAAGGACTGGAGAAATACCACCTCTCCTGCTCAGAAACCAGCAAAGTTAGTATTTCACCCAGAAGAAAGACACTGAATTCAAGAGACTTGCAGACAGCAAAGGTTATGGTCATAGGAAAAAACTGGACCTTGTCAAGACAACACACTCTTCTGTCCTTTTTAATGTAAACAGAGTTACAAAAACCACTCCAAAGCTAAAAGCTCCCAACCCACCCACAGATATCTGCTTACTGTGTAGGCCGATAACTGTGAACTATGTGAGGTTTTTTTAATAGTTTAAATTTTTAGACTTTAAAGACACTAACTGTATAACTTTTACTTTTTCCTATTTTTCTCACCCATATTGCTGCATATTCCTTTAGAATCAGTGCAGTATTGCCGTTCAAACACGGGACTCCTGACAACTCATATAGCCACTTAGGAACAGACTGCTGTAGCACTGTTAGGTTTTGAAGGATTCTTCCTCCCTATTTCATTGAAGCTGCTAGTCATTTTTGGCAATCAGTTTAAACCAAAAAGCTGCTGAATAACACTTGTCATTCAGTTTTTTTGCAAGCACTACTTATTAGCATATTAGCATGTTTGGGATCATAAGCAGAGAAAGTATGTTGTTACCTGCTTCTATTGGGTCCCTGCTGCGTTTCTTGTTAACTCTAATGGTGCTTCTCATTTTCTGATGATTTTCCTCTTTGTTAAATACTTGTATTAAAGGATATTTTCATAATTGCAGCCAACCTGTTAGTCCAGGAATAAGCAGATAGTGAAATAGAAGGTGTCCCAAAAGTCTTGGTGCAATTTTAAGCTTTAATACAGTGTGCTTGGACACTCCAGGACACTGCCGTGGAAGTATAAATGCTACAGACGCAAAATGTGACTTGAAAGTTTACTTGAATTTCTTCTAAACTCATTTGGTTTTGTAAATCTTAGATGTTAAGCTTTTAATTTGAATTTTTTGTTTCAGTCCCTCTTGAAGATGGCAAACAATAGGCTAAAACAAAAGATTAAAATTAAGAGCTTAATGTTTAAAATTTACAAAACTAAATGAGTTTAGAAGAAATTCAAGTAAACTCTCAGGTGATGTTTTGTAAGTTTGTAGCATTTATATTTCTACAAGTATCAAAGCTTCAAATTGCACAAAGACTTCAGGAGGATATCTTGTATCTTTATAGACCTGGCCTCCTCTTTTTAAAATAGTCCTTTGCCTGGCTGGGCTGTTGATCTGCTTGAGCCCGGAAGTTTCTTTTTTATAGGTTTGGTAAAGGAATTACGAACAATAGCATTAGTTATCGATAATAAACTGAAAGGAACTGGACCCTAGTAGTAGTGACAGGGAAGTAAGCGACATGAAACAGCTTTTCTGTTCTGCGTGTTAACCTGGCTGTAGGTGTGTCAGTTCAAGTTGTTACTTGAGGAAAGATAAATCTTAGGAACCCTTACCTCAGGCTTTTTAAAACACAGGGTACCACTTAGCCACCAGGAAGCCCATTAAAAGACAGGGAGGTCCAGTAATCAGTCTTTTAGGAAATTGGTAATGATGTCACCTAAATGTGAAACATTAAAAAAAAAAAAGTGTTCTCAACTATGTAAAATCTTTCTCCTACCTTCTCAAACATAATCCTAGGAATTTTGCCTGTAAACAAAGCATTTCTGGGCTATAAATACTTTCTCTCTTTATAGCAAGGCTTCACATTATATTGAGTGCCACAGGTTCCATCATTTTTAAAGGACAGAGACATAAACGATAAATAATGGATATAAAATATTACAGTCTACCACCTCAAAAAATGTTGTTTATGGAGCTTGGAGATTCAAGTATCGATTGCAGTTTTATTTTGAAAAGGATGCTACAACTTGTGTGGTTTTTCTTCCTCATGTTTATATTAAAAGAAAAGAATAAAAGTATTTTAATTAAAATACGTGGCTGTTGTGCACCTTCTCACTGCTCACGTAACATCACGGCTCTGCTTAGCGCAAATGTTCTCAATCCGCTCTGATAGGCAGGCCTGAAAGCATTTTCCGACTACCCATTCAAAAGTTTCTTTGACCGTTGCCTTTAGTTAAGAGGCATTTATTTCTTCGGCTTATGTTCTTTTCAACCAGAAGATGATTTAGTACACTTAAAATCACTGGCTGTGGTGCTCAGTGGCATAGTGCATTAGATGGCACTTTGGAATTGTGTGTTATTGTACCAACAGGGGAAAAAAGCACATTGGAAGATAAAAGGTAAAACACAGAAAGGAGTTACAGAAATACTGTTGAATCAGAACATGAGTTACTTGAGGATTTCAAGCCACTGAACAGGAAAGAAAATGGAATAAGAGGAAGTAGAACTGCGGTTGTTGTAAAGAGGGTGATGTTAAACAAGCCATGTGATGTACCAGATCACCATCAGGTTTCTCTAAGACCCTAGTCACTGCACTCGCGCAATATTCCATCACTCCTGATAGTATTGTTGTGTCTTCATCCACCTTCATTCACTACCTAAGGTCAGATCTTTTAACTTTGTTCTTGGTAAGTTGTTGATTAGGAGAAATAATCTGAATTAGTGCAGAAGGAGAGAAAAACTATGACAAATCACTAAGATAGTTTGTACCATGTAATAATATGCCAGTTACTAAGCAGAAATGCTGTCACATCTTGAGTGGTCAAAGGTTAAAAAAAAGTGGGGGTAGGAACACTGCTTGGACACGACTGTAGTTTGAAGACAAGTTAGAATCACTAAACATTGCTCTTTCAGTGTTAATTCTAGAGACAATTACAGCCATTTTGATAAATGGAAAACTTAAAGATTCTCATAAGTACTATAGGGCATGAAAACTAGCTCCTAGTAGGGGCAATAGGGTAGTGTTGAGATTTTATACCTAGGAAGAGTTTATTCCCTAAAGTACTAAGACTATAAAAGAATACCTCAACTCAAATTTATTTTCATTTTTAGTTTTTGGAACATACTGACGGTGCAATTTTAACTGGAATACTGTGAACTGAACTTTATAAGGACAAGACAAAGGTTTCAAATCTATGTATGAACCAAATGAAATTGTCATTTTTCTACATTAAATTCACGTGGTTCACCCTAAGACAACTTAGGGCCCAGTGTTTCTGAGAAGTTTTTTCCATTCTGTATCAGATTCTATCATGACCCTATTCTATCACATCTAAAGTACCCTGTATGCCCATTATTGAAATTCAACCTTACTAAGTCCTGGTTTTATAACAACTCATGTTTCATTTGTTAGTTTTCCCATTTTATAAGATATACCATTACTTGATTTTTTAAAAGTGCTGATGAAGTCAGTATTTACTGGAAAATCATTCACTCTATATTTCAGGTTATGCAGTGTTTTGGGAAGTGTTTCCATACAGCATGTAGGTTACCTGAACTCTTTGATCACACAAGCCTTCTACCACGTGTAGAGTGACTAGGACTGTTCCTCGCCCAGAAGCCGTGGTCTGTGAGTTCAGAGCTACTAGGTAAAGCACCTGATGGCTGGCAGAGCCTCTCTCAGGCAAGCGCTAGTTTCTGTGCAGAATCTGTCGATTATCCCTAGCATCTACCAAGGATTAGATCACCTAAGATCTCAACTGTTGGCCACTTATCACCCTGGCCGGCCTGACACTGCCAGCAAAAATAAAATCCAGGAGCCCTTCAGCAAAGTCTGGTCCCTTGTACACAGGTGCAGTCTGGTTTCGGAGGCAATTTAGTCTATTTTAAATGGGTTTGGCAGATGAGAGAACAATTTAATGTGAAACAAATTTTAAGAATACCAGTTTGTGGTTTAGGGAACTCTAGGATGCAGAAAGAACTAGGAAAGTGAAACAGAAATTAAGAGGAATCCAGAGTCAAATGAAAAGTGGTTAACATTCTTTAAAAAAGGCCCAGGTATGCAAAACAGAAAAAGAGACACAGAAATACAGAACAGACTTTTGAACTCTGTGGGAGAATGTGAGGGTGGGATGTTTCAAAAGAACAGCATGTATACTATCTATGGTGAAACAGATCACCGGCCCAGGTGGGATGCATGAGACAAGTGCTCGGGCCTGGTGCACTGGGAAGACCCAGAGGAGTCGGGTGGAGAGGGAGGTGGGAGGGGGGATCGGGATGGGGAATAAGTGTAAATCTATGGCTGATTCATATCAATGTATGACAAAACCCACTGAAATGTTGTGAAGTAATTAGCCTCCAACTAATAAAAAAATTAAAAAAAAAAAAAAAGAAATTACCAAACAAACAACACGTCATTTCTGTTTTTTCAAAAATACAGGAATAACATTGGTGCAAGATAAACTGCTAAGTTAGAAGCATAAAATGGATACAGGAAAGTAATCTTCATAAAAAAAAAAAAAAAAAAAAAAAAGGCCCAGGTAAATGTGAAGGGAGCTAGTAATTTGAATATTAGAAAAATTCAGCGACAGCCTCAGAACCTAAGGTACTCAAGAATGTGTCCATATCTACTCAGATTGTTCTGACTTTTTCTTAAAACATCTATTCCTTCATCCTAGCATTCTCATTTCCAACCTTTACTTCTGGCTCCCCAGACGGTGGCCCTGTATTACCTCCCTGTGGGAACTGACCCTTCCAAGGGCAAAGGTTGAGTGTTCGGTCACCTCCCACTGGCCTCTCTCAGGATCATCTCAGCTTCACCCTCTGATTTTCTGCTAGTGCCAAATGTGGCAGTGCTTGATGCTGGTTACTACTGTGATCCACTTCCAAAGCCTTAGCAGGTTCCAGGAAGTACAGGATTTATATGGCTCACAGGCTAACTGGTCCCTGTGATCCCCTTTAATCAACTGCTTGGGCCCTCCTCAAGGTGCTTGTTCCCCATCTGCTGCACTCAGTCCCCTGACCTGCCCACAATTCTAGACGTATCACCTCAGGCTAAGCAGCAACCCCACGTGCAGACTCCACAACTTGTTTCACCTGGCGTTAGGAACAGATGCCTCACTCTTAAGGTAACCCCTCTCATCCAACGGAGGCAATTCCATCCCAAGGCTTAAAATCAAACTGCTATATCCACCCCCATCCCCTCCAGAACCTCACCAGTTTATTCCCTTCTGCTTCAAAATTGCATTCATCTTCCCAACATGAGGATAGGGCAGTTTGACCTTGCTTGGTCCTTTACATGTCCCAGTATTTCACAAGATGTGGTCTCTAGACCATCTTGCCTCTCATGGGCTGAAAACTTGTAAGAAATGAGGGGAATCCTGGAACAGATAAAGAAACATTAGTAGAAAGTCTGGTGAGATCCAAATGAAGTCTGGAGTTAATAGTAATATGATAATCTTGACTTCAGTTTAACAAAAGTGCTATGATAATATGTTAATATTAGGGCAAGATGTATATATTTTTGCAACTTCTGTGTAAACCTAAAATAATTCTAAAAGTTTAAACAAGCAAACAAAACAAAAAGAACCACTTCCTGGGCCCTAGACTAAACGAATCTCAGTTCCTGGAGCGAAGCCAGGAAATCTACATTTCTAATAGGAACCCCCAATGATTCTTACACAGACACAAACTTGAAAACTAGTCTTTCAATTCTCTCCCATCCCATGCCTGAATGGCTGCTTCCTCCTCATTTTATTGATACTTACCTTAACCTGGTTTAATCCTTCAGGTCCTCTCAACTCTAAAATATAAATACTATCATTATCGCCCTTTCACAGATGAGAAAGTGCTAAGATGAGAGTACTAAAAGGTTAAGCCATCTGTCTAGGATCAAGCAGCCCATGATTGATGGAGCTGGAATCTGAGTCCCTCGTCAGTCTAGCTCCCAAATCTATGCATAGAACGCTTATACTGCCTCTCCTTCTGCTGGATGTGACCAATTAAAGAGCTGTGCAACTAAGCCACTAAAAATGCATTATGACCTACTTCTCTAGCCACCCAAGTCTAACAGGCCCCTTTTCTACTGGTGGGGAATAAGCAATGTCTTAGAAAGCATCAGGAAGATGTGTCAACTATGGAGACCTGTATGGGGAAGGCACAGTGGCTCTTCTACCAGGATCCAGCTCAGCTGCTGTATTTTCTATTCTCTCAAATGCCCTAATGTGTACCAGTCTAACAATGCTCATCTTACTTTGACACTACATTCTCTCAGGTTTGCTAAGCATCTGTCCATATTGTCAGGGAAGTGGCAACTTTAAATCAACTTACAATAGGTCCTCTGTACCCACAGATTCTGATCAGTGGATTCAATCACCATGGGTTGGAAATACTTGGGGAAAAAATTTAAGAAAGTTCCGAAAAACAAAACTTTAATTTGCTGCATACTACCAACCATTTGCATTATACTTAAAACAACTCCTTACTGAGGATTTGTATTAGACATTAGAAGTAATCTAGACATGATTTAAAGTATATGGGAGGATGCAGGGGGAAGACGGAAGGACTGTGTGTAGGTTATATGGAAATATTGCACCATTTTACATAAAGGACTTGAGCATCTGTGGATTTTGGTATTTGCAGGAGGGAAAGTTCCTGGAACCAGTACTCCACAAATATAGAGGGAGAATATATATCTCCTTATCTGGGCTCCTTGACTGGTGTTTAGACCTTAATGAAAGTGAAGGTGTTAGTTGCTCAGTCATGTCCAACTCTTTGTGACCCCATGGACTATAGCCCACCAGGCTCCTCTGTCCATGGAATTCTCCAGGCAAGAATACTGGAGTAGGTTGCCATTTCCTTCTCCAGGGGATCTTCCAGACCCAGGGATAGAACCCAGGTCTCCAGCATTGCAGGCACATAATTTACCGTCTCAGCCACCTGGGAGGCCTTCATACCAAGTTGTAAATTGAATGATCAAGTTTGGGGAGTTCATGACTGCCAAGCAGACACACAGAACAGCACCGCTTCCATCCAAATTGCTTCAGCAGTCTAGACAGAGCTGACAAAACAACACAATGTCAGGCAGTGCCTCTGCTCTTGTGTATTTCCCTTCTTCCAGTGAATCATAAAACAATCACAGGATTGGCAGGAGAAACCTAAGAAGTATATTCAAGTAAAACATGTTTTCATTAGTTCTGCTTCTGTGATTGGAGTTTGCTTAATTTCATTATCAACAAAAAGGTTGCCACTGATATCTGAAAAATCTGATAATTAAGTTAGAATCCACATAGCGCCTTCAGCCAGCACATGCTCATTCATGTCCAACTCTGTGAGATGCCGTGAACTGTAGCCCACCAGGCTCCTCTGTCCTTGGAATTTTTCAGGCAGGAATACTGGAGTGGTTTGCCATTTCCTACTCCAGGGAATCCCTTAGAAAGCAGTGTGTCTCTTTGTAAAAAGCATGAGGAGAAAAATACTTGTGTAGCATCTTTTTACTTACTTTACCATTGCTTTAATGCACTTTAAAATTTATCTATATTGGGAACAAAGAAACAAAAACAGACATTTCTTTGTTTTTCATAAATAGCTACTCTCCATATTTGATAAAAATCTCAAACCATTATTTTAGCTTCCCACAAATATAATACATACAGATTTTTTATCTGAAATAGTGTCAGCAAATTAAGTACCTTGAAACTAACATAACCACATGCAACTGCTGTTCTACTGACTTCCAGGAACAAAACAAAAAACTTTTTATCAAGATGCTCTGGATTTCCTTTTGTTAGTGTTAAGAGATTCAATATTATAATCATCTGCCAGTAATAATTTATAGATTTGAGTTGATTGTCTACAAATAAAATACCACTGGCATTGCTTTATGAGTTCTGGATTTGACATGACATCGACAATACCTCATGGGACAGGCAATACACATATGTGGAAATCAGAAAAAGTAGTGAATGCCCTGGGCTCAAACTACTGACTCGGTATGTGCCTCATTTGGCTCAGTAATAAATTCACCTGCACCAAACCCGTATCAAAAGTCACTAAATCTCCCATATATAAAAATTATTTATATACACCCACAACACATACATACTATGCATACAGTTTTTAACAACATGAAGTAATATTGTCTTCAAATGATGTACCACAGACATTATCCTGGCTGAAATAAATCCTGTAATTGTCATCAAGCTGCTAGAAGCTTTTGAGAGTTCTGAGTCGGGTTACTTAGTTACTTTCATCCTGCCTACCCTTCACCCTGCTTTCATGTCCTGGTAGCTTTTTCTTTCAGAACCACCCTCCTCAACCCAGGCAGATTTCTTTCCCAGGATCACTTGATTGGACTTTGGAGGCAAGAAAGGGCACGCTGAGGGAGCAGGCAATTCTCAGCCACTGTACCTCACACCTGCCTAGATTTGTGATGTTCTCTGTCCTGTTGGCCCCATTCAGTGTTAGAAAGCAGTGATTCAAAGCTTTGTCCCTCCTACCCGCCTTGGTCTTTCTGTAGAGCACAAAAGTGAAAGAAGCCTCTTTAGCAGGGGTGGCAGTTCATTAAAATATACAACTACGTCTCCTAGCTCTGGGGTTCCCATTCTGTACTTGAGACTGCGGGTCACGGATGCTGTTACTAAGGTTCGGTGCGGGATCCATGAGGTTTTCTCCTGGCAGCCGGTGTCAGGATTAGTGCAGCCCTAGCCCAGGAGGAAAGGGCCTAATGAATACCAACTTGGAAACAGGGCTGCTGGCACATTATTTAAGCCTGTACATGCGCACAGTGACACACAACACACACATGGGCCCGTCGTTGGAAGCGACGGCAAGAAAGTATGACAAAGGTTTGCAAGGATAAACCAATAAGGCACCAAGAGAACTTTCTTCCAGTCAATTTAGACAGCTTCAGAATGTGAGGTTAATAATACATAGTAAAAAGACTTCCTAAGGCTCTTGTCAGCTGATTCACTGATAGGTCGCATATTAGTTCCTTCTAAATCTTCACCCTCCTATCTATGCTGAGAGACATTGCTTAAAATTGAACCACGAAAGGGACAGCCCAAAAGCTGTGTATGAGACTAAACTGGGCCTTAAATCCTCACTAAAATCAGAGCTAGCTGTAAAGAAGTTGCTAAACTACCTCACATCCTTTCATTTTATAATTGCTTTCATGAGTATGGATGGTCTGCCTAATGAAAATAAAAATCAGGAGAGAATTGAGTATGAGATGGAAACAGGGGGTGAGCATAAATAGATGGGTTTCTCTGCCTGGGTAGGGGGAGGGGTGGCTGATGCAAGACTTCAGGAAGCAGTGGGCTTAATCTTTGAGGGAAGGGAGAGCAGGGGTGAGAGAGAGACTGAAAACAGGCAACGCTAACAACTGGGATGAACCAAAAAACCTCCAGTGCATTACCTCTATTACTGCTCTTTGCCTTAGTATCCTTTCTCTTAACTGTCTTAAATTGTTTTTAAAGTAAATTGGTTGTTCTTTTTAGGTTTGGTATGTTGCCGAAATAAAAAAATAATTGTTTTAAAAGTAAGAATTAAATCACTTCAACCACATCCTCTCACAACTTTTAGATAAATTCTGCATCATCTTTACACTCTTCCACAAAAAAAAAAAAAAAAAAAGGAAAAGGAACAACCCAAATTAGACACAATGACTGAAGGCAGCAGAATAATCTATGTATTTTCTGGGAAGAGGTCAAGGTGATCAGAAAAGGTCCTCATTTGAAAAACAGGAGAGGAACTGGCCCTCAGGCAGGGGATCTATTTCAAGGTTCTAAGCAGCTGCAGAAAAAGCAGACGAATTAGATGTGCAGAAAGTTCTGTAGCTCGGTGTACCAGGTTTTGTCAAATATACTGAAATTTAATTTTGATTTAGGTGAGTGTTTAAGAGCAGTGCATTTTTATAAACATGAACAGCCTTTGAAAGTTCATGAAGACTATTAACATCATGCTTCTTTCCATCAGCATAGTGCTTAAATCCATTGTGGAAAATACACACTTGTTTACTTAATATCCATAAAGTAAAAGCTGCCCTGGGCTTAAATCTTACTTTTCCAACTTTGGTATAAATGAAGTGCAAATCGTTATACTTGTCATTTTTCTAGAGAGGCCTTCCCAAATTTTAATTGCATTTGCCATTTTAGCTTCTTAAATCTAGTCCCCAGTATTTTACCGGAAAATGCACTGTCACTCCCTTCCCCAACTATAGCCTCACACTCTTCTTGAATGAATGGTTAAACAGATTAGAAAAGCAAACAGCATTTTTAATAGTAAAGTGTGTGTGTGTAGTGTGTGTACGTGTGTATTCAACAATACGCAGGCTTTCATATAAGAATGAGGGAATGGTTCAACAGATTAGAAAAGCAAACAGAATTCTCTAACAGTAAAGTTTGTGAGGGTGTGCTCACCAATATACAAGCTTTCTCAGAAGAGGAGGAAAAGAAAAATATATTGAGGTGGGGTGGGGAAAACGGCTTTCCTTTTGCTACACTGATTCACGTTTCAAAAGCTTAAGCAAGTGTGTTATGGGTCTCATTTGTTGTCAGAGGCTGCAGAGAGCAGTGTCTCGCTGCTTTTGAAATATCTGGCTGTAATCTAGTCCAATGTCCAGGGACAGTCATTTTCCCTCATTGCTGCCAATGTTTGTTCACAGGTAGCCAGCCTCCCTTTCAAGCCCCTCATTCAAGGATGGGTGTGGTTTCTAATCACAGCTCTCCAGGAGAGGAGGAATAAGAAAAGCAAAAGGACTGTTTAACATGATAAAGGAGGTGGGATGGGGGAGGAGCAGATAAGAGAAGTGTTGGAAATTTACTTAATTACAGGAGGTATATCCAGTTTAGTCCTTAAATGTAAAAAGGAGACCCCTTCAGCTCTATCACTAAGTACTTTCAGAAGAAGGAAGTGGGCTCATTTTTACCAAAATATAACACAAGTTTTTTGTTGTTTTTTTTTTAAGTAAGATCACTAGAGTCTATTAAGAACCACCCACTCCTCCAGCACAAAGCTGCCATCTTAACAGTCTGGAATTGAAGTTCAACCAATCGCCATCCCTTAGGTTAGCACTATTCCAAACATTTATTCTGGACACTTACAATGCTACCTCTAAGTCATTCAAGCAAAGCTGGCACTGTTAAGAATGAGAATGATTACAAGGACTACAGAAAAGAAACTCAAGCTTGCTAAACAAAGCTAGGACGCACACAGAAACTCTCAACATTTCCTAACCTTGTCACTTTCTGGAGGTGTAAACCCATTATGCTCCCCCTCCTCAGTATGACTTAGGGTGTCCCCAAAGTTAGGGAAAGGGCCAAGCAGCTCATCTTAAAGCATCTGGGACACTTTAAGCAGTGGAAGAAGTAAGCTGGAGAAGCCCACGAGAAACTTCCCGCTCACAGCAACCTAAACTTTCACTGTTCACATTATTTTTAAAGACACAAGTATAGGAAATACATTTTCCCAATTGAGACCACACAGTTCACAGAACCCTGAACCAAGTGGACCTTCATTATAATGCCAACCTCAGGATTGTAACCGCCCCCCCAAAGCAAAGGTAAGTTTTGTTGCCAAAATGCAACAAAGTTAAAAATTAAGAAAACGACATATAAATTAAAAACATGGTTCCCCTCAAAAAGGCAGGAAGATAGAGCAGACGTCAGCTGAGCCCCTCTGAGAAGTCCTGGGACAGGTGCCCCCCTGGAAACAGCCCCTTCCCCTCCTCTCCAAGTTGCCCCAGGAGCGGGCGTCAGCACCATTAAGGTAAAACGGAAGTGACCTTGGCAAAGCTACCAACGGAAAACAACCTAGCTCCCTCAACTCCCGCCCGGCTCCTGGTCCCTTGTCCGCCTCCTCCTACACGTGCGACAGGGACACCTACTTGTGGTAGGTGGCGGCCGCGGCGGCTGGGCCGGGGGGCCCGGTCCTGCCCGTGAGCGCAGCGCTTGCCTCAGCGTGGTCCCCCACGGCCGTGGTGCCGCACGTGTCGTGGCGGTCACCGGCGTGATCGGTGGCTCGGGCGCTGCTGTCATCATGGGTGTCGTGAGTGGAGGGGGCTGAGCTGGGGGTGACGGTCCTCGCCTCCGGGCAGGGTGAGGGAGTGGCAGGCTCTCTGGTCTTCTCCTTGACTCCTGGTTCTCCTGCTGCTGAATGGTATCCCAAAGCCAGTCAGGAATAAGCATGGACACTTCAGGGCTGGCGGGAGGCATGTGTTCTTGGCTGCTGAGGTCGGAGGAAATGGCCGGCCTCACAATGATGGTGCGGGCCCCCACCTTAGGTTCGTTGGTGTCACTGCCACTGCTTGTAAGCCAGCCCTGGATCTGGTCCCTCCACCAGCCCAGTATCATCCCCACTGTCACCCCAGGGTGCTCTTCACAGATTCTATATCTGTATCATCTCCATCTATTCTACATCTACATCTATATGAACTACATCTATTCTATGTCTCTATTATTTCCATCTATTCTATATCTATATCAACTACACTTATTCTACTGTTAGCACACATTCCTGTGCATGCACACTGGGGTCAAACAAACTGAAACATCAGAGTTTGAAGCAGAGAAAGGTTTATTGCAGGGCTATGCAAGGAGACAGGTGGCTCACACCCTAAAAGCCCAAACTCCCTTAAGAGTTTAGCAAAGCACTTTTAAAAGCCAGGTGAGGGGGGAGGGGTGAGCTGGTATACAATTCTCTGATTTGGGGAGGGAACAGGGTGGTGTCACATTATCAGTCCTTAGGCTCCAGGAGGCCTGAGGCTGTGTGCTTTTAGTTGTCAAGTAATTAGTGTCTTCTATTCTGTGGAGCCATGAAATTAAAAGATGTTTACTCCTTAGAAGGAAAGTTATGACCAACCTAGATAGCATATTAAAAAGCAGAGACATTACTTTGCCAACAAAGGTCCATCTAGTCAAGGCTATGATTTTACCAGTGGTCATGTATGGATGTGAGAATTGGACTGTGAAGAAAGCTGAGCGCTGAAAAATTGCTTTTGAACTGTGGTGCTGGAGAAGACTCTTGAGAGTCCCTTGGACTGTAAGGAGATTGAACCAGTCCATCCTAAAGGAAATCAGTCCTGGGTGTTCATTGGAAGGACTGATGCTGAAGCTGAAACTCCAATACTTTGGCCACCTCATGCGAAGAGTTGACTCATTGGAAAAGACCCTGATCCTGGGAGGGATTGGGGGCAGGAAGAGAAGGGGACGACAGAAGATGAGATGGCCGGATGGCATCACCGACTCAACAGGCATGAGTTTGAGTCAACTCCGGGAGTCGGTGATAGACAGGGAGGCCTGGCGTGCTGTGATTCATGGAGTCACAAAGAGTCAGACACGACTGAGCGACTGAACTGAACTGCACTGAATCTGTGGAGGGATTTTCACATCTGCAAAACAACTCGGGAAATGTGCATCAAATCTAGGTACTTTAGAGAGAAGCATACGGCATCGAGGAAGGCTTGTCTGAAAAAGCCCCCTAGAATCCTACTCAGTTGCACTATATCTATACCATCTATTAATAAGTCTATTCTACATCTATATCATCTATGTCATGGTCTGTGTGCGGGTTGGAAAAGGATTTCCAGACATGAGACAGAATGAGAGGGAAATAAAGTTTATTAGAGTGGAAGAGGCTGTTAGAACAGCTGGCCAGCCCAAGAGAGAAGGGATGTTGAAAAGGGGTCCTTAGCTCACTTTTATACCCAGGGTACAATGAGTGTGATAGGGGACTTGCGGGTCACTTGCTGATTGGACTAGGCACATATATGGTGTGGGAGGAAGAGTAAGGCAAATACCTTCTCACTATTGGGTAGGAGGGAGACAGGTTATACTTCTCAGGAGAACCTGAAATCCATTAATAGTTACAATGTGGGGGAAGGAAGGACAATAAGGGTCTGGTTTTCTGTTCCTGAATTCCAGGACCCTCCTTGGTTTCATCTGCTCATTCGTCCTTGGGTCACCACATTCCTCCCTCTCTTTACTTTTAGGACCAAATTTTTGGCCCCTGTTGATACTCTGCTCACATCTAACTATCTACCTATTTTCCTTTTCAAGCATTTGGGAACCCAGTCTCAAAGGAAAAGAGGCGATGACCACTCTGGTTTCTTCAGGCTGTAGGGGCATACTGGGGCTCTGGGTTTCAGTTCCCTTTGCCTGCTCTCTGTCAGGGTGCATTTATGGAGGGAGATGAGAGTCCATGGAATAATAAAGTGGCTTGTTTCAGCATTGTCTAGGTGTTGGTCGGGAATATTCTTGTCAAACTATCACTCGGAGATTTTTTGTTTTCTAGAAGAAATCAGCTTAATGAGAAATTTAAAGATATATGGCCTAAAGACTAATAGAAGTAGAAAAGATTCTGAGGAGCTAGCCAGGAGAACCAGGACTAGACTTTGGTTTGTGACATTAGTGTTTTTCCAGGTAAGAGAAGATGCAAGAATTTGGGCTCATAAAAACCTTTACCTGAAAGCATCTGACCCTCTGAAGGCCAGTTCTTTTGGGTTTTTCCCAGAGCACAGAGTGCCTTATTTCTGATCTCCACCCTGAATTTCTTTCAAGGGGTGTTGAAGGTCAACAGCTTGCAATGGTCATGATGTAATCTTTGTAGAGATAGCTGGCAAGCACCAATTTCCAGTCAGCAGGATCCCTTCATAGTCACATATTTGACCATGTTTGGGGGGCATTTCATGGCCATTGTGTCCCACGGTGCTGGGAAGGCTCATTCCCAGGTCTTGGGAAGATCCCATTGAGAGGCCACTCAGTGTGCTGTTATTGGACCAGACCTTGAGAGTAGCAAAAGTCTCTGGACCATACCTGTCTTACTAGCCTCTTGGTCCAGGAAAGTATTCCCTCTTGTTGCTTCTTCCCAATTCTAGAGTTACATTATTACAATCATTGATCTCATATGAAACTGCATATCAGCATTTTATCACAGGCTCAGGCACACATTTAGTAACATAAGAAACAGTTCTGAAACAAGTGACATAGAAAATAATATAGCTAGCAGGTATTAGTAAGGTCATAAGCAAGAATTTTGGAGAAGGAAATGGCAACCCACTCCAGTATTCTTGCCTGGAAAATCCCATGGACGGAGAAGCCTGGTAGGCTACAGTCCATGGGGTCATAGAGTCGGACACGACTGAGCGACTTCACTTTAAGCAAGAATTTAAGTCAAGAACTTTCATTAGGTATAGCCCAGTATACCCCAGGTCATCTGACTTAGTTAAATGACTATAGCCATGTGTTAATCTCCTGGTGTACATCATGGAGCCTCTGACCTTTATCCAAAGATTAGTCGTTGAGATAAGCTTTAGAAACAAACTTAGAATGTCCTTTCTAATAACTTAATTAATTAAACCTTTTAGCAATATAACATAACAACAAGGAACTATCTCAGAAATGAATCGTACTAAACCAGGCCTTAATTAGCAAAACTAGAACTTAATATTAAGTGAAATATAATTTTTTGTCATTGTGAGGACATTAACCCTGTAGCCAGGGAAGGCTTTAACTCATCAAATGAAAATGAGGTTTGTCAGGGAGCAAGGAAAGCCAAGCGGCCACCTTGGATTTCCCACAGCCCTGACTCTTTGATTTACAGCTATTGTTCACCTATTTCTAATTCCCCGATTTAGGAGTAGACTGTTGCCATGTTTTAAGGACATCAGGATAGCAAAGGTCTAACAGTGAGGACTTATTTTTTGTAGAAGCAGAATGAGCTTTGCCTATATGTACCATAATCTTAAATAATACTTATTTACTTTATCAAAGTAACAAAAGATTTTAAAAACAAATATAAATCACTTAAAGGCAAAGAAATTCATAATCCATTAACAAAAGTTTCATTCTAAGAAAACTTTGTTCTCTTAACAAAGAGAGTAGAATAAATTCCAGTCTGTTACCAGTTTACCAGATAAGAAACAAAGAAAATTTGTTTATTGGTTAATCTTAGATAAGTCTTTTCCATAAATCTTGAAGTAGCAGTATTCTTGCAGTTATCAGAGTGAAACCATAGAAGGCATGTTTAAAATCTGATTAAATTCCAATTGACAAAATAGCCTGGTCATTGCTGTGAGATGTAACACTTCAATATGCTAACTAGCATTATAGTTAACCACATTTTCTCAGGGTATATCAGATCTATATGAATTCCATATAACTTTAGGATATCTATATTAATAACATCAACCATTCAGTATAACCTGAGAAGATTTGTCACCCCTTCAATAGTACTTCCCATGTACTTTAACATGTCCAATGAACCCAGGTAGTTTAATAGCTCCTTGGGATGTCTCAGGGGCCCTCTGAAGCATCCCAAAGTTAGCTAGAAGTTAAGTTATTTAAGAAGTTTTGTCGATAAATATCAAAAGGGTTTATAACAGTCAGATAGAATCATATAGATCACTGTAAAACAATATATTCATTTAACCAAAGTATTAAGGAAGATTTCAAAGGTAAACATAGAACATATCACTTCAGAGGTAAAGAAACTTAAAATCTATTATCAAAGGCAGTTCAACATCTCAAGAAAACTTGTATTTATGCAAAAAACTCTTCCCTTGGGGTCCACTTTCCATAAAATCTTCTTATCACTATCTGTACCCATTACTTTCCTCACCCATCCTGAAACAGCCACCTATAAGTCAGACCTACTCATGTTTCCATTTATAAAATGTAATTTCATTCCTCATACCTTCTTTACTGAAAACACACATCCTACCTTCCTCAAGCAACCAAGAAGTGACTTTTATATTAGCATTCTATAGATTGGTGAACATAGACAATTTCTAAAAAAAAAAATTCTATAGAACATCTCAGGATGCCATCAAACATTATTCATTAATAGTCCAAAATCTCTAGTTTCTCTGTAAGAGGAAGTTAGTATTCAGTAATGAATGTTTCAGAATCTTATTTTATTTGGAAATGACCTATCTATTCAATAAACTTCTGTTACTTAGTTTAGCACAACCCTAGAAATTCAGGTTACCAAAATCTAGAGAGACTGTTTTAGACAGACATTTCTAAAGTATGGTTATTCTTAACAGAGTTTATCTAAAAGCTCATATCTCATTTACATATTTTTTGGAAGTTTCTTCTCTTGAGGTTCTTTCCTTGTGGATAAACTTGTAATAGATAATAACAATATAATAACACATAACTTATAATAAACCTAGGGACAGTGAAAATAGTATGCTTAATGTTAATAACTCTTGGACATGCCTATATTAGGTTAACAAGCAAACATTAATACTAGATATCTAATACTGAATATTTCCCAGTTCATGTGAATCTTAAATTCATTTAGGTTAATTTCTCTTGTATTTAGAATTATCTCACTTGTAAGTGCTTACTTTTCTTTAGGCCAATTTAGAACTCATTTACAACTTCAGCAATATTATCAAAAAAACAAAACACAAAAGACACACACTGAGACATGCATAAATCCAGACAGACAGACAGAGATCTCAGTTTTCTGCGAGATCTCATAATTTTCTGCTTGAGCTTTAAAATATCACTTTGACACCACCTCCCCGGCCCCCACCCTCTTTTTTGGCTTGCAGTTCTAATTTGGCCAAGGTTGAGGTCTCAAAGTTGGTTGTGTGTTTCAAGGACATGGAAGGGGTTAACTTCAAGCTTTTCCCTAGGCAGGCCTTTTGACAAGCTAGTTTTTTTTTAATTGCATATGCAAAAAGAATTGGTCTTGCAATTTCCAAGAAAAAAAATTTTCATTTTAACCAGATTTCTCCAGAGTCTAAAGAATATCATGGCCATCCTGTGTCAAAAAGTCATCTTTCCTTTCTGTAGTCATAGTTCTATAGCTAAAATATAGACCAAATAGTGCTCAAACTGACTCTGATATCAGGCGATATCAGCTGATAAAAATCTCTGGTGGGAAGGGAGGTCTTCGTCACATCAGAAGAATCTGAAGGGTTAAGGGAGTTTGCAGGAGTGGGGGAAGCTTGGTATTTCTCTACCCTGAGAAACAGAAGTAGTTAGAAGGGAATTCTTTAGGATGTTCAGGAGTGGGGAAAGCTTGGTTCCCTCCACACCCGTGAGATGAGTGTAGTTAGAACATTCTTTAGAATGTTAGGAGAGGTTTTAATCCTTCAGGCTTTTGAATATAGGAGAAAGACTTGGACCAAAGGGAACCTCAGAATCCTTTCCTAGAAATCATGCGGATATGAAAGGTCAAGTAGGGGTCGCCTAGGAAATCTGGTGGAGAGAGTCAGAGGGGGACGGGAGATAAGGAGGCAACAGACAGACACGTGAGGCATGAGTCCTGAAATCCGAATTCTGACTGAGGGCCATGAAGGACTGAATGTGAGGAGATTCTGGGTCGTTTCCCTGCTCTTGGCAAGAGCTAGTGTGCCATTCAGAGGCCATTTTGGGGGCGTCCCCCAGTTTGTATTGAGGCCAGACCTTTCACAAGGTCAGAATTTTCCTGTCTCTGAGAATGTAGCCAGGGGGTGAGTCTGAGAGGGCTCCCAGGACACCCAGAACCCACTCTTAGCCTACCTGCCATAGAACGTGGGTCCTGAGAGTCACCGGCTGACAGAAAGGCGTCCCTTTGTCCCAGGGATCTCTCTGTGCCACTAACGGCATAAAAATGGCTGCCCTTCCCCACAGCCGTGTCCGACAGTGAGAGGCGACCCCCGAGAGCCGTGCAGCTAGGGCACCGTGTGACCCGGGCAGAGAAAGACAGCTTCCCGGGAGCAACAGGGTGACGCACGGCTGGGAGACTCCCTGAAACGCGGAGGGCACTCTTGGCATGGCCCAGAGGCAACACCGAGGCTCCTGTAACCGAATCCGGACTGAAAGGGAAAGAAGGGAGAGTGACAGGGAAGAAGGCTGAGGAATCTGCCTTCCGAGCCTCCTGGGGAGGCGGTGACCAGGGGACAGTGGGCTCTGCTTTGCGTTAACCACTGTGAGCCTGACACGGTGCATGGAAGTTGTCTTGCTGTGGGCGGAGGCCCTTGTGGCCTGATCTGTTCCGTGTGCCCCTTATCCTCACACGGGAGTCTTCATGTGGCTTTTAAGTGCCTAACCTGTGCTCACACGATATTGGTTGGCCTAGTCCTCAGTTGGAAAGAAGACAAAGGAAAGACCCTCACCCGTTCTGGCGGCAGCTACTGGGGCGCAGCGGGCAGCGGGCCCTTTGGAACACACCAGAGGATAACCCTGGCCAGAGCGCCTCAGTTGCTCCACAGCACTTGTGTGTTCGCAGAGGGTCCCTTTGAGAAAGGAGAATTGAGGCAGTGGGGAAGAGACCCCAAGTCCCCATACAGGCCCCAAAAAGGTCGTGGTCCGGGCAGTAGTAGGAAAAGAATTTCCAGACATGAGACAGAATGAGAGGGAAATACAGTTTATTAGAGTGGGAGGCGCTGTTAGAACAGCTGGCCAGCTCAAGAGAGAAGGGACGTTGAACAGGGGTCCTTAGTCCACTTTTATACCCAGGGTACAAGGAGTGGGATAGGGGTCTTGCGGGTCATTTGCTGATTGGATAAGGCACATGTAGTGGGTGGGGGGAAGAGTAGGGCAAATACCTTCTCCCTGTGGGGTAGGAGGGGAGACAGGTTACACTGCCCAGGAGGACCTGAAATCCATTAATAGTTACAACATGGGGGAGGGAAGGACAATAAGGGTCTGGCTTTTCTGTTCCTGCATTCCAAGCCCCTCCTTGGTTTCATCTGCTATTTCAATCTTGAGTCACCACAGTTCCCACTCTGGCTACCAATTGCATTGAGATTGTTTTCCTCTAGGGAGAAGGACTATTACTTATTGACCACCTGCTATTAGACTAGCTTGTTCTATCTTGTGTATTGCCTCAACCTTCACATCTTTTGGAGGTGGACATAATGGTCCTTTATAGATGGGGAAATTGAGGCTCAGAGAAATGAAGAAATTGAGAGAACTCAACCGTAGAAATGAGAGTGTGACAGACTGTATCAGATAATTAAGGATATGATTTTGTTCAGGCTATTGCAACAAGGACAACATTCATTAATGAAGAGCATCTCATAAAAAGGAAGAGAACCTGGGTTTTGTAGAGCAGATAAATAAGGAAGTAATCTACAAGTCTTATGGAAGTCAGGAGAAAGGATGGGAATGGATCTTGGAGTATACAAAGGAAGGATTAGGGGGAAGGTTTCTTTTTTGTTTGGTTGGTTGGTTTTGGATTTTTGACTTTTGGCATTCATTTTTACTTTACTTTTTGAAGTATAGTTGGTTTACAGTGCTGTGTTATTTTCTGGTGTACAGCAAAGTTATACACACACACACATATGCACAACTAATTTTCTTTTCAAATTCTTTTCCATTATAGGCTATCACAAGGTGTTGAATATAGTTCCCTATGCTACACAGTAGGACCTTGTTTATTTTATATACAGTAGTGTAGGGATTTCTTAACTGTTGCAACTTTCTGAGAGCACAAGTTTCAGAAAATAATTCAACATTGTCAGAACCCCTTTTTTCCAGACAAGCATCATTCATTGCTGAACAACTCAGAGGTAATTATAAGCCTCTTGAGAGGGCAAGGTAGAATCTAAGAAATAGTCTCCCAGGTGTTGCAGGAAGGTAGTTGTTAGAGAAAACACTGACTGAAACTGCCTATCCTGGCCAGCCACCACAGTAACAATTTGTGTGAGTTATTTGATGACAAGTGATCCTGGTAAGGAACATGAAACTAACAAGCCACCAACAATGATTAATAGAAGAACTTGGGAAAGTCAAAAGGAGGTGCCAATTCATTTCCAAGTGTTAGACAAGAATCCACTCTCAGGGTCCCTCTTCCTGCAATGCAAGCATTCTTGTTAATGCCATTCATGTAAGACCAGGTGAACCATCTGTTGAGAAGTGGTAGCGAAGATCAGTCGTTTTAGGGTTCTGGAGATCAGGCATCTTGAAAGAGGGATACCTAAAGTTAGAAAGGTAAATATTAGCACTGAATGTTGTATTAAGGTAAAGAGCCAGAAGCTGAATTCTAAGGGCAGCTAGTCCAATGGACTCCAAGAGGTTGGAGAAGGTTGTTCGGCAGTACTCGATTTCTTAAAGTTCTCCAGTTGGGACGTTGTTGTTCTTGGTGATGTTGTCCACTGTCTTGGTTACATCTTGTAAAAGAGCATGTATGACCTGAACTTTTCACTGCACTCACTTAGTGATCCAAACACAGCTTGTACAGGGAGAATTCTGCTGCAGTGGTGAGCCCTTGGAAGTTTATGGCAAGTTGCTGGGCTTCAGCTTGCAGGGCCTCTTCAGATCTTGGGAAATAGCACCACCTACAAGGCAATCTAGTATCCTAATAGGGATCTAGGCAGTCAGATTTCAGTTCTAGAAGTTATCAGATTTAAAGTAAAGAAATAAAGTTGCAACAAAGTTAAATTTTTTTTAAATACTGAAAATATGGCTAATACTACACTGATGTTATCTAATATAAGGCAATGAAGAACCAGGAATCTGATAAATAGAAACATACTGTAGAAAGCAAGGGCACCGACAGATCTCTAGGAACTTCCTCTATGACATACAATTTAAAATGTTTGTATTAATAATATCACCCATACAAATTTACCTAGGGAAGGCTAAGCATCTCTTTTGATTTGACAACTCTTTGCTTTTCATCAATAGTAACATAGGAAATAAATTTGATTATTTCTAGCACCTCTCTTTTGATAAGGTGAAAGAACAAATTCTCTGTGAGTTTCTAGGGGCCCTCTGGGAAATCTCAAAGGCAGTTTTAGGTGTAAAGATATCATTTATAACTGTATTTTGGAAATACAAAACTCAAAAGTTGTTAGGAAATTTGAACATCTAAGATAGAATTGCATCATGAGTGCCTGAGACATTTTGCTTCTTGTTTCAAAGTGACAATGGAACATCCAAAAATAAACACCGAAGGTAACGTGCCTTTTCCTAAGTGATAAGCTTTTATTTTCTTAAATCTTCAAAGATACATTAAAACCAACATTAAACCATAGAGGGTTATTCTGTTAAGACACAAAATCTTTGTGAACTAAAACATTATGCAGAAGGCAAAGAATAATATTTTAAAACTTCATGCTAAATGGACAGAAAATTTTGCCGTTTTAACAGAGATAAAAACAATCTCAATTTTGCATCAGCATAATATTTGACACTCGGGCTTCTCTGGTGGCTTGGATGGTGTAGAATCTGCCTTCAATGCAGGATACTGAGGTTTGATCCCTGATCCAGGAAGATCAGGATCCCTTCTCCTGATCCTGGAGAAGGAAATGGCAACCGCCTCCAGTATTCTGGAAATCCCAGGGACAGAGGAGCCTGGCACTTTACAGTCCTTGGGGTTGCAAGAGTCAAACATGACTTAGTAACTAAACCACTACCACCAATATTTGACACTAAAAGCCCTTTTTGAAATCTTATAAGAAACCTATCAAAGTTGAGATAGCACTGACCACAACAAATAAAATTTCCTTTTCACAAATTTTCTATTAGGTTTTACATCCATTTAGGTTCGGCCTTCCTCTTTTCTCTTTCTCATTCTGCAGCAACCAGTGATAGCTTAGAACCAAACCACTCTCTTGCTTCATTAACAAAAGCACATCCTACCTACCTTGCATATGGAGTTAGTCCTCTCTGGCATCTCCTTCACATATATTGATTATAACTTTTAACCACAGCAACTTCTATTCCAGAGGGAAAATTAAGAGGCTGATAACTGAACAATCTGCCACACACCAGCATTTTGCAGCACATTAGCAGAGCTCACAACTTCCTGTAACCATACATGTCCCTTACAATACAGTGTCTCAAAGTGGCAAAAATTAAACATGCTCATTAACAACCCAAAGTAGAAAACCTCTCTGCAGTGTATAAAAATAAGAGGCAAGTGTATTCAAACTTTAAATTATGATTAGTAATTAATGTTTTAGTACTCATCTTACTTGGAGGTGATGTATGTAAACTCAATTTAGTAGAAGTCTAAAGTTTTAAATCACCTAATATTCTGGGAAATTACCTTCAAGCTTACATATTACAAAAGATAATTACTGTTGAAATAAAGTTTTCAGAATAGTGATTCAATTTGGGAAAATATAAATGTATGTCTTTCATAACCTTAAGCATTAAGTAAAAGTAATGTTAATTATCTAATAAGTGAACACGTGTATGTTTAGAAAACCCATAAAGTACAACAAAATATATGCTATTTTTATACTTACTGTCAATAACTCAGAAAAACAGCTGTTTTTATTAAACCAAAATTATACAAGTCTTCTTTGTGAAAGATTTACCTAAATTATGTTAACTTGAATTCTTAAATCATTTCTGAGTTCATTTACATAGGAATATCTCTTTTTCACATTGAAAATATTTGGGGCTTAATTTCCTTAATTTCTTGGAATTTTAGGAATATTCCATTTACATAAGCACTTATTTACCTCTAAGGTAATCAGAATAGAGCTCCTATAAAGAGATTTATAATCTAATTTAGTAATACAATTCAGAAACAGGAAAACATTACACAGTCACACAAAGGAAAGGTGAAGGTCTTTCTGAATCATATATATATAAACACACAAACACATACAGAGAGAAATAGCTTCAAGTTTAAAATGTCAGCTATGGATCAAGCATAAAAACAGAAATACAAGACTCGCTGGTCTGTATCAAGGAATTTTTCCCATACAAATTCTTAGTTAATTCAAATTCAAAACAAACAAAAGACAAACAGGAAAGACTAACAATTCTGATTCTGTGCTATCTTCCATCCAATAGAGAAAAGAACTTTTTCATGATGTTACATCTGTTACATTTACATTAGTCTATTTACAGAGAACACCAATTTGTCAGACAATAAAACCAAGAAAAGCCAGGACTGGAAGTCGAGTGAGTACGCAGAATCAGCACCAAATCCTTACTCAGCTATTAACAGGCAAGAGCCCAGAATACCAGCCAGGAGTCAGGGGCACCATGGGGGTCCCAAGTTAGAAGTCAAGGAGGGAGCACAGCTGACTCTGAGAAGCTTCAGTATGTAGATAGAGTAAATGTGAATTCAAAGATGAGGTCCAATCTTGTTTAAGTCACAGCACCGAAACTGTGAAAGACAAAATGCATTGGACAATTAAGGATATGATTTTACTTATACTATTGCAATAAGGAAAATGGTAATTAATGAGGAATGTCTCACAGAAAAATAAGGGGACCTGGGATTTATAGAGGCAGGTAAGCAAACAACTTATTAGGAGTCTCATGGGAGTCCTGGATAAGGATGGAGACAGATCTTATCTCAGAATATACAAGGACCTCCTTTGTTGTTAGCAAGTCCAGGAACACAAAAGCTTCCAGGAGTGCAGGGCTCATATAAAATGCAACACTGTCCAAAGATTTGTTCTTTCAAAGATGAACTCCTGGACTTCCCTGGTGGTCCAGTGGTTGAGAATCCACCTGTCAATGCAGGGGACACAGATGCCATTCCTGGTCAGAGAAGTTTCCACATGCTGCGGGGCAACAAAGCCCCTGCACCACAACTACTCAACCCACATTCTAGAGCCCGCAAGTCACAACTGCTGCAGAGCCTGTGCTTGACGGCTAGAGAAGCCACTGCAGTGAGAAACACTCTTGCCACAACCAGAGGGTAGCCCCAACTCGCTACAGCTAGAGAAAGCCCGTGAGTAGCAACAAAGACCCCATAGCCAAAAAGTGAAGAAAAAAAAAAAAAATGAAACAGTTTTCAGGCCTTTTACTACATTCCTTTATATTTCCTGGTTTTGGTTGCAGGCAGATAGAAGGTGCATAGTAAATGCTTGCTGAGCTAACTTTAACAGAATATGATGATGAGGGCTCTGCCTGCCAGAGGGGACTTGGAGAGAAAGGTGCTGTGCTGCCCAAGGAGGGGACTCAGGTCAGTCTGTGAATGTCAGCAAGGAGTAAATCCATGATGGAAGTGGACACTTTTCAAAGGTTCATCTCTGCTACAGGGAAAGTTCAATAATTTTTTGGAGACTCATTTTTTTCTCCCTAAAATGGAAATGCAACATATTTCATAGATGTCTCTGAAACTTCAGCCACATAATAACACTAAAATGCCTGCCATATGTTAGGCACTCGGTGTTTCTTTCCTTCTCCCCAGTCATCCCCATGCTGTTTACAGAGCACATTTTTTTTTTTTTTATAATTAGGTTATAGCTCAATCTACAGTACTGGGATACTCTCTCACACCACACTGCAAACTCTCTCTAGGCAATGAATATAGGTATACACCTTTGAATCATCTTTGTACATCAAGCAGAACAAGTGCCTTGTGAAAGCCAAGTTTATTGCTCTTAGATAGGCATAGGCTGAGATGCTACCAAAGAGCCTGTAAAAGAAAGTGACTTGAATAAGACAAGTTTATCTCTTTGTCAGGAATTAATCTAGAGGGTAGCAATCCAGGATGATGGAATGGTTCCATGTGACTTCAGAGATCCCATTCCTGCTGTGTGTGGTTTTGTGTTAATATAGACTCCTAAAGGAGAGTCAGCAAACTGAAGTTCGTGAGCAGACCACCTGTTTTTCAAAATGAATTTTATGTAAACACAGCCATGCCTACTTGACTGCACACTGTCACAGCTGCTTCCGTGACAACAGCTGCTTTTCTATCAACAGCAGAGATGAAGAGCATGTGTGGAGACCGTAAGGCCCACAAGCCCAAACTGTCTGTCCCTCAACAAAAAGTCTGTCCATCTTGCCCTAAGGCACAGTTTTCATATACATGGCTGAAGCTGGGTAGTTACAACAGCGTGTTGCGTGAAGAGGGAGAAGATGGAAATTCAGAACACACAGTTTTTGTTTTCCTTGGAGATGATTCAGGCATAGCATGTAGGATTTCTGCTTTTATCTCATTGCTCTGAACTTTGCCAGATGGCCACACCTAGCTGCAAGAGAGGTTGGGAAAAGTAGCCAGATGCCCAGCTTAAACCCCAGAAGTTTAGTACTAAGAGAAAAGACTGCAAACCACATATCTAATAGAGGATCAGTATCTGGAACATACAAAGGACTCTCAAAACTTAAATAATGTTTAATTATTCTCAAATGAGCAATCTAATTAGAAAATGAGCAAAAGATATGAACAGACATTTCAGTGAAGAAGATATACAGATGGCAAACAAGCCCACAAAAATATTCCACATCATTAACCGTTAGAAAAATGCAAATTAAAACCTCAAGGAGATACTACATATCTATCAAAATGACTAAAACAAAAATAGTGACAGCAAATGCTGGTGAGGATGTGGAGAAATTGGATCATTCATACACAGTTGGTAGGAATGTAAAAATGGTACAAGGCACTTGGGAGTTTCTTATAAAACTAAACATGCCACTACCATACATCCTAACAATTGCACTCTTGGACATTTATCCCAGAGGAGTGACACTGTTGATTAAAAAACTGTTATCAGATGCTCATAGCCAAAAAGTGAAAACAATTACATATTCCTAAATGGCTGAATGGTTAGAAAACTGATGCACCCACACCTTGAATATTACTCGACAATAGAAAAATAATTTTTAACTAATTTTCATTTATGTATAGTTGTTTTACGATGTTGTGTTAGTCTCTACTGTATAGCAAAGTGAATCAGCTCCCCTTTCTTTTTTGCATTCCCTTCCCATTTCTTGTTCAGTCACTCAGTCGTGTCCAGCTCTTTGCGACTCCACGGACTGCAGCACTCCAGGCTTCCCTGTCCCATTTAGGTCACTACAGAGCACTGAGGAGAGTTCCCTGTGTATGTATCATTGTTGATATTATGTAAAAAATAGATAATAATGAGAGCCTACTGTATAGCTCAGGTCCAGTTCAATTCAGTTCAGTCGCTCAGTTGTGTCTGACTCTTTGTGACCCCATGGACTGCAGCATGCCAGGCCTCCCTGTCCATCACCAACTCCCGGAGTTTACCCAAACCCATGTCCATCGAGTCGGTGATGCCATCCAACCATCTCATCCTCTGTCGTCCCCTTCTCCTCCTGCCTTCAATCTTTCCCAGCATCAGGGTCTTTTTCAAATGAGTCAGCTCTTTGCATCAGGTGGCTTGCCCAATTTATCCCACTTTCTCCTTTTCCCCTTGGTGTTCATACATTTATTCTCTACATCTGTGTCTCTATGTCTTTTAAAAACCAATTACTGATAATATGAAACAACTTGTATGAATCTCAAGGGAATTATGCTGGGAAAAAAAAGTCAATCCCAACATGGTGTATACTGTAGGATTCCATTACACATCTTCGAAGTGCCAAAATTATAGAAATGGAATAGATCATGGTTTCCAGGGATAAAGACACAAGTGGAGGGCCAGGGGTTGGTTAGGCGAGGAGGGGAGAAACAGAAGGAAGATAGATGTGTTTATAAAAAGGCAACACTAGGGACCACTGTGATGACAGAATCACTCTCCACCTTGACTGTGAGGATGGCCACAAAGACCTACACGGGTGATAAAATAACAAGCCCACCAGCGAGGACAAGTGAAACTCCATCTGTGAAAAGGAAGAAGGAGACGATTGCCAGGGGACGGTAAGCAGTCTCCATAACAGTTAGTGTTCTGGTGCAAAGACCAGGGACAGAGGGATACTCCTATCACTCTGCCCTGGCTTCTGCCCATTTCTTCTTCTGAAATTTGCCACATGGCATGAGAGTATTAGCATGTAACCAACAGTATCTCTCTTCCACCCTCCCCAAAAAGGAGAAAAGATGACAGCAGTAGCTATTTCTCTGCTAGTTAAATAAGGGATTTTTATTATGCTGTTAAGAATTTCCCATGGAAAAGATTAGAGAATTAAACTCCCCCTTTTTACCAGATAACAAAATAATAAGATGAACCCTTGAGGGCTTTAATAGAGCAAATAACAAGGAGATTGTTTTCCTCTTTGTAAAACTTAGATGCATGAATCATTTAAATTGCAAGAGGAGTTCTTGGAAGTGGCAAATATAAACTCTTTTAATCATCTGAGCTTTCCAAGGCAACAGGAATCACATAATAATACATGGTCCAGAAGGAATTAAAGTCTGGTAAGGAGTATGTCAAGGCTGTATATTGTCACCCTGCTTATTTAACTTGTATGCAGAGTACATCATGAGAAATGATGGGCTGGATGAAGCACAAGCTGGGATCAAGATTGCCGGGAGAAATATCAATAACCTCAGACATGCAGATGACACCAACCTTATGGCAGAAAGTGAAGAACTAAAGAGCCTCTTGATGAAAGTAAAAGAGGAGAGTGAAAAAGTTGGCTTAAAGCTCAACATTCAGAAAACTAAGATCATGGCATCTGGTTCCATCACTTCATGGCAAGGAGATGAGGAAACAGTGGAAACAGTGTCAGACTTTATTATTTTTGGGGGCTCCAAAATCACTGCAGATGGTGATTGGAGCCATGAAATTAAAAGACACTCACTCCTTGGAAGGAAAGTTATGAGCAACCTAGATAGATATTAAAAAGCAGAGACATTACTTTGCCAACAGAGGTCCATCTAGTCAAGGCTATGGTTTTTCCAGTGGTCATGTATGGATGTGAGAGTTGGACTATAAAGAAAACTGAGTGCCAAAGAATTGACTGCAAGGAGATCCAACCAGTCCATCCTAAAACAGATCAGTCCCGAGTGTTCATTGATGTTGAAATTGAAACTCCAATACTTTGGCCACCTAATGCAAAGAGCTGACTCATTTGACAAGACCCTGATGCTGGGAAAGATTGAGGGCAGGAGGAGAAGGGGACGACAGAGGGTGAGATGGTTAGATGGCATCACAAACTCAATGGACATGAGCTTGGGTAAACTCTGGGAGTTGGTGATGGACAGGGAGGCCTGGCGTGCTGTGGTCCATGGGGTCACAAAGAGTCAGACACAACTGAGTGACTGAACTGAACTGACCAAACTAAAAAAATACCTTCTGCTCTTGAATGTCCTGGGAACACCTTTGCTACCCAGAGAGAGTCATTCAATTTCCCATCTATTAGTTGTGTACATTAATGCAAATTGGTTTCTTCTTCATTTCAATATGACAAGAAGAGGTGCAGGATTTTCTGTCTGAGGCACCCTGTGAAGGAACAGCAGTCAAGGGCTCTGACTGTGAACACAGGTGTTGGACCCACTCCAATAACCTGAACTGGAGGTCAAACGGGGCAGAGGTGGGCTCTGCAGGCTCTTGAATGGTACTTCCTTCTGCTCTTTGGCTTCTTTCTGAATGCCAAGGCACTATTCACCATGTACCACACTCCTGGTTTTCCAGAAAGATTCTAAAAGGAGGCCAGGTTAGGGGACTGTCTTCTCTCTTAATGAGGGTGAATTTATCCCTGAGTTAACTGGGAGGAGGACTCCAACCCCAGGGCCTGAGTAAGGGATTTGGTCTCTCTGTTCCCACCAGAAAGGATTGTTTTATTTATGCATCTTACATCTGCTTATTGAACATCAACTATGTGGCAGGCTTCATGAGGACAAAGATTAAATTGCAGACAGGGGTTAAATCCTAAGCTGACCCTGACACCTAACATCACAGATTCTCTCTCTGTCCTGTTATCAGAGTCTATGAGAAACTGAGACTGGCTGGTCACTTTGTGGCCAGTGTGGGCATGTTTGAGCCTTGGCCACCCTCTACATCTTTTGTTACTCTGGTAGTCTTTAGAGGGGGTTTCTTAAAAAATGCTGCTATAGACAAATATCATATGATATTGCTTACATGTGGAATCTTAAAAAATGCTACAAATGAACCTATTTACAAAACAGAAATAGAGGCACAGATGTAGAAGGCAAACTTATGGTTACCAGAGGTTAAAGATGGGGAGGGGTATCATGGGAAATTGAAATGACATACACACATTACTAACATAAAATAAATAACTAATAACCTACTATACAGCACAGGGAACTCTACTTAGTACTCTGAATGGCCTATATAGGAAAAGAATCTAAGAAAAGGAGTGAATATATTTATATACATGACTGAATCATTTTGTTGCACAACAGAAACTAATACAACATTGTAAATCAACTGTACTCTGATAAAAATTGACTTAAAAAAAGGAAATGCTGCTATATGTCATTAATGCAATCAAGAATGACTTATCTAAGCCAGTGGTTCAGTTTACTGTGCGTCAGAATCACTTGGAGGGCTTGCTAAAATAGTTTCTGATTCAGAAGATCCGGATGAGGCCTGAGAATTCACATTTCTAGCAAGTTCCCAGACGCTGCTTCTGGTGCTGCTTTAAGGGCCACGCTGGGCAAACCACTTACACCATCTCCTTAGAACACCTCCTTCTACTCCTTTCCTCACTCTTAGCCATGCATGATACAGTCCCAAGCGGACAGCTCAGCATTGCTTCTCTGTGTAGGTAGAGCCAGCAAGTCCTTTGAACACAGAACTTTATTAGAGAAGAGTCTTTGTGATAACACTCTCGGCTATGTAACTCTAAAACCAGAAGGCATCCAGGAGAGAAAGATGGAAAAGGACTTTGTGGCCTGATGTCTTCCTGGGTCCTCTTGCTGTGCAGAGCCCTGGGAAGGGAATGAATGCTTTTGTGTAAGGAGTCCGGGGGGTCTGCTGGGTGGGAAGGGACTCAAATTTAGTGACAAACAACATCCACTGATTATCTGGTTTCTGCAGAGAAATCTGCGCTCTGCTGAGCAAGATTTTCTGCCTGAGGGGCTGAAGTCAAGGAGTTCACCAGGCTGTGTTCCTTCTTAGAGCTCCGAGTCCTCTTCCAAACACAGGCAGTTGTAGGAAGAATTCAATTTGTTGAGATTCTAGGACTGAGGCCCCTCTCCTCTTGCTGGTTGGTGACTTGGGCTGCTCTCAGCTTCCAGAATTTTACTGCAGTCCTTGCCATAGCACCCCCCACCTGCACTCAGCTCCACTGACCCTCTCACATTTAGTATATCTTCCTCTTCCCTAAGGTCAGCAGGACCACAGGTTTCTAACTTCTTTTAAAGGCTCTTCTGATGAGGTCAGACCCACTCAGGGAAATCTGTCTTTTGTTGAACTTTCGATCACTAGTCATGAAAGTGATACCCTATCACATCCACAGATTCCCCTCCCCCCCACAAAGGAGAGAGGATTATTCAAGGCATCTACCCAGGGTTGGGCATGAGGTGGGTGAGACTCAGAAAGGTGAAGCTTGAGAGACACCTTGGGATTCTTCCTAGAACTCCATCCTTCCTAGAATCTCCACCCTGAGATTCAAATTTATTAAATCATATTGAAGAGGATTCAAGTGATTCTGATCAAGGTCAAACTGACAAGCAAGGATGCCTAGGGACTCAAAAGCACTCCCACAAGAAGAAGAGGTTGGGAATGGTGACATGAAGGTTTAAAGGCTCCTGGGAGAGCTGTTTTGGGCCCAGTAATTAGCTGAGGCTGCACTGGGATTTACTTGGGAACAGTGACCAAGCAAACTGTATAAGAGTGGAAAGGCGAGAAGAACCCAGATGCTGAAGGACTGTGTGCCCTAAAGGCAACTGGATGCCATTTTAACTAGGTGAACAGTGGTGTGGTCAGCCTTATGTTCTAGAAGGTCTCTGACTGTTGCTGCTGCTGCTAAGTTGCTTCAGTCGTGTCCGACTCTGTGCGATCCCGTAGATGGCAGCCCACCAGGCTACCCCATCCTTGGGATTCTTCAGGCAAGAACACTGGAGTGGGTTGCCATTTCCTTCTCCAATGCATGAAAGTAAAAAGTGAAAGTGAACTCGCTCAGTCGTGTCCGACTCTTAGCGACCCCATGGACTGCAGCCTACCAGGCTCCTCCGTCCATGGGATTTTCCAGGCAAGAGTACTGGAGTGGGGTACCATTGCCTTCTCCTCACTCTGACTACAGACTAAGAAATTGATTAGATAGTGATAGCAGCAAAATTGGGGGATCTAGGAGGCTTTCGTAATAGTCCAAGTGAGAGATGGCAGGGCTAAACCAGAACATAGTACTGGGGACAGAAGTTAAGAATATTCAGCATTCCTACCCACCTCCAGCAGGAACAGCTTTGTTATTTAGTAGTTGATGAACGCAGTGTCTGCCTTCATTCAGAACTCATCATCTTTGCACTTGATTGTGTCAACAGCCCATTCCATCTGTTGTTTAACAGCTCTGTTTTTAGGAAGGCCAGATCCAAACTTCTTGGTTTAGTATTCAAGGCTCTTGTGAGTTGGCCTTGTTCTCCTCACCATCTTCAACTTCTGTCTTCCTTCATCATACAGCTTATATTCTGGTTACTTGAAAGATTTTCGTATTTCCTAAGCAGGTGAGGCTTTCCATATTATATCCCTTCAGCTAGAATAATGCCAGAACTCATTCATTCCTCAAGGTCCAGTCCCAATACCCTTTTCTCCATTCTATAATTGTAGTAGACTTTATAATGACTCCCAATGATATCCAAGTTATAATTCCTGGAATCTTTTACCATGTTACCTTAAAAACCTCTGGCTTCCCTGGTGGCTCAGAGGGTAAAGGATCTGCCTGCAATGCAGGAGACTCGGGTTCTATCCCTGGTTCAGGAAGATCCCCTGGAGAAGGAAATGGCAACCCACTCCAGTATTCTTGCCTGGAGAATCCCATAGATGGAGGAGCCTGGTAGGCTACAGTCCATGGGATTGCAAAGAGCTGAACACAACTGAGCGACTTCACTTCACTTTCACTTTATATGGCGAAAAAGAGGACTTTGTAGATATGACTGAGTTAAGGATCTTGAAATGGGGAGACTATTCTAGATGAGGTGAACCTTAAATGTCATCACAAGACTTCTTATAAAAGAAAGGCAGAGGCAATTTGACTACAAAAGAAGAATGAGGAGATGTGCAACAAAAGCCAGAGGTAAGAGTGATGAAAGGAAGAGGTCATGAATCAAGAAGTGCAAGTGGCCTCCAGAGGCTAGGAAAGGCAAAGAAATGGATCCTATTCTAGAGTCTCCAGAATAAACCACCCTCTTGGCACCTTGATGTTGACCCAGTGAAACTGATTTCAGACTTCTTGTCTCCAAAACTAGAGCAGGGAAATGTGTACCATTTTTTTTAAAGATTTATTTATCTTTGGCTGCATTCTTTGTATCACTTTTGTACCCACCCCCATCACCCTTTATTCATTCCTTGCTAAAGGTTTTGTTGTTTCTTTCTGACCATGGCACTCCAACAACACAAATGGAGGGGTCAGGAACTTAGGAAGTTGAAGAGGAAATGTGCCAAGAATATGTTCTACTCTTTCTCAGGTCAAAATGCACTCTTCCAGAACACTGAACTGGATACTGTATAGTGATTCTGATCAAGGTCAAACTGACAAGCAAGGATGCCTAGGGACTCAAAAGCACTCCCACAAGAAGAAGAGGTTGGGAACGGTGACATGAAGGTTTAAAGGCTCCTGGGAGAGCTGTTTTTGGCCCAGTAATTAGCTGAGGCTGCACTGGGATTTACTTTGGAACAGTGACCAAGCAAAGTGTTTGAGAAGAGTGGAAAGGAGTTTGAAGTCCTTAACTTCTGTCCCCAGTACTATGTTCTGGTTTAGCCCTGCCATCTCTCACTTGGACTATTATGAAAGCCTCCTAGATCCCCCAATTTTGCTGCTATCACTATACTGGATAGTATCCACTGACTGGATACTAGAGAAGATTGAAAAGTATTTCCTGGGGAAAAATCACCCCCACATGAGAACCATTCAAGATTCTCAAGTGAGGGAATGCTCTTGTTGCACTATGAGGAATCTGTATCAAAGTAAAACCTTTCTGAGGACCCACATTCTCATGGCTATAAGGTTGGTTTTGGTGAGATTGCACAGCCCAATTCCTTCTTCCCAGATCCAATGCAGCCTGGTCATTTTGCCAAACCACTGTTCCAAAGGATTATTCAACAAATATTTCCTGCAGTGAAATCCAAGCCTGAGGTCATATCCTCAGCTGCACTTGAATATTTCCTAAGTTTCCATCAGCAGCATGTTTACAAAGCTCTTCTCAGGGTAGACTCCGCCTGACATGGCCAAGTGTATCCACTGTTTGCTGAGTCTTCCTGGTTTGTCTCTTGGATGATGACCTCATCTGCCACATTCTTGAAGCAACTCATTGCATACTCCAACTTTCTATTCCTGAGCTGAACCTGAACAGAGCAGGATTCAGAATGACAAATGCACTCAACTCTGCCAGGCACAATTTATGCAGACTGTCTTGTGTCCACTTTTGGATGTGGGGGTGGGAGGTCTTACATTAAATGTGCTCAATTATTGTTGTTGTCATTCAGTCACTCAGTCATGTCCAGCTCTTTGCAACCTCATGGACTGAAGCATGCCAGGCTTCCCTGTCCTTCACCAACCCCTGGAGCTTACTCAAACTGTTGTCCATTGAGTCAGTGATGCCATACAACCATCTTGTCCTCTGTCATTCCCTTCTTCTGCTGTCCTCAATCTTTCCCAGCATCAGGGTCTTTTCTAATGACTCAGCTCTTCACATCAGGTGGCCAAAGTATTAGAGATTCAACTGCAGCATCAGTTCTTCCAATGAATATTCAGGATTGATTTCCTTTAGCATTGACTGGTTTGATCTTGCAGGCCAAGAGACTCCCAAGATGCTTTTCCAACACCATAGCTCAAAAGCATCAATCTTCAGCATTCAGCCTCCTTTATGGTCCAACTGTCACATCCATACCTGACTATTGGAAAAACCATAGATTTGACTAGGTGGACATTTGCTGTCAAAGTAATGTCTCTGCTTTTTAATATGCTGTCTAGGTTTGTCATAGCTTTTCTTCCAAGAAGCAAGTGTCTTCTAACTTCATGGCTACAGTGATTTTGGAGCCCAAGAAAATAGTCTGTCACTGTGTCCATGGTTTCCCCATCTATTTGCCATGAAGTGATGGGATTGTATACCATGATCTTAGTTTTTTGAGTGTTGAGTTTTAAGAGAACTTTTTCACTCTCCTCTTTCACTTTCATCAAGAGGCTCTTTAGTTCCTCTTTGCTGTCTTGCTTAAGGGTGGTGTCATCTGATATCTGAAGTTATTGATATTTCTCCTGGCAATCTTGATTCTAGCTTGTGCTTCATTCAGTCTGGCATTTCACATGATGTATTCTGCATATAAGTTAAACAGCAGGGTGACAATATACAGCTTTGACATACTCCTTTCCCAATTTTGGACCAATCCATTGTTTCATGTCTGGTTCTAACTGTTGCTTCTTGACATACATGGAGGTTTCTCAGGAGGTAGGTAAGGTGGTCTGATATTCCCATCTCTTTAAGAATTTTGCACAGTTTGTTGTGACCCACACAGTCAAAGTCTTTAGTGTAGTCAATGAAGGAGAAGCAGATGCTTTTCTGGGATTCTCTTGCTTTTTCTATGATCCAGTAGAAGTTGGCAATTTGATCTCTGGTTCCTCTACCTTCTCTAAATCCAGCTTGAACATCTGGAAGTTTTTGGTTCACATACTGTTGAAGCCTGGCTTGGAGAATTTTGACCATTACTTTGTTAGCTTGTGAAATGAGTGCAGTTGTGTGGTAGTTTGAAAATTCTTTGGCATGGCCCTTCTTTGGGACTGCAATGAAAACTGACCTTTTCCAGTCCTGTGGCCACTGCTGAGTTTTCCAGATTTGCTGGCATATTAAATGTAGCACTTTCACAGCATCATCTTTGAAGATTTTAAATAGCTCAGCTGGAATTCCTTCACCTCCACTACTTTGTTCATAGTGATGCTTCCTAAGGCCCACTTGACTTCACACTCCAAGATATCTGGCTCTAGGTGAGTGATCACACCATCATGGTTATCTGGGTCATTGAGGTATTTTCTGCATAACTCTTCTGTGTATTCTTGCCACCTCTTCTAAATATCTTCTGCTTCTGTTAGGTCCATACCATTTCTGTCCTTTTTTGTGCTCATCTGTGCATGAAATTTTCCCTTGGTATCTCTAATTTTCTTGAAGAGGTCTCTAATCTTCCCCATTCTATTGTTTTCTTCTATTTTTTTTGCATTATTCATTTAGGAAGGCTTTCTTATCACTCCTTGCTATTCTTTGGAACTCTGGATTCAGATGGGTATATCTTTCCTTTTCTCCTTTGCCTTTTACTTCAATTATAAGCATTACTTATTTTATACTGGTTACCACTGAGATGTTGGGAAGACACTCTTTTGGTGTTGGCTTTCTTTAAAGGTAAAGGAAGTACAAATGAGGTGAATCACGGAATTAATGGGGAAAAGGATCCCTGAGCATTTGAGTCAGAACTGGTCTATAGGTGGAAAGTGGCAAAGTCTGCTGAAGGATGCTGTACTAAATGAAACTAGAGTTGTTTTGTAACTAAATAGATTAGATAGACTACTGGACCAACAGAAAGATGCAGTCAGCTGAGCAGTAGGCAAGGACATGAGGAAATTAAACAAAAAACTCGGAATTTAGGAGCCAAAGCAGAAGGTATGAGATGTCTCAACTGATTTTGCAGGACAGAAATGATTCCAGTACAAGGTCTGATAGTTTGCAACCTGTCTCCTGAAGCACACAGCTCTCCACTCTCCACAAACACCCCCATCAAGACAAGCATCATTATATATTTTTTATATTACTCCTGTCTATTTGCATACTGCTTGGCACAGAGATAGTCCATAAATGTTGATAGGTATTTTTTAAATCAATCATGATGCAAATATAAGAAAGTAGTTATTTATAGATGAGGAAACTGAGACTCAGATTCCTTTGCAGATTGAGGGCAGAGCCAGGACTCAACTGAAACTCTGGCCTGATGATTATAAGTCCATTTTTCATTTCTGCACAAATTAACAGTGATCACATGTATTCCTACAGCTACATTTTGGCTCTTCCTTTCAAATTATGCCATCCTAAATCATTTTACTTGAGCTAATATCAAGTTATAAAATGAGCATATTTCACTTTTCACTCTTTTTCTCTCCCCAAGTAGAAGCAAAATCATAGGTTAAAAAGGAATTAGGTAATAAACCACTGTATGATGAAAAGCTGGATTTCCCTAGAAGACCCACACATTTGCAAAACCAGGTCAAAATACTCAAGTTCTAATTTAAAGAGCTTCAAGGTAAGCACCAGAACAAATCTGGCCAAATGAAGTATAAACCTGTGATGCTTTGTATGAGCAGAGACAATAGGCACTGTGGAAGGATAATGGTCACCCTAGAGCAGGGAGATCTGAGTTTGATTCCGGTTCTGCCACTTCAAGCGGTGTGGCTTACACAGGTCCCTTAACTTTTCTCATGTTTTCCTTTATCTTTGAAACTGAGTTAGTCATGTCTATATTGTAGCATTGTGGTGAGGATTATATGAAAAAGTCATAGGGACTTCCAGTTTCTGGTGCAGCAAGTAAAGAGCTTGGAAGTTGTCACTTAAGAAGTTTCCTAACAACAAACAAATGCTGAACAACCTGTATATATATATAGGGACTGCAATGAATATATATATATATATATATATATATATATATGTGTGTGTATATATATATATATATATACACATGCTATATGCTGTGCTGAGTTGCTCAGTCATGTCCAACTCTTTGCGACCCCATGGACCTCCTCTGTCCATGGGGATCCTCCAGGCAAGAATACTGCAGTGGATTGCCATGCCCTTATCTAGGGGATCTTCCCAACCCAGGGATCGAACCCAGGTCTCCCACATTGCAAGTGGATTCTTTACCAGCTGAGCCACGAGGGAAGCCCCAAAGATATATCTATATCTATCTATAGATAGATAGATAGATAGATAGATATTTTCTGGTCTAGCATGCAAATATATATATATATTTATATATATATATATATATGTAAATATATATGTATATATTTTAACATATATTTGCTGACCAGAAACAGGAGCAGAACCTGGAAGTCCTTAGATTTATCAGAGAAGTGAGTCTGTCCTATATTCAAGGCCAATCCCTCCTATTCACCAATGGCTACACCAAGAGAGGGTCATTCCTTTCATCTCTTTCCCTTCCCTCACCCACCCCACTGATCTTCCTATTTCCTAGAGAAAACAGAAGCCACCAGAAGAACACATCTATACCTTCCACCTACCTGTATCTTTGCCAGTATGTTCTGCCTTGCCTTCTGTTACCAAGAACATGTTGTCTTTCCTGTATTCAAGGCCAAACCCTTCTCAAGACTCTACACCCTCACACTCAAGGAAATGACCCTTCTCTCTCCTATGTCATCAGTTTTTTCCCTCTCTACTTCCTCATCCTCACCAGCATACAAACATGCAATCTGTTTTGTTTTTTAATCTCTTGATCCCATATGCCCTGCCTGATATTTGCCCACTTTCTTGCCCCTCTTCAGAACTCCCAAGTGGTCTGCGCTACTTATTGCTTTCTCTGAGTCCTCTCCTCTCATTTTCTACTGAGATTCTTCAATCAGGATGTTGTTCCCAAGACACAGAAACCAGGGACCTCCAAATTGTTAACTCTGTCAATTGTTCATTCTCATCTTACATGACCCATCCATAAATTTGACAGAGATAAACAAGCCCTTCACCTCAAAACTCTTTCTTAGAACATTATCCTCATCTGATCACCCCCGTGCCTCACCAGCTGCTCACTCTCACATCCATTGCTTGTTCCTCCTCATCTTCTTGACCTCTAACAGTGGAGTGCTTCAGGATGCATTCCTCAGCTCTCTTCTGTCCTCTGTCTACATTTACTCCTACAGAGAACTCATTTAGCTTCATGACTCAAAAAAAAAAAAAAAAAATCCACAAGCTGTGTAAGAACACACACACAATTCCCACATTTCTAAACCCCCTTGGCGTTTTCTTCTGCACTTCTTCTACATGCTCCTGCAAGTATCTGCTCAAATGTCACCTTCCCAGTGAGGCCTCACCCAACCACCTTTATTTAAATCTGGAACCTACCCTCATCTCACGAGACTGCTCCCCATTCCTCTCCCTTACTTTCCTTTTTCTTTATAATTTTTTTACCTTCTAGTACCTCATACACTTTATTTACTGGGTTTATTTTGTGCTCTTCAATACTGGAACATAGGATTCCTGAGTGCAGGGGTTTTTATCAGTCTGTACAGCTGGATTCTCCAAACTTGGAATTGAACCAAGCACATAGTAAGCGCTCAAGGAAGACTCGTGAAAATGAATGCATGAATGTCCTCACAGGAGCTACCATAAAATTAAGGGGCAGAAAATCATAATTGGAAATACCTATTTTCACACAAATAGGTGAACTTGATTTTTAGTTGCACATCTGTTTATTTGCACCCCTGAGGCCTCAAGCCTCAAAGCTGTATGGTACAGTCAGCTCCCAAAACACCTTCACTGTGTTGCCTCCAGGATCCTCTAAGCCAGGTATTTGAGTCCCACAGAAGTCAAGGGGATACCTTGTATGACAAATAAAATGTACCACTGAAGAAGTCTACATCCTAATCCCCCAAACCTGTGAATATGTTACAATGTTCAGCAAAAGGGACTTTGCAGGTGTAATTAAGGGAGGTTAGCCTAATTATTCAACTAGACCCAATCTAATCACAGGAGCACTTAAAAACAGAGGACTTCCTCCAGCTAGAAGCAGAAGAGATTTGGCAGAAGGATCACAAGATTTGAAATGTGAGAAAGACTCTCAACCTGCCTTTGTTGGCTTTCACCCAAGTTTTACTGATATGACTGACACAAAAATTTGTGTAAGTTTAAGGTGCACAACGTGTTGATTTGTTATACCTTGAAAATAATCACCACCTTAGCAGTAGCTAACACCTCCATCATGTCATATACTTACTACTGCATTATGTGATAGGAACATTGAAGATATACTCTCTTAACTACTTCAAGTATTTAATTCAGTGCTGTTAACTATAATCACCATGCTATGCATTAGATGCCCAGAACTTATTCATCTTATACCTTGAAGTTCGTATTCTTTGACCAACACCTCCCCATTTCTCCCATCCTCCCCCTGGGCCCTGGTAGCCATTCTTCTACTCTCTGTCACTATGTATTCAACTTTTTAAAAAGCTGCATGTAAGTGGGGCTTCCTTGGTGGCTCAGCAGTAAAGAATCTGCCTGTAATGCAGGAGATATGGGTTTGACCCCTGGGTGGGGAAGATCCCCTGGAGAAGGGAATGGCAACCCACTTCAGTATTCTTTCCTGGGAAATCCCATGGACAGAGGAGCCTGGTAAAGGGTTGCAAAGAATTGGACATGACTTAGTAACTAAACAACAACAACATGTAAATGAGATCACCCCATATTTCTTTATTGTGTGACTTGTTTCACTGAGTATAACACCCTCTAGATCCATCCATATTGTTGCAAATGGCAAGATTTTTTAACATGGCTGAGTAATATTCCATTGTGTATGTCTATGTGTATATGTGTGTGTGTGTGTGTGTGTGTGTGTGTGTATATGTGTGTGTGTATATATATATCCCCTACCTGTTTATCCACTTGTCTGCTGACAGACACCCAGGCTCTTTCTGTACGTTGGCCACTGTGAGCGATGCTGTGATGAGCATGTGGGGACAGACACCCATGAGTCACGGCATACAGGTGGTCTCTAGAAGTGAGAGTAACTTCCGTCTATGAGTCAGGAAGAACACTGAGAAACTAAATTCTGCCAATGATCTGAGTAGGCCTGGAAGCAGATTCCCCCTCAGAGTGTCCCACAAGAGCCCAGCCAATACCACCTTGATTTTGGCACTGTGAGCCCTTGAGTAGAGAACCCAGCTGAGCTTCCTTGAGCTGTGAGATAATAAATGGGTGTTATTTTAAGCTGCTAAGTTTGTGATAATTTGTTATGACAGCAATGAAAAACTAATACATGCAGTAGTTATCTATCACTGAATGATCAGGGACCCTGAAATCTTTGGAACAAGTATGCTTTTGTCCAACCCAAGAATCAGGCCCACTTTGAGAGATCTGGCTTCTCTTGACTTCCCAAAGACAACAAACTGATGCTTTCAACTATGGTTAGGATACCATTTTCAATTCCCCTGGTGTTAGAAATTTAAATTAACCAAAATAATAGAGGTTGTTCTATATCTTTTTTCAGGTTGTGGGGGAAACATTTGAGAGAGATTGTCCCCTTTGCATAAACTGGGCTATGTCTAACTAATAGTTCGATTTTCTATTAAGCTTCAGGGGAAGTGAGAAATGGTGGTTTTCATAGAATTAGTAAATGCCAGCAAAACTAAAGGTCAAACTAAGTTGACATTAAATACAGTATTTCCAGTGGGGCAGTGTGGGGTGCTTGAAAGAACAGTTCCAAGTCCCTACAATGCCTATTCTCTGAGCTTGTTATGAGTGCTAATGGAATCCAGTAAAACTCTGTCCATCCCCGGCCTTTCCACTTGTGACATATATTAGCCACAAGTCTGTTTTCACAGACAAAGTGCCCTTGGCGACCAACGTGGAGAAGAACCGTGTGGCTGATTCCACATTGCAGATGTTGCATTCATCCATGCAGGCTTCTCAGGGCCCCTGGCACTGCCAGCTTTCAGGATCACTGTGAACTCAACACTGATTTATCCCCTCATGTGGCTTTGGAGGACAGAGAAATAAAGGAGCATGGACACAGGGCAGATTACAGCTGAGTTGAGTTTGCACAGGAAACTCAAGCTTGAATTAAGGGCCTGGTATCCTGGGAGCTTCAAGAAGCAGAGGGAGGAAAGCTTATACAGAAAATACACACAGACTTGGGAACCAGACTGCTATAGGTATGAATCCCAGATCCACCACTTAATAGCTGTGTATCCTTAGTCTGGTGTCTCAGACGATAAAGAATCTGCCTGCAATGCAGAAGACACGAGTTCAGTCCCTGGGTTGGGAAGATCCCCTGAAGGAGGGAATGGCAACTCATCCCAGTATTCTTGCCTGGAGAATCCCATGGAGAGAGGAGCCTGGTGGGCCACAGTCCATGGGATTGCAAAGAGTTGGACATGAACGAATGACTAACATCCTTAGATGTGGGCTTCCCAGGTGGCACTAGTGGTAAAGAACCTGCCTGCCAATGGGGGAGACCCAAAAGACACAGGTTCGATCACTGGGTTGGGAAGATCCTCTGGAGGAGGACATGGCAACCTACTCTGACATTATTGCCTGGAGAATCCCTCGGACAGAGAAGCCTGGGAGGCTCCGGTCCATAATGTCGCAAAGAGTAGGACACAACTGAAGTGACTTGGCACGAATTCATCCTTAGATATGGTTTTAACCACTTTGATCCTCAATTTCCTCATCTGTAAAATAATGAGGAGATACCCCACACCCAAGGGCAAAGGTGAAGCCCCAGCAAGGTGGTAGGAAGGGTGAAATCACATTTAGAATCAAACCCCATACCCACCAGAGATGCTCAGAGGGCTCAAGGGCCCAGAGACCCTACAGAGACTGAGACAGAACTGTGTTTCAGTACCTCCTGAGGAGGTACAGGTCAACAGTGGACTGCTGCAGGGGCAGGGGCTCTGGATGCAGTAGACCTGGGTATGGCATAAATATTCTTGGAGGAGATTGCCATTAGCCCCACCACAGAACTGCCAGAATTTATACAGGACTGGGAAAACAGACTCTGGGAGGGCACAAACAGAATCTTGTATGCACCAGGACCCAGGAGAAAGGAGCAGTGACCCCACAAGAGACTGACCCAGACTTGTCCATGAGGGTCCAGGAGTCTTTGGCAGAGGCATGCATCAGTGTGGCCTGCTGCAGGGTTGGGGACACTGAGTGTAGCAGTGCATGCATGGGACCTTTTGAAGGAGGTCGCCATTATCTTCATTAGCTCCTCCATAGTTTGGCCCCAGGTCAAATAACATGGAGGGAACACAGCCCCACCCATCAACAAAAATTGGATTAAAGATTTATTGAGCATGGCCCTGCCCATCAGAATAAGACCCAGTTTCCCCCTCAGTCAGTCTCTCCCATCAGGAAGCGTCCATAAGTCTCTTATCCTTCTCCATCAGAGGCCAGACAGACTGAAAATCACAATCACAGAAAACTAACCTATCTGATCACATGGACCACAGCCTTGTCTAACTCAATGAAACTATGAGCCATGCTGTGTAGGGCCACCCAAGATGGATGGGTCATGGTGGAGAGTTCTGACAAAATGTGGTCCACTGGAGAAGGGAATAGCAAACCACTTCAATATACTTGCCTTGAAAAGAAGAGAAGCGAAAGGCAAAGGAGAAAAGGAAAGATACACCCATCTGAATGCAGAGTTCCAAAGAATAGCAAGGAGAGATAAGACAGCCTTCCTCAGTGATAAATGCGAAGAAATAGAGGAAAATAATAGAAGGGGAAAGACTAGAGATCTCTTCAAGAAAATTAGAGATATCAAGGGAATATTTCATGCAAAGATGGGCACAATAAAGGACAGAAATGGTGTGGACCTAACAGAAACAGATATGCAGATGACACCACCCTTATGGCAGAAAGTGAAGAGGAACTAAAAAGCCTCTTGATGAAAGTGAAAGGGGAGAGTGAAAAAGTTGGCTTAAAGCTCAACATTCAGAAAACTAAGATCATGGCATCTGGTCCCATCACTTCATGGAAAATAGATGGGGAAACAGTGGAAACGGTGTCAGACTTTATTTTTGGGAGCTCGAAAATCACTGCAGATGGTGATTGGAGCCATGAAATTAAAAGACGCTTACTCCTTGGAAGGAAAGCTATGACCAACTTAGATAGATATTAATAAGCAGAGACATTACTTTGCCAACAAAGGTCCATCTGGTCAAGGCTATGGTTTTTCCAGTGGTCATGTATGGATGTGAGAGTTGGACTGTGAAGAAAGCTGAGTGCCGAAAAATTGATGCTTTTGAACTGTGGTGTTGGAGAAGAATCTTGAGAGTCCCTTGGACTGCAAGGAGACCTAACCAGTCCATCGTGAAGGAGATCAGTCCTGGGTGTTCATTGGAAGGACTGATGCTGAAGCTGAAACTCCAATACTTTGGCCACCTGATTCAAAGAGTTGACTCATTGGAGAAGACCCTGATGCTGGGAGGGATTGGGGGCAGGAGGAGAAGGGGACGACAGAGGATGAGATGGCTGGATGGCATCACCGACTCAATGGACATGCGTTTGAGTAAACTCTGGGAGTTGGTGATGGACAGGGAGGCCTGGCGTGCTGTGATTCATGGGGTTGCAAACAGTCAGACATGATGGAGCGACTGAACTGAACTGAACTGAGCAGAAGCAGAAGATATTAAGAAGAGGTGGCAAGAATACACGGAAGAACTATACCAAAAAATCTTCACGACCCAGAAAATCACAATGATGTGATCACTCACCTAGAGCCAGACATCCTGGAATGTGAAGTCAAGTGGGCCTTAGGAAGCATCACTATGAAAGAAGCTGGGGGAGGTGATGGAATTCCAGCTGAGCTATTTCAAGTCCTCAAAGATGATGCTGTGAAGAGTGCTGCACTCAATATGCCAGCAAATCTGAAAAACTCAGCCGTGGCCACAGGACTGGAAAAGATCAGTTTTCATTCCAATCCCAAAGAAAGGCAGTGCCAAAGAATGCTCAAACTACCACACAATTGCACTCATCTCACATGCTAGCAAAGTAATGCCCACAATTTTTCATGTCAGGCTTCAACAGTACGTGAACCATGAACTTCCAGATGTTCAAGCTGGTTTTAGAAAAGGCCGAGGACCCAGAGATCAAATTGCCAACATCCATTGGATCATCAAAAAAGCGAGACAGTTCCAGAAAAACATCTACTTCTCTTTCATTGACTACTTTGACTTTGACTGTGTGGATCACAACAAACTGTGGAAAATTCTTAAAGAGATGGGAATACCAGACCACCTGACCTGCCTCCTGAGATATCTGTATGCAGGTCAAGAAGCAACAGTTAGAACCGAACATGGAACAACTGACTGGTTCCAAATTGGTAAAGGAGTACGTCAAAGCTGTATATTGTCACCCTGCTTATTTAACTTATCTGTAGAGTCCATCATGAGAAATGCTGGACTGGATGAAGCACAAGCTGGAATCAAGATTGCCGGGAGAAATATCAATAACCTCAGATATGCAGATGACACCAACCTTATGGCAGAAAGCAAAAGAACTAAAGAGCCTCTTGATGAAAGTGAAAGAGGAGAGTGGAAAAAGTTGGCTTAAAACTCAACATTCAGAAAACTAAGATCATGGCATCTGGTCCCATCACTTCATGGCAAATAGATGGGGAAACAGTGGAAACAGTCAGAGACTTTATTTTCAGGGGCTCAAAAATTACTGCAGATGGTGACTGAAGCCATGAAATTAAAAGATGCTTACTCCTTGAAAGAAAAGCTATGACCAACCTAGACAACATATTAAAAAGCAGAGACATTACTTTACAAACAAAGGTCCATCTAGTCAAAGCTATGGTTTTTCCAGTAGTCATGTTTGGATGTGAGAGTGGACTATAAAGAAAGCTGAACACCGAAAAATTGATGCTTTTGAACTGCGGTGTTGGAGAAGACTCTTGAGAGTTCCTTGGACTTCAAGGAGATCCAACCAGTCCATCTTAAAGGAAATCAGTCTTGAATATTCATTGGAAGGACTGACGATGAAGCTGAAAGTCCAATACTTTGGCCATCTGATGTGAAGAACTGATTCATTTGAAAAGACTGGGAAAGATTGAAGGCAGGAGGAGAAGGAGACAACAGATGATGAGATGGTTGGATGGCATCACCAACTCAATGAACAAGAGTTTGAGTAAACTCCGGGAGTTGGTGACGGACAGGGAAGCCTGGCCTGCTGCAATACATGGGGTCACAAAGAGTCTAACACGACTGAGAGACTGAACTGAACTGAACTGAACTGAAAATGAGATAGTATTAGATTAAAAGTAAGATAATTGAAGAAATGAACATTCCCCTACTTCATTGTTTTCTATTATTCTTACTTTTTATTTGTACATTTTACTTGTTACTCTTTTTTCCCCCCATTTATTTTTATTAGTTGGAGGCTAATTACTTTACAATATTGTAGTGGTTTTTGCCATACGTTGACATGAATCAGCCATGGATTTACATGTATTCCCCATCCTGATCCCCTCTCCCACCTCCCTCTCCACCTGCTCCCTCTGGGTCTTCCCAGTGCACCAGCCCCGAGCACTTGTCTCATGCATCCACCCCGGGCTGGTGATCTATTTCACCCTTGATAATATACATGTTTCGATGCTCTTGTTTATTATTTAGTATCTATCTCCCTATCAACCAGAATGTAAGTTCCATGATGTCAGGAACTTTGTTTGTTTACTTTGGTTGGCCTAGAGGCAACAAGGCAATAATCTTCCCTGGTGACTCAGTCGATAAAGTGTTCGCCCAGAATGTGGGAGACCTGGGTTCAATCCCTGGGTCAGGAAGATCTGGTGGAGAAGGAAATGGCAACCCACTCCCATATTCTCGCCTGGAGAATTCCATGGGTGGGCCTGGTGGGCTACAGTCCACTGGGTCACAAAGTGTCGGACATGGCTAAGTGACTAACTTAGAGGCAACAAGAGGCAGGAGAGCTTAGTGGTTAAGAGCAATGGTTTCAGAACCAGATTTCTGAGGTTTCAATATGGACTGCTGTGTGAGCCTGGGACAATTACTCAACTTCTCAATTCCTCAGTTTTCCTATATTTAAAATGACAGTAATAAAACTTTCCAAGGGAATTCTACTGCCTTGTTTGTGGGAATGTAAATTGATACAGCTACTATGGATAACAGTGTGGAGATTCCTTAAAAAACTAGGAATAATCTACCTTGCTTGCATGTATGCCAAGTTGCTTCAGTCATGTCCCACTCTTTGTGATCCTATGGACTGCATCCCACCAGGTTCCTCTGTCCATGGGATTCTCCAGGCAAGAATACTGGAGTAGGTTGCCGTGCCCTCCTCCAGAGGATCTCCCTGACCCAGGGAATGGACCTATGTCTCTTATGTCTCCTGCATTGGCAGGCAGGTTCTTTACCACTAGTGCCAGCTGGGAAGCCCCTAAAACTACCATATGACCCAGCAACCCCACTACTGGGCATACTCTGAGAAAACCACAAATCTAAAAGACATATATACACTAATGTTCATTGCAGCACTATTTACAATAGCAAGGATGTGGAAGCAAGCTAGATATTCATTGATAAGTGAATGGATAAAGAATATATAGCACATTTATACAATAGCATATTACTCAGCCATAAAAAGGAATGAATTTGAGTCAGTTGTAGTGAGATGGATGAACATAGAACCTGTTATATAGAGTGAAGTATAACTTCACTTATTTTTCTGACTGATGAGAAAAGAGAAAAATAAATATCATATATTAACTCATGTATATGGAATCTAGAAAAATATACTGATGAACCTATTTACATGGAAGGTATGGAGATGCAAATATAAAGAATGAACTTGTGCACACAGTGGGGGAAGGAGAGGGTAGGACGAACTGATAAAGCAGCATTAACCTATATACACAGTCATGTGTATGATAGAAAACTAGTAGGAAGCTGCTGTGTAACACAGGGAACCCAGCTTGGTGCTCTGTGACAACCTAAAGGGGTGGGACGGGAGAGGGGAGGGAGACTCAAGAGGAAAGGGATGTGTGTGTATATATATATATATATATATATATATACATATATATATATATATATAATTATGACTGATTCATGTTGTTGTGAAGCAGAAATCAACACAGCATCGTAGAGAAATTTTCCTCCAATTAAAAAAAATAATAATAGAGAGGACTTCCAGTTCAAGATGGCAGAGTAGAAGGACATACGTTCATCTCCTCCTGTGAGAACACCAAAATTGCAACTATTGAACAACCATTAACAGGAGGATGCTGGAACCCACCAAAAAAAAAAAAAAAAAAAAAGAGACCCCACGTCCAAAAACAAAGAAACTGCAGTGAAAAAGTAAGAGGGGCGTAACCACGGTAAAATCAAATCCCATACCTGCTGGGTGGGTGACCCACAAACTTGACAACAATAACACCACAGAAATTCTCATACTGTTGTGAAGGTTCTGAACCCACATCAGGCTCCCCAGCCTGGGGATCCAACAAAGGGTGGGAATCCCCAGGGAATCTGACCTTGAAAGCCGGCTGGATTTGATTATAGGATTTCCACAGGACTAGGGGAAACAGAAACTCTGGTCTTGGAGGCACAAACAAAACCTTTGTGCACCAAGACCCAGAGGAGAGGAGTAGTGACCTCACAGGATACTGAACATTACCACCTGCTGGTGTTGGGGGGCCTCCTGTGGAGGCGTTGGTTGGCAGGGGCTCACCACAGGGATGGGGCACTGGCAACAGCAGGCCAGGAAGGTCCCCCTTGGTGTAAATTCTCTTGGGGTTCACCATTAACCCTACCACAGAGCCTGTAAACCCCAGGGATGGGTCTCCTCATACCATACAATGAACCCAAACCAGGAGGAAATTCAACCCCACACACCAGCAGAAAATTGGATTAAAGTTTTACTGAGCAAGGTCCTGCCCACCAGTCCCGCCCACCAGGAAACTTACACAAGCCTCTTAGCCTTCTCCATCAGAGGGCAGACAGAGAAAGCAAGAAGAAGCACAATGGCAAAGTGCTAAAACAAAAACCATATTACAGAAAGTTAATCAGGTTGAAAAAGCAGAAAGTTGTGTCCCAGATGAAGAGACAAGATAAAACCCGAGAAAAACAGTGAAATGAAGTGGAGATAGGCAAACTTCCAGAAAAAGAATTCAGAATAATGATAGTGAAAATAATCCAGGATCTTGGAAACACAATGAAGAAAATGCAAGAAATGTTTAGCAACGACCTAGAAGAACTAAGGAACAAACAATCAGAGGTGAACAATACACTAGAAGGAATCAATAGCAGAATAATTGAGGCAGAAGAACAGATAAATGACCTGGAGAACAGAATGGTGGAAATCACTGCCACAGAACAGGATATAGAAAAAAGAATGAAAAGAAATGAAGTCACCCTGAGAGATCTCTGGGACAGTATTAAAAGCACTAACATTTGCATTATAGGGGTCCCAGAAGGAAAAGAGAGAGGAAAAAGGACCTTAGCAAATATTTGAAGAGATAACTGAAAATTTCCCTAACATGGGAAAGGAAATAGCCAACCAAGTCCAGGAAGCACAGAAAGTTCCAGGCAGGATAAATTCAAGGAGGAACACACCAAGACACATAGTAATCAAACTGACAAAAATTAAAGACAAAGATAAAATATTAAAAACAACAAGAGAAAAATAAATAACTTACCAGGAAACTCCCATCAGGGTATCAGAATCATTTCTCAACAGAAACTCTACAAGCCAGAAGGGAATGGCAGCATGTATTTAAAGTGATGAAAGGGAAGAACATACAACCAAGAATACTCTGCCCAGCAAGACTCTCATTCAGATTTGATGGAGAAATCAAAAGCTCTCTAGACAAGGAAAAGTTAAGAGAATTCAGCACCACCAAACCAGCTTTACAACAAATGCTAAAGGAACTTCTCTAAGCAGGAAACACAAGAGAATGAAAAGACCTACAGAAAATAAACCAAAAACAATTAAGAAAATGGTAATAGAACCACACATGCCAATAATTACCTTAAATGTAAATGGATTAAATTCACCAAAGGAAAGACATAGACTGGCTGGGTGGATGAAAACATGTGCATGTATGCTCTGCCACTTAACACTGCTTGACCCCTCAAACTGTATGTAACTATTTTATATTGTTACATTAATAATGTTCCAATTATGGCTTGCAATTGTAATTATCTTTTGTTTTTTGTCTGGCTATTTTCTGTAAAAATCAATAAACATCTTTTACTATTGTGATTATGTAACTATTATTCCCTTAATACCATTGTATCACGATTGGTCAACAGAAGAATAATAGAACTCTATATCACCAAAACTATGATTTAATAGAAAACGCTACAATCACTTTTTTAAATCCAGATGCACATCAGAATTATCTTGAAATATTTTGAAAAATGTAAATGCCTAGGTACTGCTTTCTTTTTCTCCAGAGCTCCAGATAAATTTCTAATGAGCAGTAGTGTTTAAAAACAAATGAACTATATGATGATCCTTTACTTTTAACTAGTTTGTTTCACTTTTTTTATTTCATATTCAGTGCTCCCATTACATTTATTTTATGTTTTCCAATTTCTCCATCTTTTTTTTTTGATGTTATTTCTCAAGCCTTTCTCAAGTATAGTAGAAAAGCTTTTGTATACATATGTATAAATAATACACATAATGTGTGTGTTTTAGAAAACTTATGAATCTTTGACCAACTAAAAAATTTATGAAATTTATTTTGATTCCACTTGTTTGACTTAGATTTCTATTTTAAAAAAATAAATATGCAACAAGCAGCAAAGGTTTATTGTATAGCCAGGGAACTACAGTCAATATCTTGTAACAACCTTTCAGTTCAGTTCGGTTCAGTTGCTCAGTCATGTCCAAATCCTTGTGATCCCATGAACCGCAGCACGCCAGGCCTCCCTGTCCATCACCAACTCCTGGAGTCCACCCAAACCCATGTCCATTGAGTCGGTGATGCCATCCAACCATCTCATCCTCTGTTGACCCCTTCTCCTCCTGCCCTCAATCTTTCCCAGCATCAGGGTCTTTCCCAGTGAGTCAACTCTTTGTATCAGGTGGCCAAAGTATTGGAATTTCAGCTTCAACATCAGTCCTTCCAATGAACACACAGGACTGATCTCCTTTAGGATGGACTGGTTGGATCTCCTTGCAGCCCAAGAGACTCTCAAGATTCTTCTCCAACACCACAGTTCAAAAGCATCAATTCTTTGGCACTCAGTTTTCTTTATAGTCCAACTCTCACATCCATACATGACCACTGGAAAAACCATAGCCTTGACTAGACAGACCTTTGTTGGCAAAGTAATGTCTCTGCTGTTTCATATGCTGTCTAGGTTGGTAATAGCTTTTCTTCCAAGAAGTAAGCATCTTTAATTTCATGGCTGCAATCACCATCTGCAGTGATTTTGGAGCCCAGAAAAATACAGTCAGTCACTGTTTCCACTGTTTCCCCATCTATTTGCCATGAAGTGATGGGACCAGATGCCATGATCTTAGTTTTCTGAATGTTGAACTTTAAGCCAACCTTTTCACTCTCGTCTTTCACTTTCATCAGGAGGCTCTTTAGTTCTTCTTCACTTTCTACCATAAGGGTGCTGTCATCTGCATATCTGAGGCTATTGATATTTCTCCCGGCAATCTTGATTCCAGCTTGTGCTTCTTCCAGCCCAGCGTTTCTCATGATGTACTCTACATATAAGTTAAATAAGCAGGGTGACAATATACAGCCTTGACATACTCCTTTTCCTATTTGGAACCAGTCTGTTGTTCCATGTCCAGTTCGAACTGTTGCTTCCTGACCTACATACAGATTTCTCAAGAGGCAGGTCAGGTGGTCTGGTATTCCCATCTCTTTCAGAATTTCCCACAGTTTATTGTGATCCATACAGTCAAAGGCTTTGGCATAGTCAATAAAGCAGAAATAGATGTTGATGATCCAGCTGATGTTGGCAATTTGATCTCTGGCTTCTTTGCCTTTTCTAAAACAAGCCTGAACATCTGGAAGTTCATGGTTCACGTATTGCTGAAGCCTGGCTTGGAGAATTTTGAGCATTACTTTACTAGTGTGCGAGATGAGTGCAATTGTGCGGGAGTTCAAGCATTCTTTGGCATTGACTTTCTTTGGGATTGGAATGAAAACTGATCTTTTCCAGTCCTGTGGCCACTGCTGAGTTTTCCAAATTTGCTGGCATATTAAGTGCAGCACTTTCACAGCATCATCTTTCAGGTTTTGAAATAAGCTCAGCTGGAATTCCATCACCTCCACTAGCTTTGTTAATAGTGATGCTTCCTAAGGCTCACTTGACTTCACATTCCAGGATGTCTGGCTCTAGGTGAGTGATCACAACACCATTGTGATAATCTGGGTCATGAACATCTTTTTTTGTATAGTTCTTCCATGTATTCTTGCCACCTCTTCTTAATATCTTCTGCTTCTGTTATATCCATACCATTTCTGTCCTTTATTGTGCCCATCTTTGCATGAAATGTTCCCTTGATATCTCTAATTTTCTTGAAGAGATCTCTAGTCTTTCCCATTCTATTGTTTTCCTTTATTTCTTTGCATTTATCGCTGAGGAAAGCTTCCTTATCTCTCCTGGTTTTTCTTTGGAACTCTGCATTTAGATGGGTATATCTTTCCTTTTCTCCTTTGCTTTTTGCTTCCCTTCTTTTCACAGCTGTTTGTAAGGCCTCCTCAGACAACCATTTTGCTTTTTCGCATTTCTTTTTCTTGGGCGTGGTCTTGATCCCTGTCTCCTGTACAATGTCATGAACCTCCGTCCATAGTTCATCAGGCACTCTGTCTATCAGGACTAGTCCCTTAAATCTATTTCTCACTTCCACTGTTTAGTCATAAGGGATTTGATTTAGGTCATACCTGAATGGTCTAGTGGTTTTCTCCACTTTCTTCAATTTCAGTCTGAATTTGGCAATAAGGAGTTCATGACCTGAGCCACAGTCAGGTCCCAGTCTTGTTTTGCTGACTGTATAGAGCTTCTCCATCTTTGGCTGCAAAGAATATAATCAATCTGATTTCAGTGTTGACCATCTGATGATGTCCATGTGTAGAGTCTTCTCCTGTGTTGTTGGAAGAGGGTGGTTGCTATGACCAGTGTGTTCTCTTGGCAAAACTCTATTAGCCTTTGTCCTGCTTCATTCTGTACTCCAAGGCCATAATAGAAAATAATTTCAAAAATAATATGTGTGTATATGTATAACTGAATCACACTGCTGTGCACTTGAAGCATTGTAAGTTAACTTCAATAAAATATATATATTGAGAAAAAAATAATAGAACCTCCCTCCTTGAATTATTACACTTAGAAGAATGCAAGGCACACAGTAGGTATTTGATAAAAACTACTACTAATGATAATGGAGCCTGGTATACTGCAGGCAATGACTCAGTATTGGCTGAATAAATAATAAATATTTACAAAATTCTTGGAATTATGCCTAGCACATAGCAAGCCTTCAATGAATGACAACTTTACTGAGAGGCACACTGGTATACGTTTAATGACTGATTCTCAGAAGGCGGGAGATGGATGTGTCATGTGTTGTGGTATCTCCATCGTGGCTGATTTCAGCCACCAACCTGACACCAGTGAAGACAGATTTGGGAAGAGGTACCCAGGAACATTCTAGTAAAGAGAATTAGAAGGCTTTGTCTGAATACAGGCATAGGCTGCCATACAGATATGATAAATACATATAATCTTGAGAATATAGGTAATAGGAAAACAATTAGGAAGTGATGAGTTTTAAGTATTTGCTGAAGCCTAAGTTGAAGATACCTTCCTTTTAAGGTAACATAATTATAACTATGCATAATGTAGTTTTACTAATTGCTGGATTTAATTTTCAACAATAGGCTCTCAAGTCTCCTGGAAATTTACAAATTTGCTCTTTTGAGCCAGTACAAGCTAACTCCAGTACATATCAGGCCTATATACCTGTAATTCTTCCTTCCACTATTAGGTACTCTTTCCTGGTCCCAAAGAAAGAAAGAATGGCATAAAAACTTCTCCAGCAATTACAGCGGATTTCTCCCCCAGGCAAAGCACGGAATCATTCCCAAGAAGGAAATAAATTGATCTTGGCTGAACTTGGTGAAACAGGTCAAGTCCTAGGTCATTTCCTCCTAAGGGACAGCCCAGATTTGCTGATTATGTTAGAATTTCATTGTCTCAAGTACTGCTGGAAATAAATGAGTTGATAGCCTACACTTGGATATCTCTGGATTATATGCGTTCATTTAAGAGACTAGACTTTAGGAATTTGTGTAGAGGAATGAATAGAGAGGGCGATTGTGAGGCTCACAGCTGTGTCAATAATCATTTCAGCTTTCTTACCTTCCGCTCTACATTCAAGAAACAAAAACACGAGATCCAGGGAAAACTCAGTTTAGCCTGGTAATCTCGCTTTGCTCCTGTGATTATAATTCCCCAGAATAATTTCTTCAATTACCCTGGGCCATTTCTTGGAGCAGGAACATTATGGTTCTGCACATGTCCTGTCAGTAGCATGACTGACTGTCCTAATTATCTAGGACACTCCCAGTATTAGCACGAGGATCCAAAGCCTCAGGAAACCCCTCGGTCCTGGGAAAGCCAGGACAGTTATTCACTAACACTTGGCCCCCAGGCCAGGATTCCTGTGACCTTCAGTCTATCAGAAAAGCCTCAGACAGTGATTCTAGAGGGCTCTTCAGACAAAGGCTGTGAAGTAGGAACATGCATAGATCCAAGAGGCCAAGAATTAGGAGTCAGAGTGTCTTAGTCAGTTTGGGCTGCTATAACAGAATTTCACAGACTGAGGGCCTGTAAAATAAATGAACATTTATTTCTCATGGTTTTGGAGGCTAGAAGTGCAAGACCAAGACAAGGAGACTGGGAAATGTAGAGCACTGGGCAGTCATATGCCTCACTTGGCAGGAAGGCAGCCCTCTCCAACACACGTGTATTTGGGAAGAATTGTGATCCCTAGTCCTGCAGATGTGAAGTTCAGATACATAATAGATAAACCAGAATAATTTAATATGTTTTCCAAATCAGTGATTTCCAGTCAGCAAATCACAACTTCTAAGTAGGCAAGTGACTCTGCCCCTCCCTCTCCAAAGTCTACAGAATTCTCCCGGGGCTCCTTCACAATGTGCCTTTACTGCATCCTGTCCAACCCACAGATTCAGCCTCTCAGTCCATATACAACTCATGCCATCACTACATATGCTTGGCATCACAGTCCCCATCAGGAAGTAGAAGACTTTGGGAAAAACAAAAGTACCATCTCAGTAGAGAGACCTAGGGATTCTGTACTAGACTCAGAGGCCAGAGCTGCTGCCAGTAGTAGAAGCTGACCCCTCACACTGTGTTCCAGGAGGTGCTGAGTGTTTCTCTGTTCCCCGAGGTTCCTCTTAGTCCTCTTCTTACAGTTGTAGACAACAGAAGTACCATGTGAGTAGGTCAGTTGTTCCTGTTACAAAACATTATTGAAGAGACTCCTTGTCTTCCAACCATTGCTGTTCACACAGAACAAACGGAGTGTTGGTCCAGGGCCACCTTTCAGGGGGTCATCACATGTTCTGGTTTCCAGGCTGAGGAGGAGACTGTGCCAAGATGGGCATTATGTTTGTTACTAACTTAGTTGAACAAGTCTGTGTCAGGCCCTGTCCTAAGTGCCGGGAAGAGAGTGATGAACAAGACTTATGTATTTTTTTCTCTGTCTTGTATTGCCCATCTCTAACCCACATAGTGGAAGAGTGCTTTTCCTGAAACATAACCAAGTTTCATCACTCCCCTGCTCAGCCAGATCATCTCCTCAGCATCATCTTTGGGTCATTAAAAAAAGACAAGCCAAGTGGGGAATGATTTGGGGTGTGCAATTTAGAAATGTTGGCTTGCCATGGTCCCAGCTCCAGGAGAGTTTCCCTAAATGCAGCAATAGCTTGCTGCCATATGCAGAAGTCATACAAAGAGAGCTGCCAGTGTGCAAAACCAGGTCCTCAGCCTAGAAAGGCAAAGGGCTCCTCAGGGGCCATTCAAAACACGCTTTCTCTCCAACAGCGCTTCATCATAAAGTGGGTCTTCTCATCCCATTCTTTACACTCCTCCCTACCAGCAACGTTTTTCCCTGTCAGTTCCCCAGCTGCATCTTTCTAAAGGTGATTATGTACTCTCCATGACAATGCACAGACCTGAAAGCAGTTTGGATTGCTGGGGACATTTGAAAGACAGCCAAGAATCTTATGCATTCTCCCTGGAACTTGCCGCCTCGTCACCAAATGCAATTCCTTCATTTCTCCTGGGATCAGGCTCAAAAGACCACTGCCTTCAGGAAGCTCTCCCAAACTTACCTCCCCACTCTCCTAGCTCTAATCATTTATATTACTCTGTCACCTTCTAGCAATATTGTGGGTTATGTGTTTGGTTTTCATGATGTCGATCTCCACCTGTTGCTATGTTACTGCAACTACAGAGTCTTTGACTTTTATCCAAACCCTGTAAAATCAAATGTATTGTAGAATTCAAAACTTTTCAAATTGTAGAAAAATAATAGAGGTTCTGGGTAGCACCTATAATCAAACACATTTTTCAGTGAAACTTGTGAAAATTCACACCAAGTGGGATACATACAGATTATAATCATCTTTATTAGCTCAGGTTTACTTTGCCACAAATGAGCTCAGTATCTTAGAAGCATGGAAGTGAACGACTAATGACAGCTGCCACTACTGAAACCTCCTCTGTGCTGGGCCCTCTGCCTGTGCAGGTCATCTCAGGTACCCACAGGGGGCCATGGGAAGGAGGCACTGTTTTCCACATATGATAGATGAGATTCAGAGAGGTTGAGTAATTTGCCTAAGGTCAAATGTCTAGCAAATAGAGGAGCCAGCATTTAAACCCAAGGCTGTCTGGCCGTGAGCGTGATGCTCAGTGGCCAGGTCCATACCGAGTATGCTTCCTCCCCCTTGACCGTGCTCCATAGGCTAGAACACATAAATGCTTGCCAACAATGCAAACAGAAGAGCACATGATTTTTTATTTGTGGTTCACAAGTTATACTGTCCTTCTTTCAAAAAGACCATACAGGATGGAAACTGTCAGTTAGTTGTATAAGGCAAGCACCACACAGCTTGGGAGTCCAGATGCGACCGCAGTAGACAAAGGCACAACAGCGCAGCAGCTGGTGGGGCACATCAGCGGCACATGGGCCCCACCGACCGCCACGTTGTTCTCATCTGTTTACAGAGAATCAGTGGGCGGCATTCAGAATTCAGGGGATTTCAATTCAAAGTCCACATAGTTTCTCTAAATGTTAAAAATATGAAAATTGGATATTTCCACCATACAGTGTTTGTTTGTTTGTGTTTTCCTTCATTGCAATAATCAGCTCATGTTGAGTAGCAGTTTTAGGTGGGGTGAGTGCTTTTCAATCAGTCCCCCACTCTGCACATCTGGATTGTGAGGGAATTCTAGTTTGAGACCACTGCATCTGATAAAGTGAATCAGTATCTGATGGCTTGCCCTGACATCTTCCCTAGCAGGCTGGCAGTCTTGTTTATTGATGTGAGTGATGGGCTGTGACTTATATCTTCTATTACAAGTCAAGGACTTTCAGTAAGGATGACACTGGAAGACCATATTTTTAGTCATGAACATGTAGCAAGAACAGACTGAGAGAGAAAAAGAAAGAGAGGTAGAAAAGGGAAAGGGGAGGGTGGAGAAGAAGAACATTTATTTGTGCCAGATATAGAAAATAAATTCAAGGTGATGAAGGAAACTTAAAGCATGCCTACTGGGGCAGGGCCAGAAGGAGGCAGAGGTGACCCAGTGTCAGCTCCTAAAAGGTAAAGTTCCTCATGTGAAGCAGAGCAACCAGAACTGAGGTCACTTCTTGAACCCAGGTTTAACTACCCTTGAAAGAAAACTGACAAAAGCTACCACAAATTGTTTCTGGGGGTTACGGCATATGCAAGGTTCTGTGGTCAGAGGCCATAAATGAAACAGTAGCATAGCAAGACAAGGCCACAGCCATCTTTCATGAATAACCACCAAAAGGGCACAAATATAATTTCTATTTTCCTAACCAGCAGAAAAACATTTACTTCTGATTTATTGGCTACTCCAAAGCCTTTGACTGTGTGGATCACAACAAACAGTGGAAAATTCATCAAGAGATAGGACTGCCAGACCACCTGACCTGCCTCTTGAGATATCTGTATGCAGGTCAAGAAGCAACAGTTAGAACCAGACATGCAACAACAGACTATTTCCAAACAGGAAAAGGAGTATGTCAGGGCTGTATATTGCCACCCTGCTTATTTAACTTATATGCAGAGTACATCATGAGAAATACTGAGCTGGATGAAGCACAAGCTGGAATCAAGATTGCCAGGAGAAATATCAATAACCTCAGGTATGCAGATGATACCACCTTTATGGCAGAAAGCAAAGAATTAAAGAGCCTCTTGATGAAAGTGAAAGAGGAGAGTGAAAAAGTTGGCTTAAAACTCAACATTCAGAAAACTAAGGTCATGGTTCCATCACTTCAAAACAAATAGATGGGGAAACAGTGGAAACAGTCAGAGACTTTATTTTGGGGGGCTCCAAAATCACTGCAGATAGTGACTGCAGCCATGAAATTAAAAGACACTTGCTCCTTGGAAGAAAAGTTATGACCAACCTAGAAAGCGTATAAAAAGCAGAGACATTACTTTGCCAACAAAGGTCTGTTTAGTCAAAGCTATGGTTTTCCCAGTAGTCATGAATGGATGTGAGAGTTGGACTATAAAGAAAGCTGAGTGCTGAAGAATTGATGCTTTTGAACTGTGGTGTTGGAGAAGACTCTTGAGAGTCCCTTGGACTGCAAGCAGATCCAACCAGTCCATCCTAAAGGAAATCATTCCTGAATATTCATTGGAAGGACTGATGTTGAAGCTGAAACTCCAATACTTTGGCCACCTTATGTGAAATGAAACTGATTCATTTGAAAAGACCCTGATGCTGGGAAAGATTGAAGGTGGAAGGAGAAGGGGACAACAGAGGATGAGATGGTTGGATGGCATCACTGACTCAATGGACATGAGTTTGAGCAAGCTTCAGGAGTTGGTGGTGGACAGGGAAACCTGATGTGCTGCAATTCACGGGATCACAAAGAGTTGAACACAACTATGCAACTGAACTGATCTGAACAGAAAGGAAAAAGATAAATAGTAGAAAAATTAAACTAAAAAGAGGAGAAATCAAGGAAGAATATACAGGAAAAAATTTTAAAGGTATTTCCTGGGTTTTCCCATTTTCTAAAATGATCACCCAACACCCAAGTTTGCCAGTTTTCTGACCTTTCTCAAGGTCAGTAAAAACACCTATATATAAGACACAGCAGAGTTCATGTTGGAATCTGTATGTGAGGAGAGGCAAGTCTTCCTTTTCCCACCAGTGGGAAGCCAAATATTTGCTCATTATAGTCTAAAGCCCACAGCACAGGAAGTGTCTACCTTCAGACCATCAATTTCTAGCACTGAGTCCCTTACAGGGGACATCTTGGATATTTATAGAATTCTCAGGGAGACTCTCAGGAATAAACAGAGGAGTAGCAGTAAAATCCAGTCAATTATGCCAAAGATTGTAAATGGCACCATGGTCAAGAGAACCTTGAGCAGATCTTCCCAACTATTGTCTTGTAAACAATGAGAGTGACAATAGCCCTTCCTCTGACACCAACTCCACTTCCTATCGGACACAAATATAACAGTGGTGATTGGATTCTGAATAAATACACCCTCCTGTCAATATTCTAACTGAATGGGGGCAATGATCTGCTAGTCCTCTGAAAATTTCCAAATTTTCCAGATCTGCTCAATTTCCTGGACCTAGGAAAGAAAGCTCAATGGGCTGTGTGCCCTGGCCTCCTGTGAGCTGAGGTACTGCCAGATCTCACCCTGGCAGCCAGAAATATAACGTAGATAAGGTAAATTGCATTGCTGTTTTGGTTTGGACCTGAGAGGCAAACATTCAACTGGAAATCAAATAAATGGATTCTAGACCTGAGTAAGCTTTTTAAGTAAGATTCACTCTAGCTCAGTTCAGTTGTGTCTGACTCTTTCTGACACTGTGGACTGCAGCATGCCAGGCTTCCCTGTCCATCACCAACTCCCAGAGATTGCTCAAACTCATGTCCATTGAGCCGGTGATGCTGTCCAATAATCTCATCCTCTGTTGTCCACTTCTCCTCCTCCCTTCAATCCTTCCCAGAATCAGAGCCTTTACTGATGAGTCAGTTCTTCACAATAGGTGGCCAAAGTACTGGAGCTTCAGCTTCAGTATCAGTCCTTCCAATGAATATTCAGGACTGATCTCCTTTAGGATGGACTGGTTGGATCTCCTTGCTGTCCAAGGAACTCTCCAGAGTCTTCTCCAACACCACAGTTCAAAAGTATCAATTCTTTGGTACTCAGCTTTCTTTATAGTCCAACTCTCACATCCAAGCATGCTGCTGCTGCTGCTGCTGCTAAGTCACTTCAGTCGTGTCCAATGCTATGCGACCCCAGAGATGGCAGCCCACCAGGCTCCCCTGGCCCTGGGATTCTGCAGGCAAGAATACTGGAGTGGGGTGCCATTGCCTTCTTTGCATCCATACATGACTACTGGAAAACTGTACTTTGACTATATGGACCTTTGTTGGCAAAGTAATGTCTCTGCTTTTAAATATGCTGTCTAGGTCGGTCATAACTTTTCTTCCAAGGAGCAAGTGTCTTTTAATTTCATGACTGCGGTCACCATCTGCAGTGAGTTTGGAGCCCAGGAAAATAGTCTGTCACTTTCCAGTGTTTCCCCATCTATTCGCCATCAAGTGATGGGACCAGATGCCATGATCTTAGTTTTCTGAATGTTGAAAAAGCCAGCTTTTTCACTCTCCTCTTTTACTTTCATCAACAGGCTCTTTAGTTCTTCTTCGCTTTCTGCCACAAGAGTGGTGTCAACTGCATATCTGGGGTCTGAAGATCAGAAAGATGCACCAGCAACATTCTGCCTGAACTTCCTTGGCTGAAGAAGAGAAGCCCCACTCCCACCCCACCCAACAAGAGGACATATCCATACTAGATATTGTTTTACATTTAGAAAAATACAGCCACAGGCTTAGGGAATAGGGGAGAGTCTTATACAATTTTGATTTGAAAGAAGACAAACTCAGCTGATAAAGAATCCACCTACAAAGCAGGAGACCCTGGCTCAATTCCTGTATCAGAAAGATGCACTGGAGAAGAGATAGACTACCCACTCCAGTATTCTTGGGCTTCGCTGGTGGCTCAGATGCTAAAGAATCTGCCTGCAATGTGGGATACCTGGGTTAGATCCCTGGGTTGGGAAGATTCCCTGGAAAAGAGAAAGGTTATCCCCTCCAGTATTCTGGCCTGGAGAATCCATGGACTGTATAGTCCATGGGGTCACAAAGAGTTGGACACAACGGAGTGACTTTCACTCAAACATAATTTAAATGTATAGAACCAATGTTTCTAAAATAAAAGCCGCCAAGGTTTATTGAGAACTTCCTAGGTGCTTGACAGAGTTTCAAGTACTTAACAACTATACAATATTACCAAGTCTTTATTTGCAAAGTAATAATAATAACAATCCCCCAAAACTATGAAATAGGTAGTATTACTATTCCTAATTTACAGATGAGACAACTGAATGACAGCTTATATGTGCTAGTGCCAAGATTTAAATCTCGGATTTCTGACTCCAGTCTCTTCAACAAATTGTTTTCGGAAAACTGGTCAACTATGTGTAAAAAAAAAAGAAACTAGAATACTCTCTAACACCACTTGCAAAAATGAACTCAAAATGGATTAAAGACCTAAATGTAAGACCAGAAACTATAAAACTCTCAGAGGAAAACATAAGCAGAACACTCTCTGACATAAATCATAGCAAGATCCTCTATGACCCACCTCCCAGAGTAATGGAAATAAAAACAAAAATAAACAAATGAGACCTAATTAAACTTAAAAGCTTTTGCACAACAAAGGAAACTATAAGCAAGGTGAAAAGAGAGCCTTCAGAATGGGAGAAAATAATAGCAAGTGAAAGAACTGACAAAGAATTAATCTCCAAAATATACAAGCAGCTCAATACCAGAAAAGTAAACAACCCAATCAAAAAGTGGGCAAAGGAACTAAACAGACATTTCTCCAAGGAAGATATACAGATGGCTAATAAACACATGAAAAGATGCTCAACATCATTCATTATTAAATTAATGCAAATCAAAACATGAGGTATCATCTCACACTGGTCAATGGCCATCATCAGAAAGTCTACAAACAATAAATGCTGGAGAGGGTGTGGAGGAAAGGGAACCCTCTTGCACTGTTGGTGGGGATGCAAACTGGTACAGTCACAAGGGAGAACATCGTGGAGATTCCTTCAAAAACTGGAAACTGAACTGCCATGAGCGTGTGTGCTTAGTCACTCAGTTGTGTCCAACTCTTTGTGACCCCATGGACTGCAGCTTGCCAGCTTTCCCTGTCCAAGGAATTCTCCAGGCAAGAATACTGGAGTGGGTGGCCATCCCCTCTTCCAGAGGATCTTCCCAATTCAAGGATTGAACCCAGGTTTCCCACATTGCAGGAGGATTCTTTAACATCTGAGCCACCAGGGAAGCCCAAGTGGGTAGCCTATCCCTTCTCCAGGAGATCTTCCCAACCCAGGAATTGAACCAGGGTCTCCTGCATTGCAGGCAGATTCTTTACTGACTGAACTACCAGGGAAGCCCTAGAACTGCCATATGACCTAGCAATCCTACTGCTGGGCATACACCTCAGAGAAAACAGAATTGAAAGAGATACATGTACCCCAGTGTTCACTGCAGCACTATTTACAATAGCTCGGACATGGAAGCAATCTAGATGTCCATCAGCAGATGAATGAATAAGGAAATTATGGTACATATACATGATGGAATATTACTCAGCTATAAAAAGGAACTCGTTTGAGTCAGTTCTAATGAGGTGGATGAACCTGGAACTTATTATAGACAGTGAAGTAAGTCAGAGAGAGAAAGACAAATACTGTATATTAACACATATATATGGAATTTAGAAAGATGGTACCAATGATCTTAGGACAGTGAAGGAGACAGAGATGTAAAGAACAGATGTTGGACTCATCTAGAGAAGGTGAGGGTGGGATGATTTAAGAGAATACCAGTGAAACATGTACAATACCATATGTAAAATAGATGACCAGTGCAATGCATGAAGCAAGGCACCCAAAGCTGGTGCTCTGGGACAACCCAGAGGGATAGGATGGGGGGGGGGAGAGGTGGGAGGGGGTTCAGGATGGGGGGGGGGCATATGTATACCTGTGACTGATTCATATTGATGTATGACAAAAGCAATCACAATATAGTAAAGCAACTATTCTCCAATTAAAATAAATTAATAGAAAAATTAAACTCAAGAGTATAGCTACTAATCTATCTAGAAAGTAACCTTACAAAGTATTATTCCAAAAAAAAAAAAATTCAAGATCTACAAATCTCTTGATGTGTAAAATTGGCTATACCTTTTTTCCTTTCCCAGTGTTATCCTTGTCTGTAGTTTATGGAATTTTGCATTGTCAAAGAAGAAACATCTCAAAGAAAGAAGGATCTTTCTTCAGACCTAGGAGGGGAATTATGATTGGTTTGGGCCAGGCAGAACAATTTCGGTTTTCTTTGCTGGAAATTAGAGGACATGTGACACAGATCCAGTCATGAGACCCAGAAAAATCATGTCAGAGGATTTTGGGAAATCCTGTCTAGGGAAAGTTTTGGTTCATGATAAACAGATAAATTGAGAGTCCTGTATATCTCTCATTTTTTGAATATGTATAAAACCTGATGCTCCTGGAGGAGGGCAAGGCAGTCCACTCCAATATTCTTACCGGAAGAATCCCCATGGACAGAAGACCCTGGCGGGCCAGTCCATGGGGTTGCAGAGTCAAACACAACTGAGCGACCAAGCACACAAAACCTAGCGCTGAACGTTGAGACAATTATTTTAGGCTCATCAGCCTTTGGACAGAAAAACCAATGTACTGAGGTTGGCAGGATAGAAAATTAAAAAAAAAAAAAAAAAACACACACACCTGAGTTTCTAATGACAAATGGAGCCAATGCATCAAATCTGGACTCCTCTATCTCTAGATTTCTTGCTGCAAGGATAGTTATACATCTTTATTGCTTAAGCCATTGTAAGGCATTGTGTCACTTTGCCTTTAAATGCATCCTAACTTATACACATATTCTTTGTCCATGTATAGACATATGTTATGTCTATACATTTTTTGCCTTTCTTTATTTCACTTGACTTGTAGCTATGTGGTCAAATAAAACCAGGCAGTCAAGGAAGGAAAGGAAATGTATTTGAGCAGCAGTTTATCAACACCGTTCTGGAAAAAAATACTCAAGACTGCTGCACTATCATTTGCCAGTCTCCTACCTCAAACATTGCTGAGATACACTCACCCACAGGCTGTGACTCAGCAGTAACACAGTAAAGTATATCCCTAGTTTCCTCATTAGTAAAATAAGCAATCTGAACCAGGGGACCCTTAGGAAAATTTTAGCACTGACATTTTATACTTCATGCTCTGTCTATTAAGAAGGTTATATTGGCATAACTTTTAGAGTTGCTCTATAAATAATAACCACATCTTTAAATACTTAATAAAAGTTATAACAATTTATCTCTGTTATAAGTTCTCCCTCTCTGCAGGCCTGAGGTCTTCATCAGGAAAATGTGGAAAATGAAATGGATGCTCTTATGGCCCTTTCCAGCTCAGACACTCTTGAATCTGGCCAGATTCTTAAATATGTGGTTCTAATTCTCACAGACTTTCTGCAAAGCTTATGCAGTCAGGTCTGATGATGTCTGAGTCAGAGATCTTTCTGGAGCACAAATTTATGATAAAAGTTAATTGATTCAGACTGTAGGCTCCTCATTTCTCTGCTTTTCCATGGTGCCCAGCACACCATGTGGCATATGTACGCTCTCAGTAACTGCTGGTAATTCAATAATTGTGCTGTGGTTTTTGTTTGTTTGTTTTTGCATCTACTATTTGACTGAGATATTAAATAGGGTATCTCAACTCCTCATCATAATCCTTCAAGGGCAGTATTTTTATGTCTATAACCTGAATAAAAAACAAGGCTGCCTACATGCCAGCATGGTGTCACATCCAAAATAAACCCAAACCAAACAACCTGAAAATTAAGTAGGTCTTTCATGAAGTCCTGGAAGATATGGCTAAAGGGACAGTCACATGGAAAAACATACAACAGAAACTCCTTTTACCCATTTTTCGTCCTAAAATCCTCCAACAGCCCCACAAAGATCCCCAGCTCCATCGTCCCAAGTGCTCTAGCAAAACTCCTTCCTCCTGTCCATTCTAGCTTACCCCTTTCAGATCTACTCTGTCCTTTGGGGATGGTCTCATTCCCTGCATAACCTAAGTTAGCTTGGAAGTTCGGCCCCCGGGGCCTCCAGTTTTCCCCTTGACGAGCCAGGCACACTCTGCAAGTGCAGACGGCAACGGCCCTCGGTGTCCCCTCCAGCCCAGAGTGCACGCCCCCCACTACACTGCGATGGATGCACACCACTCTTCACACAAGGCTGCTCTCTGTGTGTACATCCTCTAACCAGTGACTGCCCCAGGATCACCTAAGGAGCTCGTCAAAAGCACAGATGTCTGGTCTGCATGTCAGTTTCTCTGAATCAGAGTATCCTAGGGTGAGAACCAAGAGGCCACATTTTTAAGAAGTCTCCCAGGAGATTCTAACCTGTAGTCAGGTTTCAAAGCACTGCTTTACACCACAAAGGCTTTAGAATTAAGCTACAGAGTCGTGCCCATGGTCAGGACCATTTTCCTAATCCCCTTTCTACTGTCTTGCCTTCCTGATAACACGGTGTCCCAGAAACACAAGCAATCCTCAACTTCTGAACCCTGTGGGTTTCAAAAATACATTAGTCAGAGGCAGGGTGCAGCTTTCCCCAAAGAATAGGCACTAGAGATCCATGTGGGCTCAGAGTGCTCCAAAGACCTGTAGGTCTTTGCAAGGTGATTTTGTGAGAAAGTATATACAACAGTTCCCACTGGGGCTTCCAGTGGGAGGAAGCCCACTAGAAATTGGGGCTTCCAGTTTCTCCCTGAGGTCAGGCAATAAGAGCTTAACCTCCTTTCTGGGGGTCTGGTGGCAGGAGGGGGAGGTTGAGGAAACTGGGACTTCCAACTTCTCCCTGAGGTCAGGCAATAAGAGCCTAGCCTCCTTTCTGGGGGTCTGGTGGCAGGAGGGGAAGACAAAGGAAGTCCTATATGGTGACAAAGGAAGCCCAGAGGTCTGGTAGCTACTGAGAAAGATGTCAGAAAGGGGACCCTCCAAAGAAACAAGGAGTAGGCCACCAATGAGGTAGGGATGCAAAAAGGAGTATCTTCATGCAGAGGGCCCAGGCAGTGGTTTCTTTTGCAGTGTCAGAACTCTGAACTGAGACAGGGCAAATATGTTCACTGGGCTTAAGAGAGAGGCACCTTGATGGAGAGGAGGAAGGTCCCGACCTCAGATCATTCTGGCAGCAGCACCTGGGCCCCCATGAGGAGCAACCCATCAAGAGGGTGGGAAGGCCAGTCCCAGCATGAGGACAAGTATTTTGTTAAGCAAGTGCTCACTGCGGGCTTCCCTCTCCTGGGTCCTCCTCCAAGTCCTGTTTTCTTTGGAATTGACTTCAACATCTGAAGGCTCAATATTACATCCTTCAAAAAAACTTTAGCCACTGAAGGAAAAAAAACCCTGACCTCATTATTACATGATCTTACCAAACAGATTCTGAAGACAGTTTTAAAGTGAGGGCCTGTGCCTTTTTAAAACTCGATTGCATAGCATAATTAGTAGCAATTACTGTCAACAAACATTTATCAAATATCTACTGATGCACTAGGCCCGAGGAACATGTGGGCAAGAGTGAATCAATCCTTTGGCAGAGCACAGAGTACCAGAAATCAGAACACATGATCTGACAGCAGAACGATCCCCGTGAGTCTGCTGGAACAGGAAATTTGAATACAGATCTACCTCTAAAAAACCAAAACATTTGCTTACCCAAAATAAGACTTGAAAGGCCAGTGGAATCATTGATTAAAACATTTAATTGGTTCTGCACACATGAGGTTAAATCCAATGTAATCATAACATGAGTTCAGATCCAACATCAAAATGGGTACAGCCATGTGCATAAGGGAAAGAGATCTCACCTTTCTTCACACAGCTTCCACAGCACAACACAACAACTCAAGGTGATTGCTCCTCTAATTTGCTATAGGGACATGCACATAGGTAACTTTTTATTACCTCAAATATCCTGGTATAGCCTCTCTCTATCCCTTTATGTAATATTCCTGCCTTCAGTCTTATTTTGAGTGGACTGGTGGTATAACTGGTGGACTGGACTGGTAGCCTGGAGTGAATGGTAATAGCCCCTTGCTTTCTAATAGTAGTTTGTAGAATTACTGTAGGCAGTAGAACAGTTTTAGCAAAATAAACTTCTATGCAACTTCAATATCTAATACACATAAACAGAGATCCCTGAGTCTGTCCTTTCCCCAGACTCTCTCCAGCCTCAGGAGCAACTCTAGATACAGTTGCTCTAAAACCTCAATGCACACCAATTTTTGCCTCTGAGGCAGAGACTGCAAATTACCATCCCAGGATCCCTTTCCCCTTCTTTCTTCGTAACCAGATTCTAATAAGGGTGGAAATGAAACCAATTAAAAGATGACATTTCCAAGCCTGTCTTGCTGCTACATAAAGCCAGTAAGCCAGTACTGATTAAAGACTGGCCAATGATATACAAATGAGAGTGCTATATGAGATTCCCAAAAGACTCCTTAGAACTGAAAGCTGTGCCTTGTCTGTTCTTCTGTTTTTCCTCCTTTCTGCTTTCTCAAATATGGGCATGATGGCTGAGCTTCTGCAACCACGCTGAACCGTTAGGTCACTTTGAAGTTAAAGACTATGCTCTAGCGCTAGTGAAACCAAAGAGATAGAACCTGTGTCTGAAAGACTTCATGGTGTTGCCATACCAGCTCTGAATTTCCTATCTCTGGATTTTTTTATGTGAGAGAATAAGTACTGTGTGTCTATAACATTGCTTAGGCTTTTTAATAATTTACAGCAATATCAAGTCCTGATGCAGAACCTACCTGTAGTTAACTTTTCCAGCAAAAGATTTCACTGTGAGTCTCCTTTTATGTACTCTGTTTAACAAGGAAAAATCATGAAGGACTAAGAGAAGGACATATAGTATATGCTATATACTATATGGGTCAAATTTGTTTATAAAATGTATTTTAAATTTGATAAATTAATAAAATAGCTAAAATTTACTGAGTGCTTACCATGGGCTAGGCTATCTGCTAAGCATTTGTGCATATATTATTTCATTTACTACTCAAGTCAACCACATGAAGTACGTGATATAATGGATAGTTTTCAGATGAAAAAATTAAGGCCAAGAGGAGTTTGCTACTTATCTACAGTTTTACAGCTAGTTCACTGCAGAGCAGAGATCTGAGACTATAACTCCTTTCTAAAACAAACAACAAATGAAAGGGGACTGAAAGTCTAAGCAAAATAATTTGATCAACAAAGGGTCTTTTGAGGTACTTTATAATAAGGATAGTTTAAGCAGAGTATCGGAGAAGGCAATGGCACCCCACTCCAGTACTCTTGCCTGGAAAATCCCATGGAAGGAGGAGCCTGGTAGGCTGTAGTCCATAGGGTCGCTAAGAGTCGCACACGACTGAGCGGCTTCTCTCATTTTCACTTTCATGCATTGGAGAAGGAAATGGCAACCCACTCCACTGTTCTTGCCTGGAGAATCCCGGGGACTGGGGCGCCTGGTGGGCTTCCGCCTATGGGGTTGCACAGAGTCGGACACGACTGAAGAGACTTAGCAGCGGCAGCAAGCAGAGTATGTTCTGACTCAAGGTCTCTTTTGTGATCTAAACTTGGGATGAAGCAGCTTTGGAATCAGGCTGGCTTGGGTACAAATTCTTGCTCTACCACTTTTTGGAAGTGTGATCTTGGGCAAAATTCTTTAACTTCTCTGAGCCTCAGACTGCCTTGCACAGTGAGGTGGATCAATGAACTAAGGCATGTGAAGTTCACAGCGCAATGCCTGCTCTGACAGGTAAGCAAGTCTCAATTTTGTAGCACAGGGCGGGCTCAAACGAGAGGAATGAGGTAAGAGGTTATTCACTTGTTTTCAGAAGGGTTTCCAAACATCTCCTTGGAGGTGTTGCACAGAACAGAAGAATGTTTGTAATGTTTGTGAAACTGAACAAGATACCTCTCTTTAATCTCAGTTTTCTCACCTGTAAGTGGGAATTACAATTTCTTCTATGCAGGATCATTGGAGAAAAGACAAGATTGGCCATAGAATGTTATGCAGTGTTAAAGATCATTATTAGAGTTAATGTTCACTCACCCCGGTCACTTCTTAATTTTTCCAAATGAAGCAACAAACTACCTATCCCACCTTCTTATTTTTCTTATTTCAAGCCATTACTAAGATTTCTTTCATATTGTGGAAATTGATGCCAACAGTTATGATTCAGAAATGCTAACCCTAAAGAAGGTGAAGTATCAGAATTGGATAATAGAGAAAAAAAGTGTGGCAAATACACAGAATGGTAATTTCTACAAGAAAAATGATAATTTCTAAAATCATAAAACTCATTAGGAGATTAAGCCAGAATTTAAAACTTCTATACATCAAAAAACACAATCAACAGAATGAAAAAGTGGCTTATGGAATAAGGGAAATGCAAGTCATATATCTGATAAAAAGATTAATATCTAGAATATATAAAGAACTCCTATGACAACACAAAAAACTTAACTAAAAAATGAGCAAAGAACTTAGATATTTCCCCAAACAAGATATTCAAGTGGTTAACAAGCTATGAAGAGGTGCTCAGCATCACTAGTCATTGTAGAGATGCACCACCAGGGACCATGCTGTGTGCTTAGTCACTCAGTCGCGTCTGACTGCGACCCCAAGGACTGCATCCCACCAGGCTCCCCTGTCCATGGGGACTCTCCAGGCAAGAATACTGGAGTGGGCTGCCACGCCGTCCTGCAGGAGACCTGCCCAACCTAGCATCGAGCCCAGGTCTCCTGCACTGCAGGCAGATTCTTCACCATCTGAGCCACTGGGAAGACCAAAACCACCATGAAATGTCACTTTATACCCATTAGGTTGGGTACAGTCAAAAAGACAGGAATAACAAATGCTGGGAAAGGTATAGAGAAACTGAAAATTTGGCGCACTGTTAGTAGGAATGTTAAATGGTGACCCCCTGTGGAAAATAGTATAACAGTCTCTAAAAAATTCTATTAGAAATAGAATTTCCATATGATTCTGCAATTTCACTTCTGGGTCTATAAATAAAAGAATTGAAAGAAATGTACACCCATGTTCGTAGCAGCAATATCCACATTAACTGAAAGGGAGAAGCAACCCAAGTGTCCATTAACAGATGTATGGACAATCAAAATTTAGTGTAGACATATGTAGATACATATAATGGAATATATGTATATGATGATATATATATATATATAATGGAATATCATTTAGTCTTAAAGGGAAAGAAATTCTGGCACGTGCTTCGATGTGAATGAACCTTGAGGGCATTATGCTAAGTGAAATAAGTAAGTCACAAAAAGATAAATACTCTATGATTCTACTCACACAGGGTATCTAGAGTAACCAAATTTGTAAAAGCAGAAAGTAGAATGGTAGGTTCCAGGGGCTTAGAGGAAGAGAAAATGAGAATGGTTGTTCAATGGGTATAGAGTTTAATTTTGCAAGATAAAATTGTCCTGGGGATTACTTGCACAACAGTATGGATATACTTAACATTACTGAACTGTACACTTAAAATGGCTAAGGTAGTAAATTTTATGTTATGTGCATTCTATTACAATTGAAAAAAACTTGTTTGGCAAAAAGCAATAGGAAGAAGTATAAAAGAGAACAGAAGAGTGAGCAGGTGACAAGAGTATAGTAACGTTATGTGGGCATCAGAAACGCATTTGACAACTACTTCCATAGAAGTTGTGCTTCAAATTAAATCGGCCTGTTTTTGAATGCTCTCATCTAAATGGATTGCTGGCAGGGTGAAAATACTATGTAATCAGGGATAAATGGGAAGTACATCTGGTTGGAAGCAAAAGGTCCACTAGGGCATGTCAGAGGCTGGTGCTGGAACTGACCTCATTTAACAAACTCATTAATGACCTAGAAGAAAACGGAAATAGCCACTGCTAATGAAATTTGCAAAGATATGTTGGCGATGCCCTGGACTTGGCCATCACAGCATAAGCATTGCTGGGATGGAGAGATTTTCCACTAGGTAATTAATTGGATTAAAAGAATGACTTCCTAGGATAAGAACACTTGCTCATTTCCAACTCTCATCTCCAGAGCAGAAAGCAGATTTTGTCATGTGATGCAGATCAGAAAACCACACTTGATAAAGGCCTATGAAAGAATAGTGCTTTCCCAGAGCACAATTCTGCCTTTGTCCTTTATCTCTAGGTAGAAGACAATGGAATCTATTCATTAAAAAGACAGAAGAAAGGAGAAGGTAAAAGAAGCAGAGTAGATACAGTCTTTCTTCCACGGAGGAAGGTCTAGGCAAGAAGCCCATATGTGCTCAGTCACTCAGTCATGTCCCCACTAAAATTTAGTGTACACTCTCTGAAGCTTGGCACAAATTATGCCATCCTCTTCCCCTGCTTGAAACCTGTCTGTGGTCTCCCAGGGCACTCAGGAGGAATCCAGAATCTTTGACAAGGCCCCGAGTGATCAGCCCTGCCTCCCTATCCAGCCTCATCTTGCACAGCTGCCCTTCTCACCCACGTAATGGCCATCAGCTTCTCCACCAGCCCAGCAGAAATTCAGCACCACTATCTGCCTTGGCAGTTTCACCCCTTCCCACTCTGAGTCACTGTGCTTGGTTCAGGAGTGGACAGGGGGACTCAAGCTGTGCCAATCTGATTCCATCCCATCACTTCCAGAGCAACAAACGCTGAGGAGCAGCTCTCCTGATGAGGCTGGCTGCCTATAGGGCTTCTCAGATGATGTTGTTAGCATTTCAAGCAGGATTCTTCTTTATTATGCAGAACCCTTGTTAGCCTTTAGTGTTCACGCTTCTGTACACAGACTTTCAGTTATACCCCCTGAATCATTGTGATGACAACAACAGCAGCAAAATGACACGCCTGAACACTACCCAGGGTTGAGAACTGCAAGACAGAACTTTTTGTGATGAGATGGAAATCGAGGAATGAAGCAATTTGCCTAAGGCATTCAAGTCTTCAGTCAATGTGTCATTTCCTCAGAGACCTTTTCATATCTCCCCCATCTGAAGTAGGTCTCTGTCATGACACTACTTATTGCATATAGTACAGAACCAGTTTACAAATACGTGCTCAGTTGTGTGGTTTTTTTGTTTCATATCTGTTTTCTCCCACTAGACTGGAAGTTCCATGTTGTTGCTGTTCAGTCGTTAAGCCACGTCTGACTCTTTTTGACCCCATGTACTGCAGCATGCCAGGCTCCCCTGTCCTCCACTATCTTCCAAGATTTGCTCAAATTCATGTCTATTGAATCAGTGATGCTATCTAACCATCTCATCCTCTGCCACCACCTTCTCCTTTTGCCTTCAATCTTTCCCAGCATTAAGGTCTTTTCCAATGATTCTTCGCATCAGGTGGTCAAAGTACTGGAGCTTAAAAAGGGGCTGTTTTGGTTTTCAACGACTGACATTCAATAAACATTTGCAGAGAAAAGAAGAGAGGGGGAAAGGAAGGTTGTTTGGAAATTAGTAACACTGTTCAGTGACTAACATCTCAATCCAACCCACAAAAGTCTGTTTAATCTAAGAACCTAAATGTCATACCTTCACTGCTTTTATGAGAGATGGGTTGATTGTAGGACCCCAGGAGCCCACCTGCCTCTCCATAAAACCAGTTTTGAGAATTCCCCTGGCTCCCAAGAGAACAGGTCCCACTTCAGAAGAGCAGGGCTTGGAAGATGGAGGGGGCTGGTATGAGTCTGATAGCATTTCATTTACCCTTTCCTCTCCCCTCCCTCACTCCAGCAGTGGCAGTACTCTTAGGGGCTCCAACAGCAGGGAGAAAAGGTAGGCTTCAGAGAGGGAACATTTGCACTACTTTGGAAATCAGACACCTCTTTTCTAAAAGCCTCCTTTTTTGGAAACATGCTGTTTTGTGGTCGCCCGGCACCATGCCCCCCTCCCTAACACACCCTGCCCTTAGGAGGAGTTACCTTTCTTTGTGGGTTTGTCTTTTTGAGGTGGGAAATCCAGATGCCTGACTCCCACTCCAGAAGCCAATAGATCAAATCCTTCCTGCCATGGTTGTTGTATAGCTGATAGAGTCTCTCCAGGGCTTTAAATATTGAGTGAGCAATTTTTTTAAAAAGACTGGGGGACATTCCCTCAGTAATGTAACACTGATCATAGTGTTTCTACTGCTTGGTTAGTCCTGACTTCTAGTTTCCTGGCCCTCAAGGGCTGCCTTGCCTCCTGCCCATTTCCAGGCCTAGTTCTCTACTTTCTCAATCCTTGGACTATCTCAAAATCATTCCAATAAAATCTCCTTTGTTTAAATTACCAGAGTCAAAGACTCTGTGGGCAATGCAAGATTCTAGATGAATTTCCTGAGTCCTGATCAAATTATTCATTGGAGTTTCACATTTGCATTCATGCGTTCCACGTATAGCTGGTGAAAGTCCTTTATGCCCCACGCCCTGGACCAAGTGTTAATGTGCAAAAACAAATAGGATTCAGGCCCAGGCCTAAGAGAACACATTCTGCTTGAAGAGGCAGAGAATTAGATCAGAAACTGAAACTGAAGTGGTGTAACCTGTTGCAAGCATGCTTGGAAGATAATGATCCAAACTCCCTCACTCTCTCAGGCACGCATTCAATCTCTCTACCTCTCCCACTTCTAAGGGCTTCTGGGATCTTTGGACAGCAGGCTCTAGTGAAGATGTGGGTAATGTGAGTTTCTGCTGATATGGAAATATCCATAAGAAGACACAGAATGCATGTACAGTGAAATAGAGCTGCTGAAGAAGAATGTCAACACTTTTAAAATAAATTTCTAATTTAATTTATTAAATTAAATTAAATTAATAATTTTTTTAAATAAAAATAATGAGTACTTGGGGACTTCCCTGGTGGTCCACTGGTTAACACTCCATTCTCCCAAAGCAGGGGACATGAGCTTGATCCCTGGTTGGGGAAATAAGATCCCACATGCTGCAAAGCATGATCTGAAAAGATAAATTAAAAATAAAATAAAATAAAAAATAACAAGTACTTATGGAGACTCACGTACAAAACACACAACAGCAAGATAGCCTTACTGGAGTAAAAAAATCTCAACTAAGAGATTCAGGAAAGAAATCAAAATAGAGCGTGGTCTTTGTTGAGATCCAAATTAATGGCCTGGAAGATCAAATTATAAGAAATATTTCAAAACACAAAGGAAAAATGTGAGGAGATGGAAATCATGAAGGAAAACTTAAGAGCCGTGGAGAATATATCCAGAAGGCCCAGTGTGTGAAACATGGGTGCTCCAGGAGAAGCAAAGAAGAGTTGTAACACATAAGACTCTTTGAGTTTTGTCAGGACTATAGAGTAAAGAGATACATGAAGAAACATCTTGGTAATATTCCAAACTTTGGGTGAAAAGAAAAGCATTCAAATAAAAAGAATGTAAGCTCAGACTTGCAGAGACAATGCAGGAAGGAGAGGGTGGGACAAATTGAGAGAATAGCATTGAAACATTACCATATGTAGAATTAAATAGCCAGTGGGAGTTTCCTGTATGGTGCAGGGGACTCAAATCATGTGCTCTGACAACCTAGAGGGGTGGGGTGTGAGGTGGGAGAGAGGTTCAAGAGGAAGGGGACATGCTTATACCTATGGCTGATCCATGCTGCTATATGGCAGGAACTAACACAATATTGTAAAGCAATTATCCTTCAATTAAAAATAAATTAAAAAAACTAAAATAAAAGAACACAAGCTCTGTAAGGGAAAAATAATCAGAATGGCATCACATTTCTTTACTGCCACCATAGAAGCTGAAAAACAGTAAAATAGCAGCCACAGACACTGTGAGATTGCAACCAAGATTCTACTCCCAGCCAAGATTATTCCCTTATTAGAATGAATGGAAAATGCATAGGAACATGCTGGAAGTCGGAGAGTGTATCAACACCTTAGGAAAAGAATCTAGGGAGGATATTCATATGCAAAACAACAAAGTGGGATTCCTACTTAAGAAAAGTGGAACATAGACATAAATATAATACCTAAAACTCCTAGAAGAAAACATAGGAGTAGAGCTGCATGACTTTGGGTAAAGCAATGATTTCTAAGCAATGTCACTGAAATCACAAGCAACAGATAAAAATATTAGAAATATTGGACTCTTTGAAATTTAAAATGTTTGTGGTTAAAATGACACCATCAAGAAAATAAAAAGACAACCCATAAAAAGGAAGAAAGTATCCACAATTCATGATAAATGACATGTATCCAGAATACAAAAAGAACACTTTTCAATTCATTATTTTAAAGGTAGATTTTATTTTGGGGAGCTCCAAAATCACTGCAGATGGTGACTGCAGCCACGAAATTAAAAGACACTTGCTCCTTGGAAGAAAAGCTATGACCAACCTTTAATAGACAGCATATTAAAAAGCAGAGACATTGCCAACAAAGTTCCATCTAGTCAAAGCTATGGTTTTTCCAGTAATCAGGTATGGATGTGAGAGTTGGACCATAAAGAAAGCTGAGCACCAAAGAACTGATGTTTTTGAACTGTGGTGTTGGAGGAGACTCTTGAGAGTCCCTTGCTTGGACTGCAAGCAGATCCAACCAGTCCATCCTAAAGGAATCAGTCCTGCATATTCATTGGAAGGACTGATGTTGAAGCTGAAACTCCAAAACTTTGGCCACCTGATGCGAAGAAGTGACTCATTTGAAAAGACCCTGATACTGGGAAAAATTGAAGGCAGGAGAAGGGGACCACAAAGGATTAGATGGTTAGATGGCATCACTGACTCGACGGACATGAGTTTGAGCAAACTCCGGGAGTTGGTAAAGGACAGGGAAGCCTGGTGTGTTGCAGTCCCTGGGGTCACAAAGAGTTGGACACGACTGAGAGACTGAACTGAACTGAACTGAGAACTGACAATAGAAAGGTCTTACCAGACCCACTCCCACATCATACATTTTAAGATGACAGGATTAGTCAGAAGGTTCTTAAGAAGGAGAAACAAGTCCTCAAGCAGGATACATTGTTTTTATATTATCATTGGTACAGAGTTTAAGGGAAAACATAGCCTTGAGACATTAGTTCTGGTCTTAAAGAAAAAGTATTTTATGTGACTAAGACAAGGAATGTAGGAAAAAAATGTTTGTCCCTTTCTCCTCCTTGAGAGCCCAGGACACTTTTCTCCTTCTCGAGTGCCTGGACTACTTCCTCCTTGAGGACTCTGGACTCCTTATCAACCTACCTAAATTAACTGTCTCATTGGAGATTGAGGAAGTGAATAATAAAATTATATGTATATTTCAATCCTAAATCCACCAAACAAGAACTACTTGTTTTTTTCTTATGTCCCTGGAATATTTATGAAAACCAGCTATGCATTTGTCCACAAAGAATATATTATTTGGAAAAAATTAAGGGTTAAATTAATAGTCAATTAAAAAAAGAAAGTTTTTCAGCCAATGAAAAAGAAATGAATAATTTAAAAGTAATCAAAAGAAAATCTTAACTTTTAGAAATTAGAAATACCTTCTTGATTAATATAGTATATATATATGATATATATTAGTCAGGTTTTTCTCTAGAGAAGCAGAATTGAAAACAGGGACTCAAATTCATGTGCATCATAATTATTTTGCTTTTAAAAGATTTATTTTATTGAAGGATAACTGATTTACCATGTTGTGTGAATTTCTGCTTTACAGAAAAATGATTCAGTTATACATATATATGTATATATATTCTTTTAAAATTTCTTTTCCATTATGGTTTAGCATAGGATATTGAATATAGTTCCCTGTGCTACATAGTAGGATCTTGTTGCTTACCCATTCCGTATATAATAGCTTGCATCCAAACTTCCAATCCATCCCACCTCCCTCCCTATTGGTAACCACAAGTTTGTTCTCTATATCTGTGAGTCTATTTGTGGGGAGAGAGCAAATGAGCCAAGATGGTGTGGTCACGCTCTCTCGCCCATTTTTAAATAATGACTGTGTAACAGTTGAGATCACTTATGTCTGACACCTGAGCTTAAAAACTGAGAATTTTAGGGACTTTTCCCATGGTCCAGGAATTAAGACTGTGCCCCCATTGCAGGGGGTGGGGGTGCGGCATGGGGGCAGGTTTGATACCTGGTCAGGGAACTAGATCCCACATGCTGCAACTAAGAGTTTGCATGTTGCCACTAACAGCCGGCACCGCCAAATAAACAAAATACAGCGTGAGTGTGAGCGCATGCTCAGTCACGTCCGGCTCTTTGTGACTCCACGGGCTGTAGCCTGCCACGCTTCTCTGTCCATGGGATCTGTCCTGCTTTGGCAGGCAGATTTTTTATGAGTGAGACACCTGGGAAACCCAAATAAATAAATAATAAATATTTTTTAAAAAGGGAAAATTTGAAAGCTACTAAAATTTAGATTCTGTATAATTTATATGTTAGCTTCACTCAATCACTTAGTAGTTACATTAGCACACTTATTTGGGGCATATTATGTGTAAACTCTCTGTGCCTCAGTTTCCTCAGCTGAAAGGAGATGATCACAGCACATTCTCCAGAGAGTGGCTGTAAGAACTGAGAAAGTTAATATATATAAAACAGTCAAATGGTACTTGTTATCATTACTCTCTATATGGCTGGTTCTTTCCACATATTTTGTATGAAACCACAGCTGGTCCTGTACAGAAAGTAAACAGAGGATCATTTTTCTTCTCATTGGTTTTTCTTCCTCTTCTCCCCTCCTTTTTCTGTAGTGGAAGGAAGTGTGCTCCTTGCTTGTTCTGTGGCAACTCTGGAGTCAGGACAACACTGAAATGAGAAGTAGGCCAAGCATCGGGCAAGGCCAAGTGATAATATAAATGGACTTAGTGGATTAGAAATATGGACAGCACATAATAAAATGAGATTTATCTTGGGAGAAAAATAGTTTATCTAAGAAGAAACAGTTCAATGCATAGTCAACCCAGAAGGGGGAAAGGGTGTATCTCAGAGAGGTAGAGATAATGAACAGAGGAAAGGGTACTGGCAGAAATACAGCCAGAGGGCCCCTGTTCTATATAGCATGACCCTAGGAAAAGGAGATGGGATGGCCTCTGATAAATATCTCCTCATCCTATGGACTGCTCCTTTTGTGCTTGATTTAAGATTTCCAACTCTAACAGAGGTCAGTGGTCAAGTGGTTGATGTCACTGTGCACCAAAAATATTTTTGTCAGTTGCATTAGTCATTATTTTGGCTGTTTGAATAACCAAATTAGAATAATCACAGACAGTCTGAACCATAGCTGGGCAATGTGCCCTCATGACGAGCACAGATACCAAATCTAGTACCGAGAGAAGTCTCAGTCACACTGCATAGACACAGCCCTGGGTTCCAGAGCTATTGCCAGAAAACACAGTCCAGTCCAGAGCTGGTGCTGGGAGCTGAGGGATCGTGCTGCCATTGCATCTCTAAACTGAGTGCCATGGGAGCCTGCCTTTCCTCTGCTGTGGGTTAGGTCAGCTCAGGAGGCTTTGTGTCTGTAGACAAGAGCATTGGACTCCCTTAATTAAGAACTAAGACGTTAGTGTAAAACTGATCAATAAAGACACAATCTTACTTGAAATCCCTCCCCATCTTAATTGGTTTAAAACTAACATCCATGGAGAAAACAAAGAGAGCCAGGGTATAATTAGCCCCTGGAATGGTGCTATGAGGCAGTAGACCCAACACAGGCTGTGATACCTTTATTGCATCCCTCCAGGGGCAAAACCCCAGGACGAGGAAGACCTTCAGCCTGGGAGGCACCCAGAGCCAGAAGGGTGACTTCCTGCTGTCTGACCATGATGGAAAAGAATTCACAAGAACTGGATTCACCCCCAAAACAGATCATTATGTTCCCTCAGTTTTCCCTTCAAACAATCTCAGGGACCTGTCCTTAGTTCTTCAACACCACTGATGGTCCCTTAGTCCAGATCCCCTCTATATTGGCTCCCAAACTGATCTCCCTGCCTCTTGGCATTGAGGCCTTCCACCCTTCAGCACCTCCCCAACTTCATCTGTCCTTTGAACAATGAAATGCATGTAGCCTAGGAGATCTACTTAAAGCGCAAATGTGACTATGACAGCTTCTCATCCATCAATTTAAAAATACCCAGGTAATTTATTCAACAAAGTTTTAATGTGCATAGGTGGGTCCCAGGCACTGTACTAGGCACTGAGAATATGATGATTAAAAAATAAAGAAGCCCCACCCTCATGAAGCTTGGAGTTTAGTGGGGAAAAAAGATAGCCAAACAATTACACAAGAAGACATGGTTAAATTCTCTGAAGAAGAGGGGGCTCTAGCAGAGGCTCAATCTAGCCTTGGAGGTCAGGAGACTTTCCTGAAGAAGCAACTTGTGAACAGAGATCTGAAAGATAAGTAGGAATCAACTAGGCCAATGCTTCTTGTAAACTCTAATTAGGTTAAGGAAATTAAATAGTGTGCCACAACCAATGTCTTTTGAAATGAAATAATAGACTGGACAATAGCACAGTAGAAGAGAAAAGGATAGAAGGAAACAGAATAGAGTAATAGAGTATTGATCAGAACATATTTCAGGTAGCAAAGGTTAATATTTCATGATATGTTTATAATGAGTTAACTATAAGATGTGTTTCTTAGTGCGGGCTGTAAACTAGCCAGTGGCAGAAGTGAGGGGATGGAAGCACACATCCCAGAGAGGGAACAGCCACTGCAAGACTCAGTGGAGAGAGAGCAGGAGGTATTTAGCCTCGTTTTTAATCTGTGAAAGAACCCACACATCATTCATTCAGCAAATACTTATTTAATTCTCTTTCAAAACAGCACACCCAATCAGAGTCACAAGGAGGAGCCAGGCAGCTTTCCTTGTCTAAATGAGTTTACATGCCATCAGGAGAGAGAGGTATATAAATAAATATTAGACTAAGTTTGAAAAAAAGCTGCAGGAATAAATCAAATATAATGAGAAGAGAATATAAGGAAATTGCTTCTATCTAGGAAAGATCTCAGAGAGCTTTATGAAAAGAGAAGGCTTTTTCTTGAGGTCTGGAAGGACAACTAGAGGTGAAAATTCAGGAGAGGAAGGGACACAGAGGTACAAACAGTCCAGGATAAAGAACAGTGGTGATAAAGGCATGGAATGCCTTTGGGGATTCCATATTTGGGGAATGGTGAATCAAGATTGAGAGTGGAGAGAGGGTCACTGAAAGACCTCATAAGGACCAGAGTAGATCAGTATCTGTCTCAACCTCCAACTGTGATACCTCAGACAACTCTAGCCTTCTCTCCATTGGTTATCCCCTCTGTGAATTGGGAAATATAACTCTGGCCTCTGATACAATCAGCAGAGCTGGGGAAAATAAAATGCACTCAACCATATAAAGTGTTTGTAGCTCACTGGAGTAAAGGTGCCCAAAATCTGCAAAAATCTTAGTAGCCCCAAAGAAAGTCAGTTGTTTTATAGTAATAGGATTAGTGGGGCTTGGGGGGTGGGGGGCATATTTTTCAGTCCTTCCAATCTTATTGTTGAGCTGCCTCAATTTCCTTTTAAATAAAATTTTTCCTTTTTAAGAATAAAAACTAAAAGACCTGAGGGTCATTATAGAGTAAAACAAATATCAAAGCATGAATATTTCTGTAATAATATTATGAACATACCTTCAAAGTCATAGGATCTATCCTCAGGTGGTCCTACCCATCAATAAAGGGTATTATGAAAATCTGTTAATTTTTCTCTATGTCTATGTATCCTGGATTCTTGATTCACTAAAATCTATTAGATTGTAATCTCTGCTAGGTAAACAGAGATCTTGTTTACCTGACACATCTTTATCGCCTCACACAAGTAGACACCCATCATTGAATGAATGAATGAACTGCAGGGTCTCCTCCAGTGAATGAAGCCATTCTCCAACCAGCAAGATGTCACAGAATCACTTTAATCAGACCACTCCAATAAAATAAGGGAAAGTGTCTGATGGACCCAATCACTTTTTCTAGGGGAGGAAATATATTTTTTTTAATGTATATGTATCTCTGGGACTGTTGTGGTGGTGCAGTGGTCAGGACTCTGCCCCCCACTGCAGGGGGGCACAGTTTCAATCTCTGGATGGAGAACTAAGATCTCACATGCCTCGCAGCTTGACAAAAAAAAAAAAAAGTATAAGTATTTCTAAAACACTGAATCTTATTTCCTGCAGACTGACTTCTTTCTGTCTCGTTCTCATTTTTCTTAAGGATCTGAACATAAATGCTGAGGCAGAAGGTATGGTGATCTGCAGCATCATTTGAGTCAAGACTCAATGTTACAAGTGACAAAAATCTATTCAAACTGGTTCATATAATGGCAAAGCACAGGATCAGGTTTGTCTTCAGGTATGACCAAACCCACATATTCAAACAAGGCCCACAGAGTTTATCTCTCTCCATCTCTTCGCTCTCCTTTCCTCTGTCTGCATTCTTGGCTGAACTCTCCTTTGTTTGTGACAAAGAGACCAGAAACTCTAGGCTTAATGGAAAGAGAGAGCTGTTCTTTCCCCACGTGTGTGTGTGTTAAGCCGCCTCAGTCGTGCCCGACTTTTTGTGACCCAATGGACTATGGCCCGCCAGGCTCCTCTGTCTGTGGGATCTTCCAGGCAAGAACACTGGAGTGGGCTGCCATTCCCTCCTCCAGGGGATCTGTCCAACCCACGGACAGAACCTGCGGCCTGTGTCTCGCATCTCCTGCTTTGGCAGGGGGGTTCTTCACCACTAGTGCCACCTGGGTCCCAGGGGTGCCTCTCACTGGCTCAGCTTGGGTCACATGCCCATCCTTAAACCAATCATTGAGATTCTATTTGTGTAAGACCTGCCCTGGAGCAAGGGAAATGAGATCAGCTCTACTTGAACCACAGAGAATATGAGCAGGCAAAGTGTAGGAGGAAGGGTAGGGTCCCAAAAGGAAATCAGGTGCCACTAACAGAAAGGGTAAATGATTGCTGAGAAGACCAGACTGGCAGCTGTCATCATCTTCATCTGTCCAGAAAGAGGTTGAAGAGGGCCATCAGATGGGCTGGCAAAAAGAAAGTGATTAAGCCTTTTGCCACTACTGATGCTATGCATGTGCTTAATGATAACAGATGAGATTCAGTGCCAGTGAGCAGCTGCAGGAAAGAGCCAGGAGGGTTGGGAGTAGAAGCCAAGTGGCAATCCATCTCTCAGACTATGAGTTCCCCCAAGTCTATTTTACTACATGAAATGCCCAAACTGACTCAGGCACTTTTCAAGTTGCAAAACTTGCACTCATGCTCAGCAGATATATTTAAAACTGTTTTACAACCAACAGTTAAACAGAAGGAAATTAAGGGAGAAAAATCAGGGATACAGCTTCATGCATAAAACTCAACCATACAATTACAGAGTCCATATTAATCACATGTCAGTTAGGCCTCAGTGGTTTGGTAGTTTTTCGTCAGCAGAAATAAGCCAATCCTGATAGGCAAAGATGGTTGATGTCAGTATAACTGAAAGACTTTAAACATAGGGCCCCTATCATTAATTAATCAAGTAATTACTCTCTTAATGCCATATTTGGTAATTAGGTTTTTAGCACTTTTCCCCCTTTAGCTCTAGCTCTTTATCATACCAACATTCCTTTATCTAGAGGTTCCAGTAGAAGATGAGATGTGTTTTCAATCATAATAAAAATGCTTGTATTTGTAGATCACTTTGTACTCTATAAAATCGCTCACTAGAGTCTTCCAGCAGCCTTTGCAGATAAGCAGGACAAATATTATTCTCCCAAATAACTGCCAGAGTGTCTGGCTTGGACTCAGACTTGCAAAATGCCAATAGAATCCCATTCTCTTGCAGGTGGAGTAAGGCATCGTCTCATTCTGATGGTGGAGTCTTGGTTCCGGGGTGATGCACAGAACAGCATCACCCTTAGTACTTACAGTCCCCGAGGACACGAGTCAGCACCACACAACTCCAAAGGCATCGCATGTGCCTGGGCTTGAGTGGAACCACAATTCTGTCGAGGGGGAGAAAAGCAGTCAAATAGAAAACATGAATTCACAAGATAATATTTCACAAGATAATAAAAACGTGCTTTAATGTTGCTCCCACTCATATTGTGGTTAGGAATCCTTCATGAAATGCATTATCCCATTAGTCCTCAATCTCTGTATATCAGAAGTACTGTCATCTCTATGATGGTGAGAAATCTTATAGGAAACAGACAAGGTCCTGCATTGCTGAGAGACCTCATAGCTTTTAGATTAATCTTTCTCAGGGCTGATAATACAATTAATGTAGTCAGGAAGTGACTCTTTATTTTAATAAGAGAAATATTGGCTCCTTGAATTAATAATGCTTATTGGCTTTTTGCATGACTTTGAGGCCCATTCTTGGAACTACTATCCTGAAAAATGATAATTATAAAAAGGTAACAGAATTTACTCTCTAAAGCATTCATTTATCCATTCATTTAGTCAATAAACTTTCAAGGATGCGATGCCAAGTTCTACAGTGGTGCAGAGTATGTAAAGATGAAAAGTTATAGTCCCTTAATTCAGTGGCTAGCCATGCAAGTCAATCATTACAACATAGTCCAGGCACTGTGCCAAGTGCCTTCTCTGTAGTTTGTAATCTTTCCCACAGCCAATGAGGTAGATATTATTAATAATACCATTTTACAGATGAGTAAACTGAGCCCTGAGAAGGGAAAAAGTAGAAGCAGTGACAGACTTTATTTTCTTGGGCTCCAAAATCACTGTGGATGGTGACCGCAGCCATGAAATTAAAAGATTCTTGCCACTTGGAAGAAAAGCTATGACAAACCTAGACAGGTATTAAAAAGAGACATCACTTTGCTGGCAAAGGTCCATCTAGTCAAAGCTATAGTTTTTCCAGTAGTCAGGTATGGATGTGAGAGTTGGTCCATTAAAAACACTAAGCATCAAAGAACTGATGCTTTTGAACTCTGGTGTTGGAGAAGACTCTTGAGAGTCCCTTGGACTGCAAGGAGATCCAACCAATCAATCCTAAAGGAAATCAACCCTGAATATTCATTGGAAGGACTGATGCTAAAGCTATAGCTCCAATTCTTTGGCCACCTTTTGCAAAGAGCCACCTCACTGGCAAAGACTCCAATTCTGGGGAAAATTGAAGGCAAAAGGAGAAGGGGGCAGCAGAGGATGAGATGGTAAGGTATCACGATATGACTTTGAGCAAACTCCAGTACATAGTGTAGGACAGAAGAGCCTCACATGCTCCAGTCCATGGGGTCACAAAGAGTCAGATATGACTTAGCAACTTAACAACAACAACAAACTGAGGCTCCCATTATTTTAGTGACTTTTCCAGTTAGATATGGAGCTGAGAGCCAAGCTCAGGCAGTCTGACCCCATAACACATTCTTTTAGCTCTGTAACTCATACTTCATATGCACTAGTCATAGCATATGGAGAAAGTTTGGTGGTTGCCCAAGGGAAGAGGCTGTACGATATCCATGAAGGAATTAGGGAAGCATCACAGGGGAGAGAGGATCTAGGCTGAGACCTAATGGACGTGTAATACTTGTTCAGGCTAAATAGCTTGCAAAGAGCATCCCAAGTGCATGCATCAGGGAATGCATGCAGCAAGCACAAAGCAGGGAGAGAAGCCTGGTACATTCTATGATGGAGAGCTAGATCCCAGGAGCTTGGGCACTGAGCAAAGACTGGAGAATGGAAGGCAAGGCCAGTGAGGAAGGCAGGATCTGAATACCATGCCTTATTATATAAGGTATCTATGAGCAGCAAGTGGCGATAGTGCTGGAGCAGCGAGCGGCCGAGAGGAGACACCCCATGTCCAAGGTAAGAGAAACCCCAGGAAGATGGTAGGCGCTAAGAGAGGGGATCAGAGGGCAGACAGACTGAAACCACAATCACAGAAAACTAACCAATCTAATCACATGGACCACAGCCTTGTCTAACTCAATGAAACTAAGCCATGCCGTGTTGGGCCACCCAAGACAGACGGGTCATGGTGGAGAGTTCTGACAAAATGTGGTTCACTGGAGAAGGGAATGACAAACCACTTCAGTATTCTTGCCTTGAGAATCCCATGAACAGTATGAAAAGGCAAAAAGATAGGACACTGAAAGATGAGCTGCCCAGGTTGGTAGGTGTCCAGTATGCTACTGCAGATCAGTGGAGAAATAACTCCAGATAGAATGAAGGGATGGAGCCAAAGCAAAAATAACACCTTGTTGTGGATGTGACTGGTGATAGAAGCAAGGTCCAATGCTGTAAAGAGCAGTATTGCATAGGAACCTGGAATGTTAGGTCCATGAATTGGAAGTGGTCAAACAGGAGATGGCAAGAGTGAACATTGACAGTTTAGGAATCAGTGAACTAAAATGGACTGGAATGGGTGAATTTAACTCAAATGACCATTATATCTACTACTGTGGGCAAGAATCCCTTAGAAGAAATGGAGTAGCCATCATTGTCAGCAAAAGAGTCTGAAATGCAGTTCTTGGATGCAATCTCAAAACAGACAGAATGATCTCTGTTCGTTTCCAAGGCAAACCATTCAATATCATGGTAATCCAAGTCTACGTCCTGACTATAATGCTGAAGAAGCTGAAGGTGAATGGTTCTATGAAGACCTACAAGATCGTTTAGAACTAACACCCAAAAAAGATGTCCTTTTCATTATAGGGGACTTGAATGCAAAAGTAGGAAGAAAATAAAACACCCAGGGTAACAGGCAAATTAGGCCTTGGAGTACATAATGAAGCAGGGCAAGGCTAATAGAGTTCTGCCAAGAGAACGCACTGGTCATAGCAAACACCCTCTTCCAAGAACACAAGAGAAGACTCTACACATGTACATCACCAGATGACCAACACTGAAATCAGATTGATTATATTCTTTGCAGCCAAAGATGGAGAAGTTTTATACAGTCAGCAAAAACAAGATTGGGAGCTGACTGTGGCTCAGGTCATGAACTCCTTATTGCCAAATTCAGACTTAAATTGAAGAGAGTGGGGAAAACCACTAGACCATTCAGGTATGACCTAAATCAAATCCCTTATGACTATACAGTGGAAGTGAGAAATAGATTTAAGGGACTAGATCTGATAGACAGAGTGCCTGATGAACTATGGACGGAGGTTCATGACATTATACAGGAGACAGGGATTAAAATCATCCCCCAGAACAAGAAATGCAAAAAGGCAAAATGGCTGTCTGAGGAGGCCTTACAAATAGCTGTGAGAAGAAGGGAAGTGAAAAGCAAAGGAGAAAAGGAAAGATATATCCATTTGAATGCAGAGTTCCAAAGAATAGCAAGGACAGATAAGAAAGCCTTCCTCAAAACCAGATCTGAAAGAGACACGTGTACCCCAATGTTCATCGCAGCACTGTTTATAATAGCCAGGGTATGGAAGCAACCTAGATGCCCATCAGCAGACGAATGGATAAGGAAGCTGTGGTACATATACACCATGGAATATTACTCAGCCATTAAAAAGAATTCATTTGAATCAGTTCTAATGAGATGGATGAAACTGGAGCCCATTATACAGAGTGAAGTAAGCCAGAAAGATACAGACCAATACAGCATACTAACGCATATATATGGAATTTAGAAAGACGGTAATGATAACCCTATATGCAAAACAGAAAAAGAGACACAGATGTACAGAACAGACTTTTGGACTCTGTGGGAGAAGGCAAGGGTGGGATGTTTTGAGAGAACAGCATCGAAACATGTATATTATCAAGGGTGAAACAGATCACCAGCCCAGGTTGGATGCATGAGACAAGTGCTCAGGCCTGGTGCACTGGGAAGACCCAGAGCAATGGGGTGGGGAGGGAGGTGGGAGGGGGGATCGGGATGGGGAATACATGTAAATCCATGGCTGATTCACGTCTATGTATGGCAAAACCCAGTACAATATTGTAAAGTAATTAGCCTCCAACTAATAAAAATAAATGGAAAAAAAAAAAAAAAAAGAAAACCTTCCTTAGTGATCAGTGCAAAGAAATAGAGGAAAACAATAGAATGGGAAAGACTAGAGATCTCTTCAAGAAAATTAGACATACAAAGGGAACATTTCATGCATAGATGAGCTCAATAAAGGTCAGAAATGGTATGGATCTAACAGAAGCAGAAGACTTTAAGAAGAGGTGGCAAGAGTACACAGAAGAACTGTACAAAAAATATCTTCATGGCCCAAATAACCACAATGGTGTGATCACTCACCTAGAGCCAGACATCCTGGAATGTGAAGTCAAGTGGGCCTTAGGAAGCATCACTACAAACAAAGCTAGCAGAGGTGATGGAATTCCAGTTGAGCTATTTCAAATCCTAAAAGATGATACTGTGAAAGTGCTGCACTGAATATGCTAGCAAATTTGGAAAACTCAGCAGTGGCCACAGGACTGGAAAAGGTCAAATTTCATTGTAATTCCAAAGAAAGGCAACACCAAAGAATGCTCAAACTACTGCACAATTGCACTCATCTCACACGCTAGTAAAGTAATGCTCAAAATTCTCCAAGCCAGGCTACAGCAATATGTGAATCGTGAACTTCCAGATGTTCAAGCTGGTTTTAGAAAAGGCAGAGGAATCAAAGATCAGATTCCCAACATCTGCTGGATCATTGAAAAAGCAAGAGAGTTCCAGAAAAACATCTATTTCTGCTTTATTGACTATGCCAAAGCCTTTGACTGTGTGGATCACAATAAACTGTGGGAAATTCTGAAAGAGATGAGAATACTAGACCACCTGAACTGCCTCTTGAGAAATCTGTAGGCAGGTCAGGAAGCAACAGTTCGAACTGGACATGGAACAACAGACTGGTTCCAAATAGGAAAAGGAGTACATCAAGGCTGTATATTGTCACCCTGCTTATTTAACTTATATGCAGAGTACATCATGAGAAACGCTGGGCTAGAAGAAGCACAAGCTAGAATCAAGACTGCTGGGGAGAAATATCAATAACCTCAGATACACAGATGAGACACCACCCTTATGGTAGAAAGCAAAGAGAAACTAAAGAGCCTCCTGATGAAAGTGAAAGAGGAGAGTGAAAAATTTGGCTTAAAATTCAACATTCAGGGTACTCTTTTGCCCACTTCTGATGCCTATGTCAGAAGCTTTCTCTATCTCCTTTATACTTTAATAAAACTTTATTACACAAAAGCTCTGAGCGATCCAGCCTCGTCTTTGGCCCTGGATTGAATTCATCTCCTCCGGAGGCCAAGAATCCTCTTCTCATCGTTCAGCGACAACCTTTCATCTTGGGGGCTCGTCCGGGATCTTTCAGGACAAGATGGGCCTGATAATCTATATGAGCCTACTTCTGCTGACTCCAGAAATCCTGAGTCTGCCGTTTGATCCTCAAGACAATGCCTTCCTTTCCTGGGCTCACTCCTAAGCTGCATTCCACAATCATTCAAACTGCTGGGTCTGTGGAGCACTCCCCTCTTCATCAGTGGAAGGCGTCTCATGGTGGACATCTCCACTTCAAGGAAAGAACTTTCTCCAAGTCTGCAAATACCTTCAACAATCACATGTGATGCCTCTTCTTAAACTGATGACATCTAACAACCTTAAGATGGACTGATGTAACCATGGACATAATGTGACTTTTCATTTTGATTTTAACTTGGTTTAATGACTATTTTGCCTTACATCTGTAACTGTATAATGGGGTTTTCTAACTGCTTTTAATTTACAAATAGTTGTCCGAGCTCCTATGAGTGCCACAGCCTCCTCCAACTATTACTTGGGGCCCCTGGATCAGACATCCTCACTTTGAGGATTAGGAGAATATGTTGCCTCACCAATTTAGGGACAACGCCCCTTGTCAGCTCGGAAGCAGTTGTGGAATGAGAACGATGCCCCTTTTCCCTAGGCAACATAATTCTCCTAAAAGAAAAGGGGGGAATGAGAGTCATTTCCTAGGCAGGTTGATAAGAAGTCTAGGGGTCCCCAAGGAGAGAGAGGTCTGGGATATTCAAGGAGGAAGAAAGGACAAACTTTTTTTTTACTTTTTTTCCTCTACATTCCTTAGGATTATATAACAATAATGTATCCTGCCTGAGGACAGTCTTTTGGATTAAACCCTCTGGCTAATTCTGTTATTTTAAAACATAAATTATGGGAGTAGGTCTGGTCTTTACAAGGATGTATCCTGCCTGAGGACAATCTTTGGATTAAACCTTCTGGCCAACTCTGTTATCTTAAAATATAAATTATGGGAATGGGTCTGGTGAGGTCTTTGCAGCCTCCAGACATTCTTTGGATTCATTGGAGAGTATATAACTCCATTGCTAATACTAGCAAAGGGGGTACTCTTTTGCCCCCTTCTGATGCCTATGTCAGAAGCTTTCTCTATCTCCTTTATACTTTAATAAAACTTTATTACACACACACACACACAAAAAATTCAACATTCAGAAAACTAAGATCATGGCATCCGGTCCCATCACTTCATGGGAAATAGATGGGGAAACAGTGGAAACAGTGGCTGACTTTTTTGGTGGGGGCACCAAAATCACTGCAGATGGTGACTGCAGCCATGAAGTTAAAAGACACTTACTTCTTGGAAGCAAAGTTATGACCAACCTAGAGAGCATATTAAAAAGCAGAGACAACACTTTACCAACAAAGGTCCATCTAGTCAAGGCTATTGTTTTTCCAGTAGTCATGTATGGATGTCAGAGTTGGACTATAAAGAAAGTTGAATGCCAAAGAATTGATGCTTTTGAACTGTGGTCTTGGAGAAGACTCTTGAGAGTCCCTTGGACTGCAAGGAGATCTAACCAGTCCATCCTAAAGGAGATCATTTGAAGTGTTCATTGAAGTGTTCATTGAGTATTCATTGGAAGGACTGATGTTGAAGCTGAAACTCCAATACTTTGGCCATCTGATGCGAAGAGCTGACTCATTTGAAAAGACCCTGATGCTGGGAAAGATTGAGGGCAGGAGGTGAGGGGGATGACAGAGGATGAGATGGTTGGATGGCATCACCGACTCAATGGACATGGGTTTGGGTAGACTCCAAGAGTTGGTGATGGACAGGGAGGCCTGGCATGCTGTGGTCCATGGGGTCGCAAAGAGTCGGACATGACTGAGTGAACTGAACTGAACTGATGTAACTGTCCAGTTATGAAACAAATCTGTCATTTAATTTTGTCTGGCAAATCATAGTTCTCACTGCCTGATTAACATCAGAATGAACTTACCCTTAGATTGTTGGGGTCTAGTCACATTGGTAAATAGGTTAATTTTACTGCTATTGTTTAATGCCAAAGGTCTCTTTGCAGAAAGATTTTAATATCATGTTTATTTTGGTTTCATTTGAAATCATAAGGGAGATTTTAAATGTTACAAATTATCTATGGAATCTAAGTTAATCAGTTTAGATTCACAAATTTGAATACATCAAGTTGTATCCTTACTCCACATAATCACAAATGTGTGTAAATGTAATTGATCTCAAAAGACTAGAAGAAAATGGGCCAATATTTTAATAGTTACCTCTAAATCCTGGAGAAGTTTTATATAGTTTCTAAGTTTTCCATAGTGAAAGCATATCACTTTCAGGAGTACAGAAAGAAATTTTTGTAGAGTGGAAACCAGATATTTTAAAATTCAGTGTAATGCACACACATAGTTCAAAAGTCAAATTTGTCTGAAAGGACTAATAATGAAAATAATACTCTGTTCTTCACTCTCACCCTGTCTTAACTCCCCAAAATCAGCCCACTAACTCTATAACTTGTTTATTCTGTAGCTACATCAAAATTCTGTATTTCTTCTATGATTCTACAGTAAATGTGAGTTTATATACAATATCTGAATTTGTCCATTTTAGATATTCAAGTTGCTGCTATAAGATTCAGCTCACTTATATCACCTCACATCTATCTTCCCCAATTTCCCTGTGTAATTATAACACATATTTGTTTCTCTATTGTTTGGCTATCTTTGAAATTTTAGGCAGTAAACATACACCAAATATAGTCGGTCTCTTAACATCCCCTTGGGTTTAAAGAGAACACTGGTGCTCTTAGACTTATCTTTAGCTCTGCTGTCTTCCTTTCCTGGCATTCCAATCGTAGAGCATTCCAGGTGATAACATTTACATTTGGTCCTATAATTAAAATTACATCTTCCATGCTTTCTCTATCAGTATATTTTAAAATTTGTAAACTAATAACAACGTTTTACATCATTGTGACTTTGTAAGCATTATTCACGGAGGAGTCAAGTGGTATTCTGTGAAGTTAACTGTCTCCTTATACTTGTTTTTATTTCTTCTAATTCTCACAGTATTTTTAAATTTTCCATGACAACAGATATTCTACAACGTCTCCTTTTGTCCCAGGAGACCTCTCCCCCAGAGCCACCTGTCCTCCTGTTTTACCTGGACTGTACGTTCTGCAGGTACAGTGGACAGTCTGACTGATTCCCCAAATCCATTCCATCGCAGACAATGACTGAGGAGACAGTCATGTCCCCTCATTAGACTGAGGAGATATCCTCAGTGAGGATGTTCCAAACACCATTCCTAAAGTTCCAGCAGTCTACAACACTTCCTATTTCCTCCTCTACTTTATTTATTACACCAACACATATCACTTTATAGCATAGTTGCTTTTCATCTCTTCACCTGAATGTAAGCTCCATGAAGGCAGGAAAGTGTGTCTTTATTTTCTGTTTCTTTACCCATATATTTCATATATTTTCATATTTTTCATATATTTCATATATTTCCATATATTTCATATATTTTCATATATTTCATATATTCTCATTCTCAAATTTTCATATATTTCATATATTTTATATATTTCATATATTTTCATATATTTCATATATTTTCATATATTTTAATATATTTCATATTTTCTTATTTTACATATATTTTCATATTCTTCATATATATCATATATTTTCATCTTTTCATCTTTTCATATATTTTCATATTCATAATATATTACATATATTTCCAAATATTTAAAATATTTCATATATTTTCATATATTTCATATATTTTCATATTGCACATATATTTCATATATTTCGTATTTTTCATATTTTCAGAATATTTACATATTCTTCATATATTTTATATACTTTCAATATTTCATATATTTTCATATAATACATAAATTTTCATATATTTAATATATTTCATATTTTCACACATTTTCATATTCTTCATATTTTTCACATATTTTCATATTCTTCATATTTTTGGAATATTTTCATATTCTTCATATTTTCAGAATATTTTCATATTCTTCATATTTTCAGAATATTTTCATATTCTTCATATGTTTCAAATATTTTCATATTCTTCATATTTTTCAAATATTTTCATATTCTTCATGTTTTTCACACATTTTCATATTCTTCATATTTTTCACATATTTTCGTATTCTTCATATTTTTGGAATATTTTCATATTCTTCATATTTTCGGAACATTTTCATATTCTTCATATTTTGGGAATATTTTCATATTCTTCATATTTTCAGAATATTTTCATATTCTTCATATATTCCACATATTTTCATATTCTTCATATTTTTAGAATATTTTCATATTCTTCATGTTTTTGGAATATTTTCATATTCTTCATATTTTCAGAATATTTTCATATTCTTCATATTTTCAGAATATTTTCATTATCTTCATATTTTCGGAATATTTTCATATTATTCATATTTTCGGAATATTTTCATATTCTTCATATTTTTCGAATATTTTCATATTCTCCATATTTTTCGAATATTTTCATATTCTTCATGTTTTTGGAATATTTTCATATTCTTCATATTTTCAGAATATTTTCATATTCTTCATATTTTCAGAATATTTTCATATTCTTCATATTTTCCGAATATTTTCATATTCTTCATATTTTCAGAATATTTTCATATTCTTCATATTTTCACATATTTTCATATTCCTCATATTTTCAGAATATTTTCATATTCTTCATATTTTTCACATATTTTCATATTCTTCATATTTTTCACATATTTTCATATTCTTCATGTTGTTCACATATTTTCATATTCTTCATATTTTTGGAATATTTTCATATTCTTCATTTTTTTATGAATATTTTCATATTCTTCATATTTTCAGAATATTTTCATATTCTTCATATTTTTCACACATTTTCATAATCTTCATATTTTCAGAATATTTTCATATTCTTCATATTTTTCACATATTTTCATATTCTTCATGTTGTTCACATATTTTCATATTCATGTTGTTCACATATTTTCATATTCTTCATATTTTTAGAATATTTTCATATTCTTCATATTTTTCACATACTTTCATATTCTTCATATTTTCCACACATTTTCATAATCTTCATATTTTTCGAATATTTTCATATTCTTCATATTTTTAGAGTATTTTCATATTCTTCATATTTTCCAAATATTTTAATATTATTCATATTTTTGGAATATTTCATATTCTTCATATTTTTCACACATTTTCATAATCTTCATATTTTCAGTATATTTTCATATGCTTCATATTTTCAGAATATTTTCATATTCTTCATATTTTTTGAATATTTTCATATTCATATTTTTCAAGTATTTTCATATTCTTCATATTTTTCAAATATTTTCATATTCTTCATGTTGTTCACATATTTTCATACTCTTCATATTTTTGGGAATATTTTCATATTCTTCATATTTTTGGAATATTTTCATATTCTTCATATTTTTCACACATTTTCATAATCTTCATATTTTCAGAATATTTTCATATGCTTCATATTTTTAGATTATTTTCATATTCCTCATATTTTCAGAATATTTTCATATTCTTCATGTTTTTCACATATTTTCATATTCTTCATATTTTCTGAATATTTTCATATTCTTCATATTTTCAGAATATTTTCATATTCTTCATATTTTCAGAATATTTTCATATTCTTCATATTTTTCACACATTTTCATAATCTTCATATTTTCAGAATATTTTCATATGCTTCATATTTTTAGAATATTTTCATATTCTTCATATTTTCTGAATATTTTCATATTCTTCATATTTTCAGAATATTTTCATATTCTTCATATTTTCAGAATATTTTCATATTCTTCATATTTTTCACACATTTTCATAATCTTCATATTTTCAGAATATTTTCATATGCTTCATATTTTTAGAATATTTTCATATTCTTCATATTTTTAGAATATTTTCATATTCTTCATATTTTTAGAATATTTTCATATTCTTCATATTTTCGGAACATTTTCATATTCTTCATATTTTTCACATATTTTCATATTCTTCATATTTTTCATACATTTTCATATTCTTCATATTTTTGGAACATTTTCATATTCTTCATATTTTTCACACTTTTTCATATTCTTGATATTTTTCACATGTTTTCATATTCTTCATATTTTTAACACATTTTCATAGTCTTCATATTTTCAGTTTTCAGTTTCAGTTTTCATTTATCCCTTCATTGATATCTTGGGTAGGTTGTGACTATAACTTGAGAGTTTTAATGTCTCTGAATTTTGAAAACATCAGTCAAATTGCCTATTACCATCCACTGCTAATTGTGGGATGTTTGGGTGATCTGGTTTTACTCTGAAAAACAGCACTGCCACATCTAGCAAGTAAATATGTAAGATATACAACTAAGTTTGCATTTCAGATAAACAAGGAAATTCTAGAAACATACTTATTCTAAAATATTACTTATTGTCTATTTGAACTTCAATGCTAACTAGCTGTCCTGTATTTTATGTTAACACTATTGGGACATTTTTAGGGATATTCTTTTTATCCTTAACATTCTGAAATTTCACAGTATTTCTGGTTGTGAGTCTTTAAAAGAAAAAAAGTCTTTATATTAGTGCTTGAGCCCCAAGAAAGAGGGTATGATTATTATTGACATAATAATGTTTAAATAATGAGTCATTATTGCTTCCAGGCTCTGGCTGTCTATCAGCTTGAGTCTGGGGAACAGGAACAAGAAAAAAAAATGTAAAAAGTTTCATCAGTCTTAGGATTTGAAAATCTTTAGAGTAATTATCAGAGTGGAAGCATGAGATGACTATAACCTATTTCATACAGAGCCTGGTTATTTAGTAGAGTTGTCTGGTTTCAAACCTTGCCACCAAATTGGCATTTCATACAAGTATCAGTGAGCAACCAACATTCAGGCTGAAGAGTTTTATAAGAGTGACTATTCTGGACACATCCCAGATTTGCCATGTAATTGCTCCACAGTGAGCACAGCATAGATGTTTCCAAAGGAGAAAATTATTTGCTTGTGAGATGCATATTTCCTGTGGTTATCTCTGAGTGAACTAGCCAAAAAGTAAGTGAAGAGGTGAGAGACAAGAAGTAATCACTTTGCAAAGTAGTGGTAAAATCAACCAAGGGAAAACTGGTTTAAAGAAATTCGGAGAACTATAGAGTTGAAAGAGAAATTTTTAAAACTGACTTTAGAGTCAGTTATCTAGGTCAGCCCACCTTTTATAGGTGACACTACCCAGGCTAACAGAGTGGAAGAGACTTGCCCAGAGTCACCGAACCAGACTAGACCAGTTCCCGATTCCCAGTCCAGTGTTTACTCCCCTTCATTGCTGCTGTGGGTTAGGACCTATTGCACAACAGCTCTATTTAATCATCCTGACAGCAATCCTGAGAATGATAAACTTTCTCTGCAACAATCTGACTCAGCTCAGGGTAGCAGCTTCACCAAATGCCCGATTAAAATGCAGTCAACTCCAAGGGGAGGTGAAAAGAAAGGAAGGGGGTGGTGGTCCAGAGGGCTTGGAAAAGTTTTTCCTAACCAAAAATATTGCCCGCACCCACATACCTGTGTGCCTGAAATTAACCACTGAAGATGTCTGCTGTAAGGCAAATTATCATCTTTAACATTTTGCTTGGATCTTTGGAGAGGCTCCTTAACAAAGAAGAAGGTCTTAATGGTATATGACACCAGACAAATACATTGTGATTGAACATGGCAGAATGACTAGACAGTGGTCTGAAATGTATTAGGACCCATCAGGTACACATAGCAGCAGGTGCCTACTTTACCATCATCATTTCAAATCAGAACAAAGCAACAGATTGCTTTGTGCTCTAATCATTTCCCTGTCATCAGATTTCACTTTTGGTGTCTGATGTCATGGTAAGGTACTTTAGTAGACCCAGTTTCCTTGATTACTTGAATAATTCACATTTTGATTCTGAATATGGGATGCTTTCAGCAGAACAAAGGCCCTTTAAATGGCAATTGCGATTTCAGCATTGAGACTCAGTTTGTCTGGACTCAAACTTCAAAATATATTTCCCACACCTTAAGGTCATTTGCCTTCTTCTTTTTGTGGTCAAAAGTTAAGCAAGATGAGGATCAAAAGATAACCATTTGCTTTTGTTAATGAAGAGGTAGTTTTAACCAGAGCTGGTGTAATGATGGTTAGGAGGCCAAGGGCAGATTGCCATGCCTTGCTAAGAAATAAATGCAGGTGGAAAGGTGAAGAAAAATTAATGCAGATAACCTTTTAAGGAGGTTGACTAGGACCAAAAAGAGAAAGTCTTTTATTGAAATGTTTGGATGGATATTGATTGATTGGTTGATTTTAAAGGGCATAGGGGAGACATGAGCATTTCTATTACCTGGGGCGGGGGGGGGGGGGGGGAGTCAGGTCCTTAGCTTCTCCATCCAAATATTGCAGAAATGTTAATATAACTGTAAACAAAGAGTCTGTCCAAGGTCATCCAGCCAACTGACCAAAGCATCAGAATTAAAATCCTGGTCCTTCAACAGCTTGTTTTCTTGGGTACATGGGTCTCTCCATTTTGCAACTGTTTTTGATTTCAGTGGGTCATGGGAGGATGAAGGTGGTCATTTCTGTATAACTGCATTTGTAAAGAGCTATAAGGTCCTCTTGGGCAGGGAAGGGATAAGGAGAATAAATACTTGATTAAGTTAACATTTTCCATTTGCCAGACACCAGGCTAAGTGCTTTACCTAAATAAGTTATTCAACCCTCGCAGCAACATATGAAGCAGATTAAGTTATTATCTTTTCACAGACAAAGAAATTGTGGCTCGAAGAGATTTAGTAATTCACCTGAAATCACACCAGCAAAAGTCAAATAAAAAAAGTGGGGGTTTTAACCAGTAGATTATCCCATCTCTCATATGCTATTTCAAATCCTGAAAGATGATGCTGTGAAAGTGCTGCACTCAACATGCCAGCAAATTTGGAACATTCAACAGTGGCCACAGGACTGGAAAAGGTCAATTTTCATTCCAATCCCAAAGAAAGGCAATGCCAAAGAATGCTCAAACTACTGCCCAATTAGTGATATTTTTAAATGTCACAATTCATTTTTTCTAGGTACAGTCACATTTTTGTCCTGTTTTATTTCCAGAAAATGCTGTGAGACAACTGAGAAGGTCAACTCCATTTGAGAACAGGGACAATGAAACATATTCTCTCTCTCTCCCCTGCTCCCACTTCTCTCTCATACACACACATACACACACCACTAGGGAGGAAAGCCCATCAGAATGGAAATAATAGAGCCTAGATAGCTCGGTGGCCGAATTTGCCACAGAGCTGCCAGGACCCTTAAGAGAAGAGATTCAGTCCTCTGCTGTTTTTAGCCAGCAGCACCTGGTGTCCAGGGTAAAGGAAATAAACCCATTCCATCAAAATGCCAGAATGTATGCCCGCAAGCAGGTTTGTCGGAAGACCAGGTGAGAGGACTCATAAATAATAACTAGGAAAACTATTTCCAAGTGGAACAAACTCTTAAAATAATAAATGCAGCAGATCTTGACCACTACTAGAATTCTTTCCTCTCCCCAGTGAACTACAATGAGTCTCTTGGCATCACAGGGCTCTGTGCTGAGATGAGAATTTGCAATTAGCTTTAAGAATAAAAGAGTAAGTATAAATTGGCCCCATATAGCCTTGATTCATAACATACCACTTAAAAGACAGTATCCATCAGTTACAAAAAAGAGTCTCTGTGCGAAGGTCAGCCTAGGTATGGTTTGTTTGTAATTTTTGTGCAAGAGCTATGTCTTACTCATTGTTGCATCCCCAGCACCCAGCATAATGTCTGGCACATTGTTAGTACCCAATAAGTTTTGTTTAGTGATTAGTGAATATTAGCCAGGATATAATGATGCCATGTCTGCCACTTTGCTCCAGTTCTCTAAAATCAAGGAATATATTTAGGATTATGTTAATCAAATATACTTAGTTGGATGAAGGTAACACTGGATTGACATCAAACAGCTCTAGCCTGAATTTCCTAGGGAATTGCCTCAACTTTTAACTTACATGGTTTGTAGCATTCTGATTTAATGGAAGCAATTCCATTATTAATGGGTGAGTTTCTAGATCAGCTTGTAAAATTCAGTCAGTTAGTTCAGTCATTCAGTCATGTCCAGCTCTTTGCAGCACCATGGACTGCAGCACGCCAGGCCTCCCAGTCCATCACCAACTCCCAGAGCTTGCTCAAACTCATGCCCATAGAGTCGGTGATGCCATCCAACCATCTCATTCTCTGTCATCCCCTTCTCCTCTTGCCTTCAATTTTTCCCAGCAGCAGGGTCTTTTCAAATAAGTCAGTTCTTTGCATCAGGTGACCAAAGAATTGGAGTTTCAGCTTCAACATCACTCCTTCCAATGAATATTCAGGACTGATCTCCTTCAGGATGGACTGGTTGGATCTCCTTGCAGTCCAAGGGACTCTCAAGGGTCTTCTCCAACACCACAGTTCAAAAGCATCAATTCTTTGGCACTCAGCTTTCTTTATGATCCAACTCTCACATCCATACATGACTACTGGAAAAACCATAGCTTTGACTAAATGGACCTTTGTTGGTAAAGTAAGTCTCTGCTTTTTAATATATTGTCTAGGTTGGTCATAACTTCCCTCCCATGGAGTAAGCATCTTTTAATTGCATGGCTGCAGTCACCATCCGCAGTGATTTTGGATTCCCCAAAAATAAAGTCTCTCACTGTTTCTATTGTTTCCCCATCTACTTACTATGAAGTAATGGGACTGGATGCCATGATCTTAGTTTTTTTAATGTTGAGTTTTAAGCCTGCTTTTTTACTCTTCTCTTTCACTTTCATCAGGAGGCTCTTCAGTTTCTCTTCGCTTTCTGCCATAAGGGTGGTGCCATCTGCATATTTTAGGTTATTGATATTTCTTCCAGCAATCCTGATTCCAGCTTGTGCTTCATCCAGCCCAGCATTTCACATGATGTACTCTGCACATAAGCTAAATAAGCAGGTGACAATATACAGCTTTGATGTACTCCTTGTAAAATTATTTTATCAGAATATAGAAAACTAATGGCATTCAATTATATTACAGACCTGTTTTCCCATTGTAATCATTCTTACTTGGCAATATTTATTTGAAGTTCCAGTCTAAGATGGCAGAAAGAGACTACCTGCTGTTCAGATTCAGGAATTCCTTCTTAACTCTCCACTCTTTCTTACCTTCCATTACCTGTATTCACCTACCCACCTTCATCCAAATTAAGCCTACTTCTCCTCCTGTTTTCTGAATCTCAGTGAGTAGCACTTGTCATCTACCATTGACTAAAGTCTGACACTTTGGAGTCATTCTCCCTTAATGTGCCCCCTCACTCGCATTACATAGATCCACATCCACACAGACATGTCTAGTGGGCTACCAGGTACTGATGATTCTATCCCAGCCACTGCTTTAGTTCAGGACATTATCTTTCTCAACTATTTCATATGGTTTCTGGGTTCCAGAGAGAAGAAATCTGTAAATATGGCAAGTCTTCTTGCCATTTCCATGCATAGAAAATTTACCTGAATTCCTAAGTTAGTACATATACTCAGGTGAAGACAACACTGAGGTAATAAATAAGGTTTTAGTAGTGGATAAACTCTCCAAAGAAGGACACAATCCCTCATCAGGACCTTGGAGAGAACCAGCAAAGGTAGCTGATAAATAGAACTAGGCAAGTTTTGTCGAAACCAGGATTACAAACGGGCAAATACTGGAAAGAAGTCAGCTTAGACTTTCCAGCCACAGGTTGACTTTCTGATCCTTAAATGCTTCAAGTCCAGTCCTGTGACAGGCTTTTGCACCAGATGTTTCCCTTGATTGCAGCCCTCTTCCCCCATATCTTTGCATTGCTGTCACCTTCTCACCATTCAGGTCTCAATCCAAATGACTGTGCAGTACAGCCTTTCCTCAATCACTCCTATCCCATTTCCCCATTTTACTTTCTTCATAACAATTATCACTGCTTGAAACTGTGTTATTTATTCATTTGTTTACATGACTATTGTCTCCCTAGGCTTCACAGAGAGTAAGCCTTGTGGGTGAATAGACCATGTCTATGTGATTAACTGTCATATATCTTTAGTGTTTAAAACATATCTGACACCTAGGAGGCAGTCTATAAATATTTGACAAATGAGAAAATGAAATAAGACAGGCAATTAGATTTGAAGTTTAGGAGACTAGTGAGGACCTTGAACTGAGAAGTTGGAGCTAATATCAGACACTAATTATTGAGTTTGGAGAAATAGGATTCAAGATGCCATGTATAGATTTGCATTCGCATGACCCATGTAGGGCCAAACATCAAACACACCCATTGGGTAGCATGCATACCAATACTACATTTTAATTTCTAGAATAATTACTATAGTTTGAATAAAAGCAAGATAGCCCTTATTTTGATCTCTGCAAAAGGAACAACACTTTTCCCTGCATTTTCTCTAGAAAGGGATTTTTATTCTCTCAGTGGCATTAAGTGGGAACTAACCAAGCAAATCAGTGGGTGGGTTGTTTGACCACTCCAGAGGTCAGTGAGTTAGGACTATTTCCCTTGAGCTCTCACTTCCAGAATTCTTAGAAACGAGAGAGTCCTGTGGCTTGGAAGCTTGGATCTTGCAATTTGTCTCTGCAAATGGAGAAGGCACGCAAAGGGTGCTAGGGCAAACTATATGTCCAGGATTTTAATTAGGTACACATGTTTCATTTGGCCAATGCAGAGGTTTTAAATGTTTTTGATTAGTCACCAACATTATAAAAATCAGGAGATTTCATATAAAGAAATATTTCCAACCTCTCTTAGAAATACAGAAGTTCTAGAAGTACTAGCCCTTGATTTCCCACATGACAAAAATCACCTGACATGGAGTGGCAGCTGCCCCTTCAAACAGGACTTGTAGTCTCAACACTGCCTCTGTCTCCAGGTCTCCACCTACTTCACTCAATTACCATAACTACATGGCCTTTGAAGATGTTTGAGTCTGAGTTCCTCCACTATGAAATACAAGAATTAGATGATTCTAAGAATTGGAGACATGGGAATAATTATGAAGGTAAACTATCTATAAGGAATCACAGTGTGCATTTCCCCCAAAAAGCAACTAATTTTTGGTATATTGCTATGGGTATGAAACTTGTATGTATTATAAGATATTTATGAGGATATTGACACCATTCACACAGTGGCTCCCTAAAAGAAGATCTAAGGAAATTGTGTTTATGTGTGTATGTGTTCACACATACACACAGATATGCACAGAGTAGATACTCAGTAAATATTTCTTGAATAAAGTAATGAGAAGCTCAAGAGCATTCATCAAAACCCTAAGCAATAATAAATATTATGAACTGCTGCTGTACACCTCACAGCTTATGAACTCACTCTACTTCTCTTTTTTCTCTTATTTTCCCCCTGTTGTAGTTCAAGACTGAGAATCTAAATGAGATATAATGAAAATTTATTAATTAATTGTAAATAGAACGGGTTGATCAAGTATCAGTTAGCCTACCTGCATTAGTTTGATGTGGTCTGAGAGTGAATTCATTACTATAGTGAAACCAGAACTTCTTAGTTTGGAGATATGGATTCTGGCCCTGATTCTGCCACTAACTGTAGTTCTTTGAATAAGTCACTTGGCTCTCTGGCCAAAGTTTGATCATCCATAAAATTATATGGTCTTCAGGGCTTCTCTCTGCTTTATGATCTCTCTTTATGTGAAAAACAAAGACACATCAGAGGTAAGAGCTAGAAACTCAGAGCCAGCAATGTCTAGCAAGGAAAGACCAAGAAGAGATTTTTCCCCCAATAATTAAGGCAAGGAAGTCTCCAAACGCATGGGCAACAATCCATGGAGGGACAAGAGTGGAATGTGAACTCATTAGCAGAATGTTGAGTAAAACTCAGGGAGGAAAAGAGAGTAATAGAGAGGGAGTCCAACTGTAGACTAAGAGAATTCTAAAGAAAAAAAATGGAAAAACTGCTGCTAATTAGGTCATTTAGAAACTGAACAACTGAATGTAATTCTTGCTGAAGCAATAAGGAAACAACCATGGGATGCACGATAATAACAAGAATGCATGCTAATAGACAAAACTAGGATCCCCCAAGTAACTTAACAAGTCCCATGCAAGCTAGTAGATATCAGGTGGAAAACAGCACTTGAATTTCACACAGATTTTTAAAATGTACTGAGGAAACATGTAGCAAAGGATCAGATAATATTTGCTGAATCAAATTCTGTTATTAAAAACTCTGGTATGCTTCACTATTTAAAAACTTTAATGTGGAGTCTGCTGGGAGCCCAGCTTTCCATCCTCCCCACCCACTCCACCCACACGGCTGAGGTCACACCGGCCCAGCCTCTTTTGCAACTTTCCCAAGTTTGTGCATAAAGAGAGAGGAGGAAAACTCAGAAGGAAGTGACTTGGCCTCAACAAGTTTGCTCCCAAAGCCTTTTTCCTCTGATCTAGCTGAGACTGCTGTTCTAAGAGGAGCCCCCCAGACTCAGAGAAAACCCCCCACCTGCCATCGGAGGCTGAAAAGGCTCTGGAAGCTTTTCCTGGCTCTTGTCTGTTCCAGCAACACCAGAGATTCTGAAGCCCCTCCATGAATCCTCGGAAGAAGGTGGACCTCAAGCTCATCATCATTGGAGCCCTGGGTGTTGGAAAGACCTCCCTCCTCCACCGATATGTGCATAAGACGTTTTACGAAGACTATCAGACCACACTGGGGGCCAGCATCCTCTCCAAGATTATCATACTGGATGACACAACCTTGAAGCTACAGATCTGGGACACAGGCGGCCAGGAGCGATTCCGCTCCATGGTGTCTACATTCTACAAAGGCTCTGATGGCTGTGTCCTGGCTTTTGATGTCACTGACCTGGAGTCCTTTGAAGCCCTGGAAACCTGGAGGGGTGATGTTCTGGCCAAAACCATTCCAATGCAGCAGTCCTACCCCATGGTGGTGCTCGGGAACAAGATCGATCTGGCAGACCGGCAGGTTCCGCAAGAGGCAGCCCAAGGCTGGTGTAAAGAGAAGGATATTCCCTATTTTGAAGTCAGTGCCAAGAATGACATCAACGTGGTACAAGCCTTCGAGATGCTGGCCAGTCGGGCTCTGTCAAGGTATCGAAGCATCTTAGAGAGTTACCTCACAGACTCCATCAAGCTCTCACCGGAAGACCAGCCCAAGAGCAGATGCTGCTGACCGTCCGGACCCCGGCTCTGCGCGCCCACGGACAGAGCTCAGCCCCGCCGGCCGCCCGCGCTCAGACGGCAGCCAGGCTCCTAGGCCGGCAGCAGCCCTCGCCTCCGCGCGGGCTCCAGACCAGCCCCGCCTTGGGCTAAGTGCAGTAGTCAGGGCGGAACGGGGACGTCCCAGAGGAGTCACGGCCCCTCGCTGGCCCCGGCTTTCCTGCCCTGCGCCCTCCCCGGACACCTCCTGCTCTGGAAGGCGCATCCCTGCACGCAGGCGGCTGCGTCCGGAGGCAAAGGGCGCCTTCCTCAGCGCGCCCACCGCACCCCACCCCCTTAGAGCCGCCGCACAGCTGTGGACCAGGGTCCCTGCAACCAGGGCCGGGGAGGCGGTCCCCCTCACCCCCTGGCAGCAGCTGTTCAGGCCTGGGACACCGTCTGTCTGTCCCCCCCAGAGCGCAGGGCAGAGGGAAGGCAGGAAGACCCCCGGGACCGCGCATGTCTCCTTGCTGGTGCTCAGGCTGCTGCCTCAGCTGGTTGTCTGCCACACGAGGTTGGCACATGCCCTGCCCACATCCCGTAGCTCCTCAGGACCAGAAGCTCGGCTTCAGTCCCAGGCGCTCTTGTGGAGACACACTGGCCATTCCTTCAACAAGTCCTTTTGTGTATCTACTATGTGTGATGGCTTGAGGTCCAGGGACGCGTGTAACAAAGACCTTGCTCTCCTGGGTCCGATGTTCTGGAGAGGGAGGGAGGCAGTAAACCCAGAATTTAACCAGATGTTTTCAATTAGCAGGTAAGCTCTTGAACCAAGCAAGGTAACGGGAGAGAGAAGGACGGAGGGTGGGGTTAGGTGCTGTTTCAGATGTTTCAGACAAAGTAGCCCAGGAGGGCTTCCCTGGGGAAGTGACATTGGCCCAAAGGCTGGAGAATGAGAAAAGGGCTGCTGAACTGGAAGAAGAGCGTTCTGAGGACAAGTAGAAGCAAGGGCCAAGGCTCCAGATCAAGGACAAGCTTGTTTTGTTCCAGGGACAGTGAAAAGACACTGATTAACCTGAGAACTCAAAGCTGCTATTCCAGGGACAAGGTGGACCCCCTAACCCCCGGAACACGCCTTGCCTGCCGGCCACCAGAGGGCAGCAACGCGCCTCCCAGCAGAACAGGAAAGGGCGGCTCCATGGACGCTGGAAGGGCCGCCGTTTTCCTCTGCTGAGATGCTCAGAGCTCATTCTTTGGCTCCGGGCATTTTCAGTCCTTCGAGATTTGCCAGGCAGAAAGATCCCAATTTCTTAAGCCTACTGAGAGATGGGCAAAAACTGCAGCAGCAATGATTCAGGCAAGAAATCAGCATTGGTGATAAACACTGGGAAGCCGGGGAGTCTGTTCCTGCAGACGCTACAACCAGAATCTTCTGTTTCTTCTGGTGACGGGCAGCGTTTACAGAGCCCAACCTGAAGGGAGTAGGCGAGATGACCGACCACCCCCACCCCCCCAGGGTTTCCACGGCCACATCCGTGCCCACCACAGAAGTCTCCTGTCTACACAGAGGTACCCTTCCCTGACTGTTAGCGTAGGACTTCCAAGCGTCACCTGACACTGAAGATTTGCCCAGAGGCAGAGGAAAGGGGAGGTGAGGGGTCAGCAAGAGTTTGGGGAACCCCTTCTGCCCACCCTGCTATCAAATGAGCGCTGCTTGTCCTGGGCCGCAGGAGCAGGCAGCCCAGCGCACAGCTCTGTCTGCGTCCTTCGTGGGGGCGGCACCCTGCGAGCCATGCAGGCTCTCCTGGGAGGCAGTGGGACTGTGGGCTGGATGCCACAGCTCATGCACTTCAATGGGCGTAGGGACCATTCTAAGAGTGCGCACCAGATAATAAATATTGTCTTTCTTAGTTAAAAAAAAAAAAAAAAAAACAAAAAAACTTTAATGTGAAAAATTAAAAATTTGAAAAATCTCAGAGTGATTATTTCTTTTTATAAAAGAATTCACTGCCGGTATATTTTAAACAGAAATCTTTCACCCTTAAAATTAAAAAAAGAAATTTGAAACATTTCCTTTTACAAAAATCTTTCATTAACAAAAATGAGGTAGAGCTCAGAATCAATGCTTTATTTAGTCTTACATTCACGTCACCTAATGCAGCGTCAGGCACAGATGGACAGTTCAGTAACTTTCAGTGAATGGATTATGTGTGGTTTTCTACTGCTGCATAACAAACCACCCCAATTTAATGGCTTAAAATGACTTTACCTTTCACAGTTCCAAAGGTTGACTAGGCTCAATGGGAAGTTCTTCTGGTGGTTTCACTTGGATTCTCTCGTGTGCTTGCAGTCAGGTAACAGCTTAGCATGGGTTCATCTGGAGGCTCAACCAGGATACTGGGTTGACATGGTCTCCCTCCCTCTCCATAGTCTCAAGTTTCTTCCTCTCTATGTAGACTCTACATGTGCTCTTTGCAGCAGGGAAACCAGACCTCTTACATGGTGGTGGCTCAGGCATCCCCAAAGTACAAAATCAGAAAACTGCCATTGTCCATTGGTTAAAACAGATCACTGGGCCAGCCCAGATTCAACGAGTAGGGGAACCACAGAAGAATATGAACAGGAGGTGTGATTCATTGGGGCATGTTCATAGACTAGCCACCCCAGTTTGCCTTCACTTTGGGCCCTTAACTTCCAAAGAGATAGGAAACAGGTTTAGAGTTATACAGCTACAAACATAGGCCATTTTAATGAAAATGGAAGAATGACTCAGAGCCAGAACCCAGAGGATAAAACCAAGAGCAGAGGGAAACCATTCCTAAAAAGCAAAACTGTACCTTAATCAAGGACTATCCTCTGCCTTGAGTTAGAGAAATTGGGATATGCACCAGGTTGGATTTTAGAATTGCTATAAATCAGGAAATGCTCATGTCTCCCTTTTCTCCTCTTTTTGAACATGGGAGTCTGCTGAAGTTTTTCTGTCTCTTTCACCATTACATGAAAGAGATGGGTTGGGGGTGGGTGGATAATCTGCTCTTCTTCACTGGTCTCTGCACCTGAGAAAGTGCATATGAGAAGATGCCTTCGAGCAGTCACATCCATACCGGCACCTGATTTTGTTGACAATATCCTGGAATTTAAACTGATACCATATTTAGGATGAGATTTGCAGAGGTAAGCACATTTTTCATGTAGAAAGGCCATGAATCAGTAAGAGCCAGAGGATGGTACCCCGGTCTCCAAAGATGGCTCCCAATGAACCACATCTCTTTGAATTTACACCATGTGTAGACCCCTCCGTCATTGAAGCTGCGCTTTCCTGGGACTTGATTTAAATAACAGAATATGGCAGAACTGACACTATACCAGCTAGAGCCTAAGCTTTATAGACCTGGCAGCTTCCACTTTTTAGTTTTGAAAACCTTGAGTCTTCACATAAGAAGTCTGGCTTTCCTTCTGGAAAGATCACATTGACAGAAAACATAGAGAGGCCACACGGAGAGACAGAGGAGGCCACTTAAAGTGGGAAAGAGGAGCAGCTATCCTGGCATCTCAGCCAAGCCTCCATTTAACTACAACTGCATGACAGAACTCAAGAGTGATCAGCAGAAGAATTGCCCCGATGACCCCAGGCATCCCACAGAATTATGAAAGGTAATAAAATCATTGTTTTAAGCCACCAAGGTTTTCAGTAGCTTATTAATGCAGTTATAGATAAATAAAACAGTATCCATAAATGAATATGGACAAAGTACCCTATTTAGGGGAGTTACAGTTTCACATACTAACCATAAAGTTCTTTTCTCTATTCAAGAAATATTTACTAAGCCCCTACATCAGTTAACACATCCTTCTTATGTATAAAAGAAAGATTTAGGCTTATGGAAAAACATCTTTAATTGAAAACTGGAATGTTTAGTTGAAAAAAACTTTCATCTATCATTTGCTCCAGCATCCTTAGGCCTCAGGGGAGATAATTTTGATACATTAGCAACAGGAAACTATTGCAAACTCTTGGGGGAACAGTGACATGATGGAAATGATATTTGGAAAGGTTCATTTGGCAGTAGAAAACAGGGTTAGTGGCAGGGTTAGTGAGGCACAATCTTAGATGCAAGTTGATCTGGATTGAAACCAGGGTAAATGGAAGAGGAAAGAACTTGATTACAGATCTTGAAATTTTGTTGAAAGAGTAAAAGAGAACATGTCCAAGATTACAGAAGCTGGGAGAATAATGGTGACAACAACAACTAAAGGAAGAATGTGGGACACTTGGAAAAAGAGTCTTGAATGGGAAGAACAGATCTGTACAGATTTGGATTTAATCATTTGGATAAGAGGAAAATTGAACAGAGCTATCTGATAGGCAGCTGGTATTTCGTTAACTTAAAAACAAAAACAAACAAGCAAAAAGACTAGGGCAGCAAACTACAGGTGAGAGAAAGGATAAGGATTCAGGAGATGATGATCTGCTTCTATGCTTACACCCTTGGATTCAACATGGCTTTGCCACACCAGCCAGTGAACCATGTGGTCTAGGCCACAATGTCTAGATCTGAGACCTGGAATTCTGCAGACCTATCCAGTCATCCTGCTTCTAATGAAGATCCTAATGCATGTGGGAGGATCCAGGAAATAGTGGAGGGCTGAGTGCTAGCAAGGAGCAGATATCAAAGACCAAATCTCTGTGGAGCAGCCAGTGGCTAAGCTAGCAAAATTTGAACACAGAGCATATCATTTTCTGACTTCTCCCTCAAATTATCTTCAAAGTGGTACAATTTCATTACCGATTGTCTTGGACAGAATGTTTGTGTCCCACCTCAAATTTATTTCTCAAAGCCCTAACCCTAAGGTATAGCATCAGGAGGTAGGGCTTTGGGGATGTGATTAAATTTAGATGATTTCATAAAGGTGGAGCCCCCATGGTGGGACTAGTGCCCTTATAAGAAGAGGAGTAGACAGCAGAGTTTCCTTTCTCTACCATGTGAGGATACAGCAACAAGACAGCCATTTGCAATCCAAGAAGAGAGCCCTTACCAAGAACCAAACTGGCCAGCATCTTCACCCTGGACTTACCAGCCTCCAGAACTGTGAGAAACAAATGTCTGTTGTTTAAGCCAGCCAGCATGTGGTATGTTTCATAGCAGCCCATGCTGACTAAAACACTTTACCCTTTAAGTAGATACTATATTCTATATGGAAGTGAATTTGGTGAGCTTCCAATAAGTTCATAATAGTTTAGCATAAATGGAAAAGAATTGACAGTCCCTTGAACTGCAAGGAGACCAACCCAGTCAATCCGAAAAGAAATCAACCCTGAATACTCACTGGAAGGACTGATGTTGAAGCTGAAGCTCCAAAACTTCAGGCACCTGATGTGCAGAGCCAACTCACTGGAAAAGACCCTGATGCTGGGAAAGACTGAGGGCAGGAGGAGAAGAGGGTGACGGAGGATGAGATTGTTGGATGGCATCATCGACTCAATGGGCATGAGTTTGAACAAACTCCTGGAGATAGTGAAAGACAGGAAGCCTGACATGCTGCTGTCCATGGGGCCACAAAGAGTTGGACATGACTTAGCAACTGAAAAACAACAAAAGCTCCCTTTGGGATCACTTTGTGTCTCCAATACCTGTGGTACTAGATACTCTTGCATTTAAGCTGTAAAGCAAAAATAAACAATGCTTGTGAAGATGATGGAACGGAAGCTGAGTTCCTTTAGTTCTAACATTCTATGTGACCACATGCTTTCTATTTGTGTTTAAAAGTTTAGAACATGAAACATCCCACCCTGCCTTCTCCCACTGATGATTTGAAAGAATAGCAGTGAAACATGTACATTACCATATGTAAAATAGATGACCAGCGCAAATTCAATGCATGAAGCAGGGAATCCAAAGCCTGCTCTGGGACAACCAGAGAGAGAGGGTGGGGAGGAAGGTGGGAAGGGCGTTCAGGATGGGGGAGGGGGAAACATGAATACCTGTGGCTGATTCATGTTGATGCATGGCAAAAACCATCACAATATTGTAAAGTAGTTATTCCCCAATTAAAGTGAGTTACTCAATTTAAGTAAATAAATAAATAAAACACTGAAACAGAGTGACCAGGGTGATTATTTGAAAACATGCTCAAATGAAACAAATCCAAATACCTCTGTAATGTACTCCTCAAGTGTGCAGTTGGGCCCTTGTGTGTTAAGGGCCCATTCTAGCTACATAATACAACTAAATCTCAATAGTATTGCAGTAACTGTTTAGGTCTTCAGTTCAGTTCAGTCGCTCAGTCATGTCCAACTCTTTGCGACCCCATGGACTGCAGCACACGAGGCTGTCCATCACCAACTCCCAGAGTTTCCTCAAACTCATCTCCATTGAGTTGATGATGTCATCCAACCAGTTTATCCTCTGTCATCCCCCTCTCCTCCTGCCTTCAATCTTTCCTAGCATCAAGGTCTTTTCAAATGAATCAGTTCTTCACATTAGGTGGCCAAAGTATTGGAGTTTCAGCTTCAACATCAGTCCTTCCAATGAATAGTCAGGACTGATCTCCTTTAGGATGGACTGTTTGGATCTCCTTGCAGTCCAAGGGACTCTCAAGAGTCTTCTCCAACACCACAGTTTAAAAGCATCGATTCCTCCGTGCTCAGCTTTCTTTATAGTCCAACTCTCACATCCATTCATGACTACTGGGAAAACCATAGCTTTGACTAGATGGACCTTTGTTGGCAAAGTGTCGTCTCTATTTTTTAATATGCTGTCTAGGTCGGTCATAACTTTCCTCCCAAGGAGTAAGTGTCTTTTAATTTCATGGCTACAGTAACCATCTGCAGTGATTTTGGAACCCCAAAAAATTAAGTCTGCCACTGTTTCCACTATTTCCCCATCTATTTGCCATGAAGTAATGGGACCAGAAGCCATGATCTTAGCTTTCTGAATGTTGAGCTTTAAGCCAACTTTTTCACTCTCCTCTTTTACTTTCATCAAGAGGCTCTTTAGTTCCCCTTCACTTTCTGTCATAAGGGTGGCGTCATCTGCATATCTGAGGTTATTGATATTTCTCCCGGCAATCTTGATTCCAGCTTGTGCTTCCTCCAGCCCAGCGTTTCTCATGACGTACTCTGTATATAAGTTAAATAAGCAGGGTGACAATATACAGCCTTGATGTACTCCTTTTCCTATTTGGAACCAGTCTGTTGTTCCATGTCCAGTTCTAACCGTTGCTTCCTGATCTGCATACAGATTTCTCAAGAGGCAGTTCAGGTGGTCTGGTATTCCCATCTCTTTCAGAATTTTCCACAGTTAGATAACAGTTTTTCTTTTAGGAAGGAATATTTTATTATTATTTTCTGGCATATGACAATAATAAAAAAAATACCAACTCACAGATGGTTTTATAATTTAAAAAATTTCCTTGCAAAAAATGTACCCACTCATTTCCTGCACCCAGGGAAAACCATTCATATCCTTCTTCCTTGGTATGCCAGATAGGGCCTGATTCTCAAAAACAGCACAACAATATGGCATTAAACAGTCTCAATTCCTAGTATGAATGGACACAGACCAGAATGAAAAGACAGATTGGCATGAGGTCACTTCTACATGATTGTACAATCCACACAGGACTATTTAACTATCAAAGAAATCAAGTAACTTGCCTAATTACCTAGTTAATGAATTGCTAAATGAGACAGATTTCTGTATCTCACCAATATGTACCTTCTCTCTTTCCTTGGCACTCTACTGGATCATGTTCCCAGTCCCTTTACATCTAGGTGGAACCATGTGACTAGTTCTAGCAATGGAATGAGTTAACTTCTGGCATTTACAGGCCCTTAAACCCACCAGATTCTCCATGTTCTTTTTCTTTTCTCGTCTCCTGGTTGGTTGCAGAAGATCCAGTGGAGGACCCAGAGAACACACTAGGTGGAAGGAGCCTTGGCCCCTGAATCTCTACATGAATATACATGAGTGTGATCATGCACAAGTTAGCCAGCTGGAGGACAAGATACCATCCCAACTGAGCCCTCTTAGACCTGGCAGCCAGCCAGCTCTGCAGATCATCACAGATGTGAGTGAAGAGTGTTAGTTGTTCAACCATGTCCAACTCTTTGCAACCCCATGGACTGTAGCCCACCAGGCTCTCTGTCCATGGAGTTCTCTAGGCATGAATACTGGAGTGGGTTGCCACTTCCTTCTCCAGGGGATCTTCCTGACCCGGGGATCAAACCTGATCTCCTGCATTGCAGGCAGATTCTTTGCCATCTGAGCCACCAGGGAAATACCATCGCATATGTATAGGGCACCAAATATACAAATATATAGATAAGCAGTGACATAGGAGAGAAATACACCTTTCTGGTGTGAAGCCACTGAGATTTTGATGTTTTTACACCATTGAGATTTTATAGCTGTTACTTCCACACTGACATAATGCCATGATTTGAATCAATGCCAGTTTGACTCCAAAGCCTGTGCTCCCGAACAGCACAGAGCATGACTGGTAACAGCCCACCTGCTAGCTCAGTTCACCCACATTACACTTGGTGCAGTAGAAAATGTCCCTAAAATCCCAGCCATGTGATCCCACCAGTGGCACTGGGCTCTAGGAGAACACTTAGGGAAATATCTGTGTCAGTTAACTTTTGCTACATAACAAAACAGTTCAAAACCAGGTGGCCTACAACAACAACAAAAAGAAAAAAGGAGAAAAAAAAAAAAAAGACATTACTTTGGCTTACAATTTGAGAAGTTGCAGTGTAGGCCTCTTGTGCCTGAGTGGTTCTTGCAGCTTGGGACCAGACTCTGCTAATATCAGCTGGGCACTCATACATCTATGATCAGCTGTAGAGTTGACTGGCAACTGGCTAGTCTATGATGGCTCGAGTGGGATGGCTTATCTCTGATCATGTGGTATCTCCTCCAGGAAGCAAGCTTGTGCTTGATCATTTGGTGGCAGCAGCAGTAGTTGCAAGACCAGCAAGAGGACCAGCCCCAATATAGAGGCACTTTTCAGGCTGCTCCCTTGGCCAAATCAAGACAAGTGACTGTGCCAAAAGTCAGTGCACGGGGGCATTATGAAAAAAATGGATACAGGTGGTGGGAAAAAATTCAGACATTACTACAATCAACCAACCCCAATATCCAAGGTTCACTGGGTGGAGACCAGAGCACAGAACAAGTGTGTCCTAGATGTTCAGTTCAGTTCAGTTCAGTCGCTCAGTCATGTCCAACTCTTTGCAACCCCATGAATCACAGCATGCCAGGCCTCCCTGTCCATCACCAATTCCCGGAGTTTACTCAAACTCATGTCCATTGAGTTGGTGATGCCATCCATCCATCTCATCCTCTGTTGTCCCCTTCTCCTCCTGCCCCCAATCCCTCCCAGCATCAGGGTCTTTTCCAATGAGTCAACTCTTCGCATCAGGTGGCCAAAGTATTGGAGTTTCAGCTTCAGCATCAGTCCTTCCAATGAACACCCAGCCCTGATCTCCTTTATGATGGACTGGTTGGCTGTCCTTGCAGTCCAAGGGACTCTCAAGAGTCTTCTCCAACACCACAGTTCAAAAGCATCAATTTTTTGGCACTCAGCTTTCTTCACAGTCCAATTCTCACATCCATACATGACCACTGGAAAAACCATAGATATTAAAGCTCCTCAAATAATTTCTTCCAGCTTCTGACTTCCATACCTGCAGCACTCCCATGGTAATACTGATATAATCTAGGAGACAACAGCATCAGTTTGTTGCTTTTTGTGTTTTTCTGTTTTTGTTTTGTTTTGTTAGTTTATTGAAAGCCATGCTTGGGAGGAAATGACTGACTGACTGCTCTTGTGGACGGTTTGGCAGAACCCTGGAGGCAGAGAGCCTTCTCTATCTGACAGAAGGGTGGTTCCACTGGGTGTGAGGAATCTTCTTCCTGCAAAAAAAAAAATGAGTCATGATAAGAATAGAGTGCCAGACCTCCTTTGTACTCCTCATGTGGAAAGGAGAATGTGACCAAATCCCTGGTGAATACAGCCCTTTTCCTAAGAGGGAAGAGATAAAAGGCTGTCAGGGAGAAGAGAACTGCTATTGAAGCTACTGCCTGGTCTACTCTCTCCTAGAAGTTTCCTTTCTGTCTTCATTTCTGTGTTCAAGATTTTCTCTTTGTGGCTTGCTGTTATTTCTATAAAAATGCCTTTCACTTGGCAACATCTTAGCCAAGAAAAGCAAAATATCTACCATGAAAAAACACGGCATGTTGAACTTGGTGCTCCTTTAGACTTGAGACGGTATTCTCAGGGAAACTCTGGAGTTGCCTAAAGGAAGTAAGCCCCTTGTTGTGTATTATGGGTAATGCAGGACGGCTCTGGAGACATTGCAGGGGAATCGGGCCTCATCTCGAGTTGATTTGGAGTACACGGAGCGCTTTCGTGTTGCATCTCGTGTTGCATCTCTAGACTTGTGACAGTCTTCTTGAGGACTATGTAGAATTTCTTCTAGGAAGTCAAAGCTCCTTTCGTGTTTGATGGGAAACACAGATGTGGTCTGCATGCAATGCAGTGGAATCGGGCCTCATCTTGAGTTGATTTAGGGTACACGGAGCTCTTCCGTGTTGCTGTGGGGACCTCAGGGTCCCACTAGACTTGTGACAGTGTTCTTGGGAACTTTCTGGAGGTCCATCAAGGAAGTTAAGGCTCCTTTCGTGTTTGATGAAGAACATGGACTTGCTCTGCATGCAGCATTGCAATCGGGCTTCATCTCGCGGCGATGGGGAAGTCTCATGGTTTTTCTTGAGTTGCAGCGGGAATCTGGGGTATGTTCTCATGTTACGGCGGGGATGGCCCTCAAAACTCGTGTTGGTTCAGCGACTTCAGGACTCCTGTCTAGTTGCCAGCGATACCTTGGGATTCTCCTCGAGGCTTGGCAGGGCAATAGGGACACCTCTCAAGGTGAGATGGGAGACCCAGCCTCCCTTCCCAGTTGCCACAGGGATATAGGGATTCCTATCAATTTTCAAGGTGAGTCAGTCGTCGTCTCCTTTTGACGTCTTGAACACCGTGCTCCTCTTGAGTTGTCAAAGGGATGTGAGGCCTCCTGGCGAGATGAGGCGGGGAACTAGGGCTTTCTCTAGGGTCTCCACAGGGGATTCAGGCATCCTTTCATCTTGGGAGATGAAAGACGAGCCTGCATTCAAGTCACTGCAGGGAAATCCGGCCTTCTTTCACGTCAGGGCATCTAGGTGTCCATTCCACTTGAGACAGCAAACTCAGGGTCCCTCTCACATACCTATAGCTGAGAGAAGACTACTCTTGAGATGCTTGTGGAACGTTGGCATTCCCCTTGAGTCAATGCCAGGGAATCCACTCTGATCTCGAGATGATTTTGGCTACACGGAGCTTTTCTCGAGTTGCTGTGCTGAACTTGGTGTTCCTCTAGACTTGGGACGGTGTTCTCGGGGAATCTCTTGAGTTGCCTATAGGAAGTGAAGCCACTTGTGCTTGATGGGGAACGTGGGATTGCTCAGGAGCCAATGCAAGAGAATCAGGCCTCATCTCGAGTTAATTTGGGATACACGGAGCTCTTTCGTGTTGCTACAGTGACCTCAGGGTCTCTCTAGACTTGTGACAGTGTTCTTGGGGACTCTATGGTGTTCCATCAAGGAAGTCAAGGCTCCTTTCATATTTTATGTGGAACCCGAAATTGCTCTGCACAAAATGCAGTGGAATCGGGCATCATCTGGCGGAGAGGGGGAAGTCTCATGGTGTTTCTAGAGTTGCGGTGGGAACCTAGGGTATATTTTTGAGTTACGACGGGGATGGCCCTTCAAAACTCGTGTTTCTTCAGCGACGTCAGGACTCCTGTCTAGTTGCAAGGGACACCTCGGGATTCTCTTCGAGGCTTGGCAGGGCAATAGGGACCACTCTCAAAGAGAGGCGGGAGACCCAGGGTCCCTTTCCTGGTGCCACAGGGATATTGGGATTAATGTCAATTTTCAAGAGGAGTCAGGCATCGTCTCCTTTTGAAGAATTGATCTCCGCGTGCCTCTTGAGGTTTCAAAAGGATGTGAGGCCTCCTGTCGTGATGAGGCGGGGAACTAGGGCTTTCTCTATGGTCTCCACAGGGTTTTCAGACATCCTTTCATTTTTTTTTTTTTAATTTTTTATTAGTTGGACGCTAATTACTTCACAACATTTCAGTGGGTTTTGTCATACATTGATATGAATCAGCCATAGATTTACACATATTCCCCATCCCGATTCCCCCTCCCACCTCCCTCTCCACCTGATTCCTCTGGGTCTTCCCAGTGCACCAGGCCCGAGCACTTGTCTCAGGCATCCCACCTGGGCTGGTGATCTGTTTCACCATAGATAGTATACATGCTGTTCTTTTGAAATATCCCACCCTCACATTCTCCCACAGAGTTCAATAGTCTGTTCTGTATTTCTGTGTCTCTTTTTCTGTTTTGCATATAGGGGTATCGTTACCATCTTTCTAAATTCCATATATATGCATTAGTATGCTGTAATGTTCTTTATCTTTCTGGCTTACTTCACTCTGTATAAGGGGCTCCAGTTTCATCCATCTCATTAGGACTGGTTCAAATGAATTCTTTTTAATGGCTGAGTAATATTCCATGGTGTATATGTACCACAGCTTCCTTATCCATTCATCTGCTGATGGGCATCTAGGTTGCTTCCATGTCCTGGCTATTATAAACAGTGCTGTGATGAACATTGGGGTGCATGTGTCTCTTTCAGATCTGGTTTCCTCAGTGTGTATGCCCAGAAGTGGGATTGCTGGGTCATATGGCAGTTCTATTTCCAGTTTTTAAGAAATCTCCACACTGTTTTCCACTGTACTAGCTTGCATTCCCACCAACAGTGTAAGAGGGTTCCCTTTTCTCCACACCCTCTCCAGCATTCATTGCTTGTAGACTTTTGGATAGCAGCCATCCTGACTGGTGTATAATGGTACCTCATTGTGGTTTTGATTTGCATTTCTCTAATAATGAGTGATGTTGAGCATCTTTTCATGTGTTTGTTAGCCATCTGTATGTCTTCTTTGGAGAAATGTCTGTTTAGTTCTTTGGCCCATTTTTTGATTGGGTCATTTATTTTTCTGGAATTGAGCTGCAGGAGTTGCTTGTATATTTTTGAGATTAATCCTTTGTCTGTTTCTTCATTTGCTATTATTTTCTCCCAATCTGAGGGCTGTCTTTTCACCTTACTTATAGTTTCCTTTGTAGTGCAAAAGCTTTTAAGTTTCATTAGGTCCCATTTGTTTAGTTTTGCTTTTATTTCCAATATTCTGGGAGGTGGGTCATAGAGGATCTTGCTGTGATTTATGTCGGAGAGTGTTTTGCCTATGTTCTCCTCTAGGAGTTTTATAGTTTCTGGTCTTACATTTAGATCTTTAATCCATTTTGAGTTTATTTTTGCGTATGGTGTTAGAAAGTGTTCTAGTTTCATTCTTTTACAAGTGGTTGATCAGTTTTCCCAGCACCACTTGTTAAAGAGGTTGTCTTTTTTCCATTGTATATCCTTGCCTCCTTTGTCAAAGATAAGGTGTCCATAGGTTCGTGGATTTATCTCTGGGCTTTCTATTCTGTTCCATTGATCTATATTTCTGTCTTTGTGCCAGTACCATACTGTCTTGATGACTGTGGCTTTGTAGTAGAGTCTGAAGTCAGGCAGGTTGATTCCTCCAGTTCCATTCTTCTTTCTCAGGATTACTTTGGCTATTCGAGGTTTTTTGTATTTCCATACAAATTGTGAAATTCTTTGGTCTAGTTCTGTGAAAAATACCGTTGGTAGCTTGATAGGGATTGCATTGAATCTATAGATTGCTTTGGGTAGAATAGCCATTTTGACAATATTGATTCTTCCAATCCAGGAACACGGTATGTTTCTCCATCTGTTTGTGTCCTCTTTGATTTCTTTCATCAGTGTTTTATAGTTTTCTATGTATAGGTCTTTTGTTTCTTTAGGTAGATATACTCCTAAGTATTTTATTCTTTTTGTTGCAATGGTGAACATCCTTTCATTTTGGGAAATGAAAGACGAGCCTACATTTAAGTCACTGCAGGGAAATCCGGCCTTATTTCGAGTTAGGGCATCTCAGTGTCCATTCCACTTGAGGCAGCAGACTCAGGGTCCCTCTCACATACCTATATGTGAGAGAAGCCTCCTCTTGAGGGGCTTGTGGAAAGTTGGCATTCCTCTTGTGTCAAAGCCAGGGAAGCAGTTCTCATCTCAAGTTGATCTGAGGTACACGGAGCTCTTTCTTGTTGCTGCGGTGACCTCAGGGTCCCTCTAGACTTGTGACAGTGTTCTTGGGGACTCTCTGGAGTCCCATCAAGTAAGTCAAAGCTCCTTTCGTGTTTGATGTAGAACACGGAATTGCTCTGCACGCAATGCAGGGGATTCGGGCCTCATCTTGCGTCGAGAGGTTACAAAGATAAGGAGGTTATAAAGATTTTAATCCATGAAATTATCCCCATGTTGGATTGCCATGGAGCTTTCAGAGTGACAATGGTTCTGCCTTTGAAGGTGTTGTAACTCAGGGGGTGTCTAAAGCTCTAGGAATAAAATATCACTTACACTGTTCCTATAAACCCCAATCCTCAGGGAAGTTTGAAAAAGCTAATGACATTATCAAAAGACATCTGCATAAATTAACTCGAGACACAGGACAATTGGTTTAAAGTCCTACTCATAGCTTTAATGAGGAGGGACTGTTTCCTTTTGAATGTATTTGTGGAAAGCCTTTCTTATGCATAGACATTGTTATAGACCCTGAAGCCTTGGACTTTACTAATTATGTAACTCAGCTCTCAGCTTTTCAACAGGCATTAACAGAACTCTGGGAGTTGACTCCTGACCCAGCTTGAGTCAAGCAAGTCTCTATTTGAGCCAGGAACCGAGGTCCTCATAAAAACATTGGGGTCTGGGGGCCCATCCCTTGAGCCCCTCTTGGAAGGCCCTTACCAGGTTATTCTTTCTTCTCCCACAGCTGTCAAAGTGCCAGGAATTGATTTGTGGGTACATCACACTAGAGTTAAGAAGTGGAACCCTGACCAGAACTAAGTGACTTCATTTTATGTCTTTACTTTCTATGCTCTGGCCTTGTACTTTTCAGATGGGTGTGATAATCTATGTAAGTCTACTTATGCTGACTCCAAAAATCCTGAGTCTGCTGTTTGAACCTCAAGACAATGCTTGGGCTCACTCCTATGCAGCATTTCACAGTCAGTCTAACTTCTGTGTCTGTGGAGAGCTCCCCTCTTCATCAGTGGAAGGCTTCCCATGGTGGACATCTCCACTTCAAGGAAAGGACTTTCTCCAAGTCTGCAAATACCTTCAACAACAATCACATGTGATGCCTCTTCTTAAACTGATGACATCTAAAGAACACTAAGATGGACTGATGTAACTATGGGCATAATGTGACTTTTCATTTTGATTTTAACTTGGTTTAATGACTATTTTGCCTTACATCTGTAACTGTATAATGGGGTTTTCTAACCGCCTAAAAGCTTTTAAGTTACAAATGGTTGTCCAAGCTCTTATGAGTGCCACAGCCTCCTCCAACTATTACTTGGGGCCCCTGTATCAGAGACCCTCATTATTAGGGTTAGGAGAATATGTTGCCTTAACAATTTAGGGACCACGCCCCTAGACAGCAGGAAGTATTTATGAAATGAAAACAACGCCCCTTTCCCTTGGCAACATAATCCTCCTTAAACAAAAGGGGGAAATGAGAAAGTCAATTCCTCGGCAGATTGATAAGAAATCCAGGGGTCCCCAAGGAGAGAGGGGTCTGGAATTCTCAAGGAGGAAGAAAGGACAAACTTTTTTTGTCCCTCTACATTCCTTAGGATTATATAGCAATAATGTATCCTGTTTGAGGACAGTCTCTGGAAAAAAAAACAAAAAACAAAACCTTTGGGCTAATCCTGTTATCTTAAGGTGTAAATTATGGGAGTAGGTCTAGCAAGGTCTTTACAACCTCCAGACATTCTTTTGATTCACTGTAATAACTAATTACCTTGGACGTGTTGCAAAAGAGCATCAAAGGGCGGACACACTGAAACCATAATCACAGGAAACTAGCCAATCTGATCATATGGACCACAGTCTTGTCTAACTCAATGAAACTAAGCCATGCTGTGTGGGGCCCAAGACGGAAGGGTCATGGTGGACAGGTCTGACAGAATGTGGTCCACTGGAGAAGGGAATGGTAAAACACTTCAATATTCTTGCCTCAACAACCCCATGAACAGTATGAAAAGGCAAAATGATAGGATACTGAAAGAGGAACTCCCCAGGTCAGTAGGTGCCCAATATGCTGCTGGAGTTCAGTGGAGAAATAACTCCAGAAAGAATGAAGGGATATAGCCAAAGCAAATACAATACTCAGTTGTGGATGTGAATGGTGATAGAAGCAAGGTCCGATGCTGTAAAGAGCAATATTGCATAGGAATCTGGAATGTTAGGTCCATGAATCAAGGCAAATTGGAAGTGGTCAAACAGGAGGTGACAAGAGTGAATGTTGACATTCTAGGAACCAGTGAACTAAAATGGACTAGAATGGGTGCATTTAACTCAGATGACCATTATATCTACTACTGTGGGCCGGAATTGCTTAGAAGAAATGGATAGCCATCATGGTCAACAAAAGAGTCTGAAATGCAGTACTTGGATGCAATCTCAAAAATGACAGAATGATCTCTGTTCGTTTCCAAGGCAAACCATTCAATATCACGGTAATCCAAGCCTATACCCCAACCAGTAATGCTGCAGAAGCTGAAGTTGAACAGTTCTATGCAGACCTACAAGACCTTTTAGAACTAACATCCAAAAAAGACGTCCTTTTCATTATAGGGGACTGGGATGCAAAAGTAGGAAGTCAAGAAACACCTGGAGTAACTCAAAGGCAAATTTGGCCTTGGAGTACAGAATGAAGCAGGACAAAGCCTATTAGAGTTTTGCCAAGAGAACACACTGGTCATAGCAAATACCCTCTTCCAAAAACACAAGAGAAGAGTCTACACATGGATACCACCAGATGGTCAACACTAAAATCAAATTGATTATATTCTTTGCAACCAAAGATGGAAAAGCTCTATAGAGTCAGGAAAAACAAGACTGGGAACAGACTGTGGCTCAGATCATGAACTCCTTATTGCCAAATTCTGACTTAAATTGAAGAAAGTGGGGAAAACCACTAGACCATTCAAGTATGACCTCAATCAAATCCCTTCTGAATATGCAGTGGAAGTGAGAAATAGATTTAAGGGACTCAATCTGATAGACAGACTGCCTGATGAACTATGGATGGAGGTTTGTGGCATTGTACAGGAGACAGGGATCAAGACTATCCCCATGAAATAGAAATGCAAGAAGTCAAAATGGTTGTCTGAGGAGGCCTTACAAATAGCTGTGAAAAGAAGAGAAGCAAAAAGCAAAGGAGAAAAGGAAACATATTCCCATTTGAATGCAGAGTTCCAAAGAATAGCAAGGAGAGATAAGAAAGCCATCCTCAGAGATCAGTGCAAAGAAATAGAGGAAAAGAACAGAATGGGAAAGACTAGAGATCTCTTCAAGAAAATTAGAGATACAAAGGGAACATTTCATGCAGAAATGTGTTTGATAAAGAATAGAAATGCTATGGACCTAGCAGAAGCAGAAGCTATTAAGAAGAGGTGGCAAGAATACACAGAAGAACTGTACAAAAAGATCTTCATGACCCAGATAATCACAATGGTGTGATCACTCACCTAGAGCCAGACATCCTGGAGTGTGAAGTCAAGTGGGAATTAGAAAGCATCGCTAAGAACAAAGCTAGTGGAGGTGATGGAATTCCAGTTGAAGTATTTCAAATACTGAAAGATGATGCTGTGAAAGTGCTGCACTCATAATGCCAGCAAATTTGGAAAACTCAGCAGTGGCTACAGGACTGGAAAAGGTCAGTTTTCATTCCAATTAGAAAGAAAGGTAATCCCAAAGAATGCTCAAAATACCACACAATTATGCTTATCTCACACGCTAGTAAAGTAATGCTCAAAATTCTCCAAGCCAGGCTTCAGCAATACATGAACCGTGAACTTCCAGATGTTCAAGCTGGCTTTAGAAAAGGCAGAGGAACCAGAGATCAAATTGCCAATATCTGCTGGATCATTGAAAAAGCAAGAGAGTTCCAGAAAAAAACATCTATTTCTGCTTTATTGACTTCGCCAAAGCCTTCGACTGTGTGGATCTCACAATTAACTGTGGAAAATTCTGAAGGAGATGGGACTACCAGACCACCTGACCTGCCTCTTGAGAAACCTGTATGCAGTTCAGGAAGCAACAGTTAGAACTGGACATGGAACAACAGACTGGTTCCAAATAGGAAAAGGAGTACGTCAAGACTGTACGTTGTCACCCTGCTTATTTAATTTATATGCAGAGTACATCATGAGAAATGCTGGGCTGGAAGAAGCACAGGCTGGAATTAAGATTGCCAGGAGAAATATCAATAACCTCAGACATGCAGATGACACCACCCTTATGGCAGAAAGTGAAGAGGAACTAAAAAGCCTCTTGATGAAAGTGAAAGAGGAGAGTGAAAAAGTTGGCTTGCAGCTCAACATTCAGAAAACTAAGATCATGGCATCAGGTCCCATCACTCCATGGGAAATCGATGGAGAAACAGTGGAAGCAGTGTCAGACTTTATCTTTTTGGGCTCCAAAATCACTGCAGATGGTGATTGCAGCCATGAGATTAAAAGAAAATTACTCCCTGGAAAGAAAGTTATGACCAACCTAGATAGCATATTAAAAAGCAGAGACACTACTTTACCAACAAAGTCCATCTGGTCAAGGCTATGGTTTTTCCAGTGGTCATGTATGGATGTGAGAATTGGACTGTGAAGAAAGTTGAGCACTGAAGAGTTTATGCTTTTGAACTGTGGTGTTGGAGAAGACTCTTGAGAGTCCCTTGCACTGCAAGGAGATCCAACCAGTCCATCCTAAAGGAGATCAGTCCTGAGTGTTCATTGGAACGACTGATTCTGAAGCTGAAACTCCAATAATTTGGCCACCTGGTGCGAAGAGCTGACTCATTGGAAAAGACCCTGATGCTGGGAGGGCTTGGGGACAGGAGGAAAAGGGGATGACAGAGGATGAGATGGCTGGAGGGCATTATAGACTCAATGTACATGAGTTCGAGTAAACTCCGGGAGTTGGTGACTGACAGGGAGGCTTGGCATGCTGCGATTCATGAGGTCCCAAAGAGTCAGACATGACTGAGCGACTGAACGGAACTGAACTGATCTGAATAACTAATTAAAAGTAAAGTAAAGTTGCTCAGTCGTTTCCAACTTTTTGTGGCCCCATGGACTGTAGCCTACCAGGCTCCTCTGTCCATGGGATTTTCCAGGCAAATGTACTGGAGTGGGTGGCCATTTCCTTCTCCAGGAGATCTTCCTGACCCAGGGATCTAACCTGGGTCTCCAGCATTGCAGACAGATGCTTTACCATCTGAGCCATATAATTCCATTGCTAACACTTGCAAGGGGCTACTCTTTCTGCCCCCTTCTGATGCCTATGTCAGAAGCTTTCTCTATCTCCTTTATATTACACAGAAGCTCTAAGCAATCAAGCCTTGTCTCTGGCCCCGAATTGAATTCTTCTCCTCTGGAGGCCAAGAATTCCAGTGTCTTTGTGTGGTTCAGCAATACCTTTCAAGATCATCCTGGAGATTCTGGCCATGTACCCCAGGAACATGGTCAGATAGGGGGTCACCCTTGAGACTGTGGGCTTTTGACCCAGGTGCAGGGTGTTGGAGTGGTGGGAATCCTGGATAATTTGCACATGTGACCCCAGGTAAAAGGTCTGGGAGGTAAGGTCACCTTGGAGACTGTGAATATGTTACCCAAGGTGAAGGGTGTGGGAGATAATGTCACCCTGGAGAATGTAGACTTCTAGCACAAGGGATAAGTTCGTGACATTGGGGTCTCATGGGAGACTGGATGATTCTGCTCAGACAGTGTGTGGGGATGGGATTCACCCTGGAGACTGTAGATATGTGATCTCAGGTACAGGATTTCCGAGGGGGTCACCCTGGAGCCTGTGAATATGTGATTCCAGGTGCAGGGTCTGCGAGGGAGTCACCATGGAACCTGTGTTTGTGTGACTCCAGGTGAGGTCTACAAAGTTTTGACAAACAGGAGGCTGTGGACATGTGACCCCTATTACAGGGTCTTGAAAGGGGTAACCCTCGTGGCCAGGGTCATGGGACACAAGGTTATATGTCTGGGAGGTGGGGATACCCTGAGAGTATGGAAGTGTGGCCCCAGGTACAGGTTCTGGGAGTTGGTGCCATCCTGAAAATGGTGGATATTTCACCCGAGGTATGGTTTCTGGGAGGTGGGGTCACCCTGAAGACTCTGGACATGTGACCCCAAATGGAGGGTCTGGGAGGTAGACTCACCATCGAAAAAGTGGACTTGTGACCCCAGATACAGGATCTTGAGGGTGGGGTCACCTGGAGGCTGTGGACTTGTGACACCAGGTACAGGTTATACAGGGGGCCACCCTCGAGACTTTGGACATGTGATCACAGGTGTATGGTATGGGAAGTGCGGTAACCCAGGAGATTGTGGATATATGACAGTAGGTACAGGGTCTCAGGTATGTCACCATGGAAAGTGTGGACATGTGACCCCAGGTGCAGGTTTGGGTGGGGTCACCCTGGAGACTGTGGTCGTGTGACCCAAAGTTCAGGGTAGGAAAAGGGTTTCACCCTGCAGACTGTGGATCTATGACCGCAGGTACAGGATCTGATGGTAGTCACTGTGGCGATGGTGGACGTATGAAACCTGGTACAAGTTCACGGAGGGGGTCACCCTCCAAGACTGTGTACATGTGACCCTCGTTTCAGGGTCTGGGTTGAGGTCACTCTGGAAACTATTTGCCGTGTGACTTAGGTGCAGGGTTAGGGGATGCGTTCACTTTGGAGATTGTGGTCATGTGACCTCAGATGCACCATTTGGGAGGCAAATCATCTTGGAGACTGGATATGTGACCCTAGATCCAGGGTCTGAATGGGGTCCCCCAAGGTGAGATTGTGAATATGTGACTCCAGGTGCAGGGCCTGCGAGGGAGTCACCTTGGAACCTGTGTTTGTATGACTCCAGGTGGAGGGTCTGGGAAGTGACGACACTCTGGAGACTGTGAACATGTGACCCCATTACAGGGTCTTGGAGGGGGTAACCCTGGCATCCAAGATCATGGGACACCATGTTAAATGTCTGGGCGTGTGGTAACCCTGAGACTATGGAAGTGGGACCCCAGGTGCAGGTTCTGGGAGTTGGGGCCAACCTGAGTGACTGTGGATGTTAAACCCTAGGTACAGTTTCTGGGAGGTGGGGTCACCCTGGAGACTCTCGACAAGTGACCCCAAGTGCAGAGTCTGGGAGGGGGGCTCACCCTGGAAACAGTGGACTTGTGACCCTAGGTACAGGATCTTAACGGTAGGGTCATCCTGGAGTCTGTCGACTTGTGACACCAGGTACAGGTTTAGGAGGGGGGGTCACCCTGGATGCTGTGGATGTGTGATCCCAGGTGCATGGTATGGGAAGTGGGGAAGCCCAGGAGACTGTATATATGACACTAGGTACAGGGTCTGGGGGATGACACCATGGAGAATATGGACTTGTGATCCCAGGTGCAGGTTCACAAGGTTCAGGGCACAAAATGGGTCTCATCAGGCAGACTGTTGAACTGTGACCACAGGTTCAGGATCTGTTGGTGGTCACTGTGGCAATGGTGATCGTGTGAAATCTGGAACAAGTTCAGGGAAGAGGTCACCCGTGAGACAGTGGACATGTGACCTTAGGTGTAGGTACTGGTATGTGGTCACTCTGGAGACTGTGGATGTGTGAGTAAGGTGCAGGGTTAGGGGATGGGGTCACTTTGAAGATTGTGGACATATGACCCCAGATGCACTGATTGGGGAGGCAAGTCATACTGGATACTGGACATTTGACCCTAGATGCAAGGTCTGAACTGGGTCCCCCAAGACACTCAGATATCTGAACCCAGGTACAGGGCCTGGGGTGGGGGTGACCCAGGAAACTCTGTATATGTGACCTCAGGTACAGTGTCTGGGAGGTACGGGGTCACTCTGGGGACTGCAAGCATTTAATGGCAGGGAAATGGTCTGGAAGGGGTGTCACCCTGCACGATGTGGATATGTGAGCCCAGGTGCAGTGGGTGAAGTGGGGTTCACGCTGGAAACTGTTGACATGTGACTCCAGGTGCAGGGTATGGGAGGGCGAACATCCTGGAGATTGTGGATGTGTGTAAAGAAGCACAGGGTCTGGTACGGGAGGGTTACCCTGGAATCTGTGGCCAAGTCACCAACGGTATAGGGTATGAGAGGTGGGGTCACACCGGATACTGAGAACATGTGACCCAAGTTACAGAGACCAGGAAGGGGGTCACCACGGAGCCTGTGAATCTGTTAGCACGTGTGCAGAGTCTGGGAAATGACATCACACAAAAGTCTGGGGACATGGGATGCCAGGTGAACGGTCTGGGAGGGAGTCACCCTGGAGTCAGTTGATGTGTGACCCCGGGTACAGGCACTTGTGGGTGGGGAAAGCCTCGAGACTGTGGACATGTGATCCCAGTTACTAGCCCTTGAATGTGGGTAAATCCAGGAGACTCTGGACATGTGACCCCAGGTACAGGGTGGGGAAGTTGGGGTCACCCTGGAGACTGTGCCAATGTGATCCCGTGTACAGAGTCTGGGGAGGCATGTCTTCCTGGCCACCATGTACATGTAACCCCAGGTACAGGGTTAGAGATATGGGGTCACCCTGGAGACTGGGGCAATATGACCAGAATTACAATATTCTGTGAGGTGTAGTCACCCTGGAGACTGCGGAGGTATGAGACCTGGTGCATGATCTGGGAGGCGTTGCCATCCAGGAGACAATGGATGTGTGACCCTAGGTTCACGGGCTTGGAATTGGTGTCACCCTAGAACCAGTGGGTGTTTGAACCCAGTACAATTGTTTGACAGGTGGTGTTACCCTGGGTGCTGTGGACATATGAACCCAGGTGCAAGTTCTGGTGAGTGGGGTCACCCTGAGACTATCTACGTGTGACCCTAGGTACAGGGTTTGGGAGTTGGTGAATGTGCCCATGTGACACCATGTACAGTGTCTAGGAGGGTGTTCACCCTAGAGACTGTGGGTATGTGTCCCAAGGTAGAGTGTCTGGAATGTGGGGTCATGCTAGAATCTGTGGACATGTGACGCTGGGTGCTGGGGTCAATAGTCCACCATCTGGAAGACTGTGGTTATGTGAGCCCTGGTACAGTGATTTGGATCAGTCACCTGTGAGACTGTGGATATGTGGCTCCAAGTGCAGGGTCTATGAGGGAGTCAACTTAGTCAACACAAACTCTGTTTGTGTCCCTGCAGGTGAAGGTTCTGGGAAGTGATGACACACAGGAGACTGTGGACATGTAAACCACATTACAGGGTCTTGGAGGGTGTAACCCTGTGGACCAGGGGCACGGAACAGGCTCAATGTCTATGGAAGAGTGACTCCAGGTACAGTTTCAGGGAGTTGGGACCATCCTGAAAACTGTGGATGTTTATCCCCAGGTAAAGTTTCTGGGAGGTGGGATCACACTGGAGACAGGAATGTGACCCCAGGGATGGGATCTTGAGGGTGGGGCCATCCTGGTGGCTGTGGACTTGTGACACAAGGTACAGGAATGGGATCAGGGTCACCTTGCAGACTGTGAGCATGTGATCCCAGGTGCATGATATGGGAAGTGGGGTAACCCGGGAAACTGTGGATATATGACACTACGTACAGGGTCTGGGCGGATATATGACACTAGGTACTGGAGTGGGCAACCCACTCCAGTACTCTTGCCTGGAAAATCCCATGGATGGAGGAGCCTGGTAGGCTGCAGTCTATGGGGTCGCTAAGAGTCGGACACGACTGAGTGACTTCAATTTCACTTTTCACTCTCATGCTTTGGAGAAGGAAATGGCAACCCACTCCAGTGTTCTTGCCTGGAGAATCCAAGGGATGGGTGAACCTGGTGGGCTGCCATCTATGGGGTCGCAGAGTTGGACACGACTGGCATGACTTAGCAGCAGCAGCAGCAGCACAGGGCCTGGGGGATGTCACCATGGAGAGTATGGACATGTGACCCCAGGTGCAGGTTTGGCAGGGATGACCCTGGAGACTGGCTAGGTGAACCAAGGTTTAGGGTACAAAATGGTCTCACCCTGCAGACTGTGGACCCTGACCACAGGTACAGGATCTGGTGTTGGTCACTGTGGAGATGGTGCATGTGTGAAACCTGATAGAAATTCAAGGAGGGGGTCAATATGGAGAAGGTGGTGGTGTGACCCTATGTGCAGGGTCTGGAGTGAGGTCATTCTGGAGACTGTGTCTGTGTGACTAAGGTGCAGGGTTAGGGAATGGGGTCACTTTACAGAATGTGGACATGTGACTCCACATGCACTGTTTGGGTCATCCTGGAAACTGTGGACAAGTCACCAAAGTACAGGTTATGAGAGGTGGTGTCACACTGGAGACTGAGGACATGGGATCCAAATTACAGGATCTGGGAAGGGGATCACCATGGAGACTGTGGATCTGTGGCCACAGGTATAGAGTCTGGGAAGTGATATCACACAGGAGACTGTGGACATAGGATGCCAGGTGAAGGGTCTGGGAGGAAGTCACCCTGGAGACTGTGGACGTGTGACCCCAGGTAAAGGCTCTTGAGGGTGGGGAAAGCCTGGTGACTATGACCTGTGACCCCAGGTACAGGGTTGGGAATTTAGCGTTGCCCTGGAAACTGTGCCAATGCGACCCCAGGTACAGGGTCTGGGGAGAGGTGTCATCCTGGCCACCGTTGATATGTAACCCCAAGTACAGTGTCTGAGATACGGGATCACCCTGGAGACTGAGGCCATGTGACCGGAGGTACAATAGTCAGTGAGGTGGGTTCGCCTTGGAGACTGTGGACGTGTAACCCCAGCTGCAGTGTCTGGGAGGGGTGTCAACCTGGAGACTGAGGACGTGTGAGACCAGGTGCATGATCTGGGAGGGGTTGCGACCCAGAAGACTATGGATCTGTGTCCCCAATATCAGACTTTGGTGTGGATGTTATCATGGAGACTGTGGATGTTTGACACCAGGTGAAGGGACAGGGAAGGGCATCACCCTCGAGACCCAGATTCAGAGTCTGGGAAGGGAGTTCTTCAGGAGTCTGTGGAAATGTTATGTCAGAAAAAGGGCCTGCAGTGGTTACCCTGGTGACTATGTACATGTGACACATAATACAAATACTGAGATTGGGGGTCATCCTGGAGACTGGAGAAATGTAACCACAGGTGCAGATTCTGAGGACGGGGTCACCTTGGAGACTGTTGACATGTGACATCAGGTGCTTCATCTTGGAGGTAGATCATTCTGGAGATTCTGGACATGTGACCCCAGGAACAGGGTCTGAGACAGGGTCACCCTTGAAATTGTGGGCTTTTGACCCAGGTACAGCATGTTGGAAGGGTGGTAACCCTGGAGAATGTGCACATTTGACACCATGTACAGGCTCTGGGAGGTGAGTTCACCCTGTTGACTATGGCTATGTGACCCAAGGTGTGACTCTGGAGACTAAGGATATGTGACCCAAGGTGTGACTCTGGATACTATGGATATTTCTCACCCAAACCAGGTCTGGGGATGGGCATCACACTGGAGGCTGTAGATATGTGACCCCAGGTGCAGGGTCTGCAAGAGGTACACCCTGGAGCCTGTGGATATGTGACCCTGGGTGCAGGATCTGGGTGCTTTGGTCACCCTGGAGACTGTGGTCATGTGAGCCCCAGTGTGGGGTTTTGGATGAGTCACCCTGGAGACTGTGGATAAGTGACTCCAGGTGCAGGGTCTGCAAGGGAGTAACCTGGAAACTGTGATTGTGACTCCAGATGAAGGGTCTTGGAAGTGACGACACACAGCAGACTGTGGACATGTGATCCCCATTACAGGGTCATGGAGAGGGTAACCCTGGCTAACAGGGACATGGGAAACCGGATTCAATGTGTGGGAGGTGGGGTAACCCTTAGACTATGGAAGTGTGACCCCAGGTACAGGTTCTGGGAATTGGGTCCATCCTTAAAACTGTGGATGCTTCACACCAGTAGCTTCTGGGAGGTGGGGTCACCCTGAAGACTCTGGACATGTGACCACAAGTTCAAGTTCTTGGAGGTGGACTCGACATGGAAATAGTGGCCTTGTGACCCCAGGTACAGGATCTTGAGGGTAGGGTCATCCTGGAGGCTGTGGATTTGTGACACCAGGTATAGATTTTGGAGGGTTCACACTGGAGACTCTGGATGTATGTTTCCTCTGCAGGAGAGCTCCAGTGAACCTAGGTCTGTCTGAAAAATTCTTGGATCAAGTGGGGAAACACCCTGTGTGTTAATCTGGACACCCAGGTTCAAATTTGCATATTTTTCTCGGGTGGCCCTAAAGCAGTGTGACCTATCCACATCTTGAAAATCCGTCCAATTGCCATTTTCTTACTTTTAACAGAGCTAACTTTGTTCCACCCCTGTGGTTTCTGAAGCACATGGGAGGCTCACAACTCCTATCTTTGGGCCTATTTACAGTGGAATGTCACCTCACAGAGGTGACCACAGTAAGGGACCCAGCACTCTGAGACATATTCCCGCAGTCTGCTTCCTCATGGGCAGTACCAGTATCACCTAAATATGTGTTTGAAAGGTGGGAAAATGCACCGAGACACACGGCACAGACTCTCGAATTTCAGTCCTCTGAGTAGAACTGGAGGGTTCATGTCTTAGGAGCTAAAGAGTTCCTGCAAGAGAGAGGTTTGAAAACACACTCTCTGTGGATGCCTTTCCTTCCTTGAAGAAATATAGGTTTCCCAGTATCCTGCAAACTGAGAATCACACAGTGCTTGAAAAGTGCTCGCTTAGACATGAGTTTTCAATGGTAATTTCCACTTGGGGCTGTAGCCAAACAGAGGGGTCCCACACTCACTGGGAAAGGCAAAGCAATATCTAAATGTCTGTTCCATCCCGTTTTCTCTGTAGGAGAGCTCTAGTGAGTGTAAGTCTGTCTGGAAAATTCTTGGATCCTTTGGGGACACACCCTGTTTGTGAACCGGGATACCAGAATGAGGGGGCACAATTCGTGTTTCTCTCTGTGGGCCTTAAAGCAGTGTGGCCTAGCAACAGCTTGAAAATCCATCCAATTGCTCTTTTCTTGATTCTGAGAGAGCTAGATTTGCTCCATCCTTTTTGATTTCTGAAGCAAGTGGGTGAATTGCAACTCCCAGCTGTGGGCCTTTTTACAGTGGAATGCCACCTTCCAGACGTGAGTATAGTGAGGGACCTAGCCCTGTTGGACACACTCTCGCAGCCTGCTTCCTCATGTGCAGTACTGGTATAACCTAGGAATGGCTTTGCAAGGCTTGGAAAGTGCAGGGAGACACATGGCCTTGACTCTGGAATTTAGTTCCTCTGAGCAGTACTGGAGGCCTCCCATCTGGGAAGCTAAACAGTTCCTGCAAGATAGAGGGTTGAGAATACACTCTCTTTTGGTGCCTTTCTTTCCTTGAAGGAAGATATCTTTCCCTGCATTCTGTGAACTGAGAGTCACACACTGCTTGAAAAGTGCTTGCTTGGAGGTCATCTTTCAGGGGCACTTTCTCCTTGAGTCTGTGACAATAGGGAGGGGCAAACCAACTTCCAATGTCTGTTCCATCCCATTTTCCCAGCAGGAGAGGTCTAGTGAGCCTAGTTCTGTGGAAAATTCTTGGATCCTGCCAGGACACACCCTGTGTTTGAACCTGGATACCTGACCTACAGGGCACAATTCGCATTTTTCTCTCAGGGGGCCCTAAAGTGGTTCGGCCTAGCAACAGCTTGAAAATCCGTCCAATTGCTATTTTCTTACCTCTGACAGAGCTAGCTTTGCTCTACTTTTTGGGGTTTCTGAAGCAAGCAGGTGGCTCACACCTTGTAGCTTTGAGCCTGTCACTGGAATGTCACCTCACACAGTTGACCATAGTAAGGCACTCAGCCCTTTCAGACACACTCCTGCTGCCAGCTTTCTCATGGTCAGTACCGTTATGACCTAGGAATGTGTTTGCCAGACTCGGAAATTACAGGGAGACACACGGCCCTGACTCAGGAATTTAGGTCCTCTCAGCATGTTTTAGAAGCTCAAAATTTCCTGCAAGATAGAGGTTTGAAAACACACTCTCTGTGGATGTCTTTCCTTCCTCAAAGGAAGATAGCTTTCTTCACATTCTGCAACCTGAGAGTCACAGTCTGCTTGAAAAGTGCTTGCTTGGAAGTCTATTTTCAGTGGCAATATCTCCTTGAGGCTGTGACCATAGGTAGGGGTCCCACACTCACAGGGAAAGGCAAAGCCACCTCCAAATGGCTGTTCCAACCAGTTTTCTCTGTAGAAGAACTCTAGGGAACAAAGGTCTGTCTGGAAATTTCTTGAATCACGAGGGGACACATTCCGTGTGTGAACCTGAATACTGGACCTAGGGTGTACAATTTGTATTTTTCTCTCTGGGTGCCATAAAGAGGTGTGGCTAGCAATTGCTTGAAAATCCATCCAATTACTTTTTTCTTACTTCTGACAGTGCAACCTTTGGTCCACCATTTAGGATTTCTGAAGCAAGCTGGTGGCTCACAACTCCTAGCCACCTGCCGATTTGCCATGGAAAGTTACCTCATCTAGATAAGCACAGTATGGTACTTAGCACTCTCAGACACACACCTGAAGCCTGTTTTCTCATGAGCAGTCCTGGCATTATTCAGAAATGTGTTTACAAAGCTCAGAAAATGCTCAAAAACACACTGCCCTTGCTCTGAAATTTAGGTCCTCTGTACCAACCTAGAGGTCTCACATCTTAGTATCTAGACAGTTCCTGATATAGAGAGCCTGTTTCCTCATGGGCAGTCCTGGTATGACCAAGAAATGTGTTTACAAAGCTCAAAAAGTGCAGGAAAACACATTGCCCTGACTCTGGAAGTGAGGTCCTCTGGGCAAATATGGAGAATTCACATCTTTGAAGCTAGACAGTTCCTAATAGATAGAGTCTTGAAAACACACTGTCTATAAATACATTTCCTTCCTCAATGGAACATGGGTTTCCAGCATTCCATGTCCATAGAGTCACATACTGCTTGAAAACACTTGTTGGAAGTCATTTTTCATTAGCAATTGCTCCTGATAGTGTGACCATAGGGAAGGCCACCAAACTCACAGGAAAAGGAAAAGCAACATCCAAAGGTCAGTTCCATCATGTTTTCTCTGTAGTGGAGATTCAGTGTGCCTAGGTCTGTCTGGAAAATTCTTGGATCCTGAGTGGACACATCTTGGGTGTGAACATGGACAGTGGACCTTGGTGGCAAAATACACCTTTCTGTCTCAGTTGGCCAAAAACAGTACAGCATAACAACTACCTGGAAATGCATTTAGCTGCTGGTTTCTTACTTCTGGCAGTGATCGCTTCGTACACCCTTTGGGAATTCTGAAGCAAGTAAGCAGCTAGTAACTCGTAGCCACTGGCCCATTTACAGTGGAATGCTACATCATCTTGGTAAGTGCAGCATGACACCCAGCAATCTCAGAAACCCTCCTGCAGCCTGTTTTTTCTTAAGGGCACTTCTGGTATGACTTAGGAATGTGTTTACAATGCTCAGAAAGTGTTCAGTTCCGTTCAGACGCTCAGTTGTATCCGACTCTTTGGGACCCCATGAATTGAAGCACACCAGGCCTCCCTGTCCATCACCAGCTCCCGGAGTTTACTCAAACTCATGACCATCGAGTTGGTGATGCCATCCAGCCATCTCATCCTCTGTCATCCCCTTTTCCTCCTGTTCTCAATCCCTCACAGCATCAAGGTCTTTTCCAATGAGTCAACTCTTCACATCAGGTGGCCAAAGTACTGATGTTTCAGTTTCAGCATCAGTCTTTCCAATGAACACCCAGGACTGATCTCCTTTAGGATGGACTGGTTGGATCTCCTTGCAGTCCAAGGGACTCTCAAGACTCTTCTCCAACACCACAGTTCAAAAACATCAATTCTTCAGTGCTCAGCTTTCTTCACAGTCCAACTCTTACATCCATACATGACCACTGGAAAAACCATAGCCTTGACCAGATGGACCTTTGTTGGCAAAGAAATGTCTCTGCTTTTTAATATGCTATCTAGGTTGGTCATAACTTTCCTTCCAAGAAGTAAGCGTCTTCTAATTTCATGGCTGCAATCACCATCTGCAGTGATTTTGGAGCCCCCCAAAATAAAGTATGACACTGTTTCTACTGTTTCCCCATCTATTTTTCATGAAGTGATGGGACCAGATGCCATGATCTTAGTTTTCTGAATGTTGAGCTGTAAGCCAACTTTTTCACTCTCCTCTTTCACTTTCATCAAGAGGCTTTTTAGTTCCTCTTCAGTTTCTTCCATAAGGGTGGCGTCATCTGCATATCTGAGGTTATTGATATTTCTCCTGGCAGTCTTGATTCCAGCTTGTGCTTCTTCCAACCCAGTGTTTCTCATGATGTACTCGGCATATAAGTTAAATAAGCAGGGTGACAATATACAGCCTTGGCGTACTCCTTTTCCTATTTGGAACCAGTCTGTTGTTCCATGTCCAGTTCTAACTGTTGCTTCCTGACCTGCACATAGGTTTCTCAAGAGGCAGGTCAGGTGGTCTGGTAGTCCCATCTCTTTCAGAATTTTCTACAGTTTATTTTGATACACACAGTCAAAGGCTTTGGCATAGTCAAGAAAGCAGAAATAGATGTTTTTCTGGCACTCTCTTGCTTTTTCGATGATCCAGCAGATGTTGGCAGTTTGATCTCTAGTTCCTCTGCCTTTTCTAAAACCAGCTTGAACATCTGGAAGTTCACGGTTCATGTATTGCTGAAGCCTGGCTTGGAGAATTTTGAGCATTACTTTATTAGCGCGTGAGATGAGTGCAATTGTGCAGTAGTTTGAGCATTCTTTGCTATTGCCTTTCTTTGGAATTGGAATGAAAACTGACCTTTTCCAGTCCTGTGGCAACTGCTGAGTTTTCCAAATTTGCTGACCTATTGAGTACAGCACTTTCACAGCATCATCTTTTAGGATTTGAAATAGCTTAACTGGAATTCCATCACCTCCACTAGCTTTGTTCGTAGTGATGCTTTCTAAGGCCCACTTGACCTCACATTCCAGGATGTCTGGCTCTATGTGACTGATCACACCATCGTAATTATCTGGGCCATGAAGATCTTTTTTGTACAGTTGTCCTGTGTATTCTTGCCACCTCTTCTTAATAGCTTCTGCTTCTGTTAGATCCATAGCATTTCTGTCCTTTATTGAACCCAATCTTCGCATGGAATGTTCCCTTGGTATCTCTAATTTTCTTGACGAGATCTCTAGTCTTTCCCATTCTGTTGTTTTTCTCTATTTCTTTGCATTGATCAGAGTAAGGCTTTCTTATCTCTCCTTGCTATTCTTTGGAACTCTGCATTCAAATGGTGCAGGCTGTGATGGACCATGCAGAAGCATGGCCATGAGGAGCTACCTCTCGCCCAAGGTCAGAGGCAGTGGCTGAGGGGAGCCACCCCATGTCCGAGGCCAGGGGCAGCGGCCGAGAGGAGCTACCTCACGCCTGAAGTCAGGGGAGGTGGCTGAGATGAGCTACCCCATGCCCAAGGTCAGGGGCTGTTGCCAAGAGGAGCAATCCCACATCCAAAGAGCAGCAGCTGCACGGATGCAGGAGGACCAAGAGGAGCTACTCCACATGCAAGGTCAGGAGGGGCGGCCTGAGGAGATGCCCATTGTCCAAGGTAAGGAGGAGTGGCTGTGCTTTGCTGGAGCAGCTGTAAAGAGATACCCCACGTCCAAGGTAAGAGAAACTCAAGTAAGACGATAGGTGTTGTGAGAGGGCATCAAAGGGCAGACACTGAAATCATAATCACAGAAAACTAGCCAATCTGATCACATGGACCATAACCTTGTCTAACTGAATGAAACTAAGCCATGCCGTGTGGAGCCACCCAAGACGGACGGGTCATGGTGGACAGGTCTGACAGAATGTGGTCTACTGGGGAAGGGAATGGCAAGCCACTTCAGTATTCTTGCCTTGAGGACCCCATGAACAGTACGAAAAGGCAAAATTATAGGATACTGAAAGAGGAACTCCCCAGGTCGGTAGGTGCCCAATATCGTACTGGAGCTCAGTGGAGAAATAACTCCAGAAAGAATGAAGGGATGGAGCCAAAGCAAAAACAATACCCAGTTGTGGATGTGACTGGTGATAGAAGCAAGGTCTGATGCTATAAAGAGCAATATCGCATAGGAACCTGGAATGTTAGGTCCATGAATCAAGGCAAATTGGAAGTGGTCAAACAGGATATGGCAAGAGTGAATGTTGACATTCTAGGAATCAGCAAATTACAATGGACAGGAATGGGTGAATTTCACTCAGATGACCATTATATCTACTATTGTGGGCAGAAACCCCTTACAAGAAATGGAGTAGCCATCATGGTCAACAATAGAGTCCAAAATATGGTACTTGGATGCAATCTCAGAAAGTGTAGGGAAATACAATGCTCTGACGCTGGAATTTGGGTCCTCAGGGCAAACCTGGAAGTCTCACATCTTTGAGTCTATACAGTTTGTGATACACAGAGGCCTGATAAAACTCTCTCTGTTGATGCCTTACCTTCCTGGATGGAACATAATTTTCCCAGCTTTTTGTGTGCTCAGAGTCACACACTGCTTGAAAACGCTTGTTGGAAGTAATTATTCAGTAGCAACTTCCCCTGAGGTTGTGACCTTAGGGAAGACCGCCACACTCACAGGAAAAGGCAAAGGATCATCCAGACGTCTGCTCAATCACGTTTTCTTGATAGGAGCGATCCATTCAACCTAACTGTCTAGAATACTCATGGATACTGTTCCTACACATCCTATGTTTGAACCTGGATACTGGACCTTGGCAGCAAAATTTGCATTTTTTCTCAGTTAGCCCTAAACCGGTTAGAATAGTTACTGCCTGAAAATGCATCTAACTGCTGTTTTCTTACTTCTGACAGTGATAGTGTTGGTGCACCCTTTGGGATTTATGAATCAAGCAGGAGGCTCTCCACTCCAAGCCACTGGCCCCTTTCCAGGGAGATGTCATCTCATCTAGGTTAGCACAATATGTCACCCAGCACTCTGAGACACAGGCTTGCAGCGTGACTTTTCATCGTCAGATCTGGTATGACCTAGGAATGTGTTTACAAATCTCAGAAAGTGGTGGGAAACACACTGCCCTGACTCTGGTATTTAGGTCCTCTGGGAAACTTGGAGGACTCACATGTTTGAGTCTAGACAGTTCATGACAGGTAGAAGCCTGATAACATATTCTCTCGAGATGCCTTTCCTTCCTCAAAGGAATATAGCTTTCTCAGCATTCTGTGTGCTGAGTGCCACACGCTGCTTGAAAACGCTTGTTGGAGGTCATTTCTCATTAGCAATTTCCCCTGGAGGTGTGACTGTAGGGAAGGAGCCTCACTCACAGGTAAATTCAAAAGCACTTCCAAACATTTGTTCAATCACGTTTTCTTGGTAGGGGCCATCCATTCAACGTAAGTCTATCTAGAAAATTCGTGGACACTGCGGGGAAACACCTATGTTTGAATCTGGATACCAGACTTTGGTGTTAAAATATGCATTTTTCTCTCACTTGGCCCTAAAACAGTGCAGCCGAGCAACTGCTTGAAATTCCATCTGAATGCTGTTTTCTTACTTCTGACAATGCTAGCTTTGGTTCACCCTTTGGGATTTCTGAAGCACGTGAATGACTTGCAACTCCTAGCTGCAGGCCCATTTCCAGTGGAATGACACCTCATCTATGGGACCACAGTATTTTACTCAGCACACTCTGATACACTCCCTCAGCATCCTTCCTTAGGAACAGACCTGGTATGACCTAGGAATGCATTTAGAAGTCTCAGAAAGTGCAGCAAGACACACTGTCCGGACTCTGGAACTTAGGTCCTTTAAGCAGGCCTGAGCTCTCACATCTTAGAAGCTGAACAGTTCCTGCTATAAAAAACACACTCTCTGTTGATGCCTTTCCTTCACTGAAGGAACATAACTTTCCCAATGTACTGTGTGCTGAGAGTCACACACTGCCTGAAAACGTTTGCTTGGAGTTCATTTTTCAGTCGCAATTTCCCCTGATACTGTGACAGTAGGGAAGCGCCCACAATCACAAGACAAGCAAGCAAGCATCCAAATGCCTGTTCCATCACGTTTTCTCTGTTAGAGAGGTCCAGTGAACCCAGGTCTATCTGGAAAAGTTTGGATCCTGTGGGGTCACATCCTGAGTGTGAACCTGAATACAGGACAAAATTCACCTTTTTCTCTCAGTTGGCACTAAAACGGTTTGGCATAGCAACTGCTTGAATATCCATCCAGTACTTGTTTTCTTATTCCTGACAGTGACAGATTTGGTCCACCCATGTAATTTCTGAAGCAAGCAGTCCGCTTGCCACTTCTATCTGGTGGTCCCTTTCCTGTGAAATGTCACATAATGTAGGTAGCACCACATGGCACCCAGCTCTCTCAGACACACTCTGGCAGCCTGTTTCCTCATTGGCAGAGATTGTATGGAAACAAATGCCCTGACTCGGGATGTTAGGTCATCTGGGCAAGACTGGAGGTCTCACGTCTTACAATCTAGACAGTTCCGAAGAGACAGAGGCCTGGAAACACACTCTCTGTTAATTCCTTTCCTTACTCAAAGGGCCATTGCTTTCCCAACATTTTAGGGCCAACCTAGAGGAAAATGCAAATTTTCCCACCAAGGTCCATTACCCAGGTTCACACGCAGGAGGTGTCCCCACAGCACTGAAGAATTTTCAAGACAGACCTAGGCTAACCCTAACCCTAAACCTAACCCTAACCCTAGGATCTCTCCTACAGAGAAACATGATGGAACAGACGTTTGGATGATGTTTTGCCTTTTCCTGTGAGTGTGGTGGACTTCCCTATGGTCAAACCATCAAGGGAAATTGCTACCGAAAAATGACTTCCAGGCAAGCATTTTCAAGCAGTATGTGACTCTCAGCACACAGAATGCTGGGAAAGCTATGTTCATTCGAAGAAGGAAAGGCATCAATAGAGAGTGTGTTTTCAGGCCTCTATCTATCAGGATCTGTCTATATTCTAAGATGTGAGATCTCCAGGCTTGTCCAGAGGACCCATCTTCCAGAGTCTGGGCAGTGTTTCCCTGCAAATTCTGAGCCTTGTAAGCACATTCCAAGATCACTCAGGAATGCCCATGATGAAACAAGCTATGGAAGAGTGTCCGTGTGTGCTGTGTGTCATTCTGTCCTTACCAAATGAACTGACATTCCACTGGAAATGGGCCAGGGACCAGGAGTTATGAACCGCCTGTTGCTTCAGAAATCCAGAAAGGTGGAACAAAGCTATCATTGTCAGAAGTAAGAAAACAGGTATTAAATGAACTTTCAGGCAGTTGTTAGGCCACAACGTTTTAAGCCCAATGGAGAGAATAATGCAAATTTTGCCACCAAGATCCACTATTAAGATTCACATTCAGGATGTGTCCCTGCAGTATCCAAGAATTTTCCAGATAGGACTAGGCTCACTATATCTCACCTATAGAGCAAACGTGATGGAACAGACATTTGAATGTGGTTCCCTTTTACTGTGTTTGTGGGGCTTTCCCTCAAGTCACATCTTCATGGGAAATTCTTAGTGATAAATGACCTCCAAGCAAGTGTGTGACACTCAGGAAGCAGAATGTTTGGAAAACAATGTTCCTTCACGGAAAGAAAGGCATCAGCAGAGAATGAATTTTCAGTCCTTTATCTATCAAGAATTGTCTAGATTCTAAGATGTGAGACCTCCAGTCTTACCCTCAGGACCTAACTTGCAGAGTCAGGGAAGTGTGTTTCCCTGCACTAGCCCAGGCTTTTAACCACCTTCCTACATCATCCCAGAACTGCCCATGAGGAAACAGGCTGCAGGAATGTGTTCAGACTGCTGGTTGCCATACTGTTGTTACCCAGGTGAGGTGACATTCCAAATAGGCCATCAGCAGCACTTGCGAGCCGCCTTCTTGCTTCTGAAATCCCAAAGGTGGGTCAAAAGTGGTCACTGTCAGAAGTGAAAAAAAAAAAAAAAAGCAATTGTATGGATTTTCTAGCATTTGCAAATTTGGCCATCAAGGTCTGGTATCCACTGTCAGACTCAGGAGGTGTCTCTGCTGTATCTACCCATATTTCACAAAGACCTAGGCTCACTGGCTGCTCCTATAGAGAAAATGTGATGGAACAGATGTTTGGATCTTGGATTGCCTTACCCTGTGAGTGTGGGGGACATCCTTACTGTCACAACATCACAAGAAATTGCTACTGAAAAATGACCTGCAAGCAAACGGTTTCAAGCAATGTGTGACTCTCAGTTCTCAGAATATTGGGAAAGTACTGTTTCTTCGAGGAAGGAAGGGTATCAACAGAGAGTGTGTTTTCAGGCCTCTATCTATGAAGAACTCTCTTGATTCTAACAAGGGAGCCCTCCAGCCTTCCCAGAGAACCGAACTTCCAGAGTCAGGGCAGTGTCTTCCCTGCCCTTTAAATGCTTTGTAAACATATTACTAGGTCACATTGGGACTGTCCATGAGGACTCAAACTGTGGGAGTGTGTCTGAGTATACAGAGGGGCCATTATGTGCTTACTTAGATAAGGTGACATTCCACTGTAAATAGGCCCGTGACTAGGAGTGGTGATCTGCTTGTTTGCTTCAGAAATCCCAAAGGGTGAACCAAAGTTATTGCTCTTCAAAGTAAGAAAACAGCAATTAGATGGATTTTCAAGCAGGTGCCAGGCCACACAGTTTTAGGACAAACCGAAAGAAAAATGTGAATTGTGCCACCAATTCCGGTATCCAGGTTCACACTTAGGATGTGGTCCTGCAGTATACACGATTTTCCAGACAGACCTAGGTTCTCTGGATCACTCCTAGAGACAAAATGTGATGCAGCAGAAGTTTGGATGTTGGTTTGCCTTTTCCAGTGAGTGTGGGGGCCTTCCCTAAGGTTACACTGTCAGATGAAGTTTCTACTGAAAAATGACCTCCAAAGAGCGTTTTCAAGCAGTGTGTGACTCTCAGCACAGAGAATGCAGGGAAAAGTATGTTTCTTCAAGGAAGAAAAGGCATCAACAGAGAGTGTGATATTAGGCCTATATCTATTAGGAACTGTCTAGAATCTAACATTGACCTCCAGGCTTGTCCAGGGGACCTAACTACCAGAGTCAAGGCACTGTTTTTCCTGCACTTTCCAAGCCTCCCAAAGACTCCCTAGCTCATATAGGGACTGCCCGTGAGGAAACAGACTGTAGGAGAGTGTCTGAGATTGTATGGCACCAATACTGTGCTTACCTAGATGAGATGACATTCCCCTGGTAATGGGCCAGAGGCTAGGAGTGGTGAGTCGCCTGCTTGATTCAGAAATCCCAAAGGATGGACCAAAGCTATCATTGTCAGAAGGAAGAAAACAGCAATTGGATGGATTTCCAAGCAGTTGCAAGGCTGTAGCATTTTCCCAAATCAAGAGAAAAAATGTTATTTTTGCCCCCAAAATCCGGTATCCATGTCCAGACTCAGGATGTCTCCATGCAGTATCCACAAAGTTTCCAGACAGAACTAGTCTCAGTGGATCGATCCTACTGAGAAAATGTGATGGAACAGACGTTTGGATGCTAACTTGTCTTTCTCTATGAATGGGGAGTGCGGCATCCCCATGATCACACCATCAGGGGAAAGTGCTACTGAAAAATGACCTCCATGTCAGCATATTCAAGCCGCGTGTGTCTCTCTGCACACAAAATGTTTGGAAAGTTATGTTCCTTCAAGAAAAGAAATGCATCAACAGAGAGTGCTTTCAGCCCTCTATCTATCAGGAACTGTCTACATTCTAAGATATGAGACCTTCAGTCTTTCCTAGGGATCCTAACACCCAGAGTCAGGGCAGTGTGTTTCCATGAACTTTTCAAGCCTTTTAAACACTTTCCAAGTATATACTGCGACTGCTCCTGAAGAAACAGGCTGCACGAGTGTATCCGAGTGTGTTGGGCAGCATATTGTGCTTACCTGCATGAGGTGCCAATACAATGGAAATTGGCTAGTGGCTGGAGTGGTGAGCAACCTGCTTGTTTCAGAAATTCCAAAGGGTGGACAAATCTATTCCTGTCAAAAGTAAGAAAACAGCAATTGGATGGATTTTCAAGGATTTGCTATGCTGCACCATTTTAGAACCAATGTGGTCCCAAAATGAGTGTGGGAGATAAAAATGAGAATTTTGCCACCAAGTTCATATATACAAGTTCACACTCAGGATGTGTCCCCACAATACCCACGAATTTTCCAGACAGACCTAGGCTCACTTGATCGCACTTAAAGACAAAATGTGATGGAGTACATGTTTGGATGTTGGTTTGCCTTTCCCTGTGAGTGTGGGAGCCTTCCCTACCATTGCACCTTCAGGGGAATTTTCTACTGACCAATGACCTACAAGCAAGTGTTTTCAAGCACCGTGTGACTCTCAGCACACAGAATGTTGGGAAAGCTATGTTCCTTCGAGGAAGGAAAGGCATCCATACGGAGTGTATTTTTAGGCCTCTATCTATCAGGAACTGTCTAGAACCCAAGCATGAGACTTCAAGGCTTTCCCAGGGCCCTAACTGCCAGAGTTAGGGCACTGTGTTTCCCTGCACCTTCCAAGGCTTTAAACAAATTCCTTATTCAAACTGGGACTGCCCATGAGGAAACAGGATGCAGGAGTATGTCTGAGAGGGCTGGGTGCCATACAGTGCTTAACTAGATGAGGTGACATTTCACTGGAAGTGGGCCAGCAGATAGGAGTAGCGAGCCGCCTGCTTGCTTTAGAAATCTCAAAGGTTTGATCAGTGTTATCACTGTCATTATTAAGAAGAGAGCAATTGGATGGATTTTCAGGCAGTTGCTAAGGCCGCACTCTTTTAGATCCAACCGACAAAAATTGCTAATTTTGCCAACAAATTCAAGGATGCAGATTCACACTCAGTATGTGTCCCTGTAGTATCCAAGAATTTTCCAGACAGACAGAGGATTATTGGATCTCTCCTAAAGAGAAAACTTGATAGAACAGACATTTGGTTGTTTGTTTTCTTTTTCCTGTGGGTTTGGGGGTCTTCCCTACAGTAACACAGTCATGGGAAATTGTTACTGAAAAATCACCTTCAAGCAAGGATTTTCTTTTCTTTCTTTTTTTTTTTTTTATTAGTTGGAGGCTAATTACTTCACAACATTTCAGTGGGTTTTGTCATACATTGATATGAATCAGCCATAGATTTACACCTATTCCCCATCCCGATCCCCCCTCCCACCTCCCTCTCCACCCGATTCCTCTGGGTCTTCCCTGTGCACCAGGCCGGAGCACTTGTCTCATGCATCCCTCCTGGGCTGGTGATCTGTTTCGTCATAGATAATATACATGCTGTTCTTTCAAAACATCCCACCCTCACCTTCTCCCACAGAGTTCAAAAGTCTGTTCTGTATTTCTGTGTCTCTTTTTCTGTTTTGCATATAGGGTTATCGTTACCATCTTTCTAAATTCCATATATATGTGATAGTATGCTGTAATGTTCTTTATCTTTCTGGCTTACTTCACTCTGTATAAGGGGCTCCAGTTTCATCCATCTCATTAGGACTGATTCAAATGAATTCTTTTTAATGGCTGAGTAATATTCCATGGTGTATATGTACCACAGCTTCCTTATCCATTCATCTGCTGATGGGCATCTAGGTTGCTTCCATGTCCTGGCTATTATAAACAGTGCTGTGATGAACATTGGGGTGCACGTGTCTCTTTCAGATCTGGTTTCCTCAGTGTGTATGCCCAGAAGTGGGATTGCTGGGTCATATGGCAGTTCTATTTCCAGTTTTTTAAGAAATCTCCACACTGTTTTCCATAGCGGCTGTACTAGTTTGCATTCCCACCAACAGTGTAAGAGGGTTCCCTTTTCTCCACACCCTCTCCAGCATTTATTGCTTGTAGACTTTTGGATAGCAGCCATCCTGACTGGCGTGTAATGGTACCTCATTGTGGTTTTGATTTGCATTTCTCTAATAATGAGTGATGTTGAGCATCTTTTCACGTGTTTGTTAGCCATCTGTATGTCTTCTTTGGAGAAATGTCTGTTTAGTTCTTTGGCCCATTTTTTGATTGGGTCATTTATTTTTCTGGAATTGAGCTGCAGGAGTTGCTTGTATATTTTTGAGATTAATCCTTTGTCTGTTTCTTCATTTGCTATTATTTTCTCCCAATCTGAGGGCTGTCTTTTCACCTTACTTATAGTTTCCTTTGTTGTGCAAAAGCTTTTAAGTTTCATTAGGTCCCATTTGTTTAGTTTTGCTTTTATTTCCAATATTCTGGGAGGTGGGTCATAGAGGATCTTGCTGTGATTTATGTCGGAGAGTGTTTTGCCTATGTTCTCCTCTAGGAGTTTTATAGTTTCTGGTCTTACATTTAGATCTTTAATCCATTTTGAGTTTATTTTTGCGTATGGTGTTAGAAAGTGTTCTAGTTTCATTCTTTTACAAGTGGTTGACCAGTTTTCCCAGCACCACTTGTTAAAGAGGTTGTCTTTTTACCATTGTATATCTTTGCCTCCTTTGTCAAAGATAAGGTGTCCATAGGTTTGTGGATTTATCTCTGGGCTTTCTATTCTGTTCCATTGATCTATATTTCTGTCTTTGTGCCAGTACCATACTGTCTTGATGACTGTGGCTTTGTAGTAGAGTCTGAAATCAGGCAGGTTGATTCCTCCAGTTCCATTCTTCTTTCTCAAGATTGGTTGGGCTATTCGAGGTTTTTTGTATTTCCATACAAATTGCGAAATTCTTTGGTCTAGTTCTGTGAAAAATACCGTTGGTAGCTTGATAGGGATTGCATTGAATCTATAGATTGCTTTGGGTAGAATAGCCATTTTGACAATATTGATTCTTCCAATCCATGAACACGGTATGTTTCTCCATCTGTTTGTGTCCTCTTTGATTTCTTTCATCAGTGTTTTATAGTTTTCTATGTATAGGTCTTTTGTTTCTTTAGGTAGATATACTCCTAAGTATTTTATTCTTTTTATTGCAATGGTGAATGGTATTGTTTCCTTAATTTCTCTTTCTGTTTTTTCATTGTTAGTATATAGGAATGCAAGGGATTTCTGTGTGTTAATTTTATATCCTGCAACTTTACTATATTCATTGATTAGCTCTAGTAATTTTCTGGTAGAGTCTTTAGGGTTTTCTATGTAGAGGATGATGTCATCTGCAAACAGTGAGAGTTTCACTTCTTCTTTTCCTATCTGGATTCCTTTTACTTCTTTTTCTGCTCTGATTGCTGTGGCCAAAACTTCCAACACTATGCGGAATAGTAGTGGTGAGAGTGGGCACCCTTGTCTTGTTCCTGATTTCAGGGGAAATGCTTTCAATTTTTCACGATTGAGGGTGATGCTTGCTGTGGGTTTGTCATATATAGCTTTTATTATGTTGAGGTATGTTCCTTCTATTCCTGCTTTTTGGAGAGTTTTAATCATAAATGAGTATTGAATTTTGTCAAAGGCTTTCTCTGCATCTATTGAGATAATCATATGGTTTTTATCTTTCAATTTGTTAATGTGGTGTATTACATTGATTGGTTTGCAGATATTAAAGAATCCTTGCATTCCTGGGATAAAGCCCACTTGGTCATGGTGTATGATTTTTTTAATATGTTGTTGGATTCTGTTTGCTAGAATTTTGTTAAGGATTTTTGCATCTATGTTCATCAGTGATATTGGCCTGTAGTTTTCTTTTTTTGTGGCATCTTTGTCTGGTTTTGGAATTAGGGTGATGGTGGCCTCATAGAATGAGTTTGGAAGCTTACCTTCATCTGCAATTTTCTGGAAGAGTTTGAGTAAGATAGGTGTTAGCTCTTCTCTAAATTTTTGGTAGAATTCAGCTGTGAAGCCATCTGGTCCTGGGCTTTTGTTTGCTGGAAGATTTTTGATTACAGTTTCGATTTCCTTGCTTGTGATGGGTCTGTTAAGATCTTCTGTTTCTTCCTGGTTCAGTTTTGGAAAGTTATACTTTTCTAAGAATTTGTCCATTTCATCCAAGTTGTCCATTTTATTGGCATAGAGCTGCTGGTAGTAGTCTCTTATTATCCTTTGTATTTCAGTGTTGTCTGTTGTGATCTCTCCATTTTCATTTCTAATTTTGTTAATTTGGTTCTTGTCTCTTTGTTTCTTAATGAGTCTTGCTAATGGTTTGTCAATTTTGTTTATTTTTTCAAAAAACCAGCTTTTAGCTTTGTTGATTTTTGCTATGGTCTCTTTAGTTTCTTTTGCATTTATTTCTGCCCTGATTTTTAAGATTTCTTTCCTTCTGCTAACCCTGGGGTTCTTCATTTCTTCCTTCTCTAATTGCTTTAGGTGTAGAGTTAGGTTATTTATTTGGCTTTTTTCTTGTTTCTTGATGTAAGCCTGTAATGCTATGAACCTTCCCCTTAGCACTGCTTTTACAGTGTCCCATAGGTTTTGGGTTGCTGTGTTTTCATTTTCATTCATTTCTATACATATTTTGATTTCTTTTTTGATTTCTTCTATGATTTGTTGGTTATTCAGAAGCGTGTTATTTAGCCTCCATGTGTTTGAATTTTTAACAATTTTTTTCCTGTAATTGAGATCTAATCTTACTGCACTGTGGTCAGAAAAGATGACTGGAATGATTTCAATTTTTTTGAATTTTCCAAGACCAGATTTATGGCCCAGGTTGTGATCTATTCTAGAGAAGGTTCCGTGTGCACTTGGGAAAAGGGTGAATTTGATTGTTTTGGGGTGAAATGTCCCATAGATATCAATTAGGTCTAGCTGGTCCATTGTGTCATTTAAGGTTTGTGTTTCCTTGTTAATTTTCTGTTTAGTTGATCTATCCATAGTTGTGAGTGGGGTATTAAAGTCTCCCACTATTATTGTGTTACTATTAATTTCCTCTTTCATACTCGTTAGTGTTTGCCATACATATTGCGGTGCTCCTATGTTGGGTGCATATATATTTATAATTGTTATATCTTCTTCTTGGATTGATCCTTTGATCATTATGTAGTGTCCTTCTTTGTCTCTTTTCACATCCTTTATTTGAAAGTCTATTTTATCTGATATGAGTATTGCGACTCCTGCTTTCTTTTGGTCTCCGTTTGCATGAAATATTTTTTTCCAGCCCTTCACTTTTAGTCTGTATGTGTCTCTTGTTTTGAGGTGGGTCTCTTGTAGACAGCATATATAGGGGTCTTGTTTTTGTATCCATTCAGCCAATCTTTGTCTTTTGGTTGGGGCATTCAACCCATTTACATTTAGGGTAATTATTGATAGGTGTGGTCCCGTTGCCATTTACTTTGTTGTTTTGGGTTCACGTTTATACAACCTTTCTGCATTTTCTGTCTAGAGAAGATCCTTTAGCATTTGTTGAAGAGCTGGTTTGGTGGTGCTGAATTCTCTAAGCTTTTGCTTATCTGTAAAGCTTTTGAATTCTCCTTCATATCTGAATGAGATCCTTGCTGTATACAGTAATCTAGGTTGTAGGTTATTCTCTTTCATTACTTTCAGTACGTCCTGCCATTCCCTTCTGGCCTGGAGGGTTTCTATTGATAGATCAGCTGTTATCCTTATGGGAATCCCTTTGTGTGTTATTTGTTGTTTTTCCCTTGCTGCTTTTAATATTTGTTCTTTGTGTTTGATCTTTGTTAATTTGATTAATATGTGTCTTGGGGTGTTTCGCCTTGGGTTTATCCTGTTTGGGACTCTCTGGGTTTCTTGGACTTGGGTGGCTATTTCCTTCCGCATTTTAGAGAAGTTTTCAGCTATTATCTCCTCGAGTATCTTTTCATGGCCTTTCTTTTTGTCTTCTTCTTCTGGGTCTCCTATGATCTGAATGTTGGGGCGTTTCACATTGTCCCAGAGGTCCCTGAGGTTGTCCTCATTTCTTTTGATACTTTTTTCTTTTTTCCTCTCTGCTTCATTTATTTCCACCATTTTATCTTCTACCTCACTTATCCTATGTTCTGCCTCCATTATTCTACTCTTGGTTCCCTCCAAAGTGTTTTTGATCTCATTCATTGCATTATTCATTTTTAATTGACTCTTTTTTATTTCTTCTAGGTCTTTATTAAACATTTCTTGTATCTTTTCAATCTTTGTTTCCAGGCTATTTATCTGTAACTCCATTTTCTTTTCAAGATTTTGGATCATTTTTATTATCATTATTCTAAATTCTTTTTCAGGTAGATTCCCTATCTCCTCCTCTTTTGTTTGACTTGGTGGGCATTTTTCATGTTCCTTTACCTGTTGGGTATTTCTTTGCCTTTTCATCTTGTTTATATTGCTGTATCTGGAGTGGGCTTTCTGTATTCTGGAGGTCTGTGGTTCTTTTTTATTGTGGAGGATTAACCCAGTGGGTGGGGTTAGATGATTGGCTTGTCAAGGTTTCCTGGTTAGGGAAGCTTGCGTCAGTGTTCTGGTGCGTGGAACTTGATTTCTTCTCTTTGGAGAGCAATGGAGTGCCCAGTAATGAGTTTTGAGATGGGTCTATGTGTTAGGTGTGACCTTGGGCAGCCTGTATGTTGGTGTTCAGGGCTATGTTCCTGCGTTGCTGGAGAATTTGCGTGGTATGTCTTGCTCTTAAACTTATTGGCTCTTGGGTGGTGGTTGGTTTCAGTGTAGGTATGAAGGCTTTTGGACGGTCACTTATTACTTAAAGTTCCATGTAGTCAGGAGTTTTCTGGTGTTCTCAGGTTTTGGGCTGAAGTCTCCTGCCTCTGGATTTCAGTTTTATTCTTCCTGTAGTCTCAAGACTTCTCCAACTATACAGCCCTGATAAGAAAACTTCTAGGTTAATGGCTAAAAGATTCTCCCCCGTTAGGGACACCCAGAGAGGTTCACAGAGTTACATGAAGAAGAGGAGAGGGAGGAGGGAGATAGAGATGAGCAGGAGGAGAAAAAGGGGGACTCAAGAGGAGAGAGACAGATCTACGCAGCTGTCTGTTCCCAGAGTGTTCTCCATAGCCCAGTCACCTAGAAAGATTCACAGAATTGGATTGGGAAGAGAAGGGGAAAGGAGGAAATAGAGGTGTTCTGAGGTAGAAAACAGAGAGTCAAGATTGGGAGAGAATAATCTTCGGTTTAAAAATAGGGCTTCTCTTCTTTTTTTTTTTGTAAGGTTATAGTGTATTGAAAATGAAAATTAAGGAGTAGTAGAGGAGGACTAGAGGACTTTAAAAGAAATAAGAAAAAAAGAAAAATAGAGAATAGAAGAGAAAAAGGAAAGAAAAAAAAGAAAAAAGAAAAAAAAAAGAGAAAGAAAAAAAAAGAAAGAAAAAAAAAATTTTTCCCCCTAATTAAAAAAATCATAAAAATCTATGGAAATGAAAGTTAAGGAGTAATGGAGGAGTAATAGGGGATTTTAAAGGAAAATAAAAGAGAAAAAATAAAAAAGAAAAAATAAAAAAAGAAAAAAAAAGAGAAAAAAGTAAAATTATATCTAGGAGTTTCTCTGGAGCTGTTGCGGTCAGTGTGGGTTCGGCTCAGTTTCAGATAGCTCCTCGTTCCAGCTTACGCTTTTTGATATCTACAGGCCCCTTCCGGTGTAGTCGGTGTTTTCTAGAGGGATTTTAATCTGTTGCACCAGTCCCTTCTGAAGCGGTTCCCTTTGTTTATTTGGCTTCTGTTTGCCGGTCTCTTCAGAGGCTCATTTCCACCCTGACACAGGCGGGCGGAGGTGGACTCTTATTCAGGTAGCTAGTTCCGTCGCTCTGCGGGGAGGGGCTGGCGCTGCAGGGAGGGGCTGGGGCTGTGGCGACGCTGCTTTCTCCGTCTGCGCTGCTCAGGCTCCCGGCTGTTCTATATGGAGCGTGCCCCGCGCTGCGCGAGGTTCCAGCCCTCGGGTGTTCCACAAAAGTGCAGAACGAAAAGCTGCGCCTGCTCTCTGTGCCTTCCCCGTCAGAGCGGTCCAGGCAGCCAGGGGCTTGGTGGGCACACTCTCCCCAGGTGTGGCGCTCCCACTCCCTTCCACGGACCCAGTCTCAGGTTCCGCTGGCGCCAGTCGGGTGCCTGCGCCTTCTGCCCTACGCGTCCCCAGCCCCAGTCCCCGCCCATGCCAGTCGGGTGCCTGCGCCCTGTGTCTCGCCGCAACCTTCCCCTCCCCCCTGCTTCCTGCCTCCGGCAGGGCTGGGCCGATCCGCAGCCTGAGAGCTCTTCTCTGGACTTTCTCTGTCTCTTTGTTCTGCGAACGGCCGGCAGTGTGTTTGGGCCAGTTAATTTACTCTCTCTCTTTGGGTCTCCCACAGTTCAAGTTGGCAACTCACAGAAGCTCCCTCCGATTGTCCTCAGGGCCCTCAGGCCCGGATCCTACCCCAAGCAATGCTGCCTAAGATTCCCGGGACGGATCTCCGTCCTTAGCTCTTTTGTCTCACTTTTGATCTTTTATATTTTGTCCTACCTCCTTTCGAAGACAATGGGCTGCTTTTCTGGGCGCCTGATGACCTCAGCTAGCGATCAGAAGTTGTTTTGTGAAGTTTGCTCTGCGTTCAGTTATTCTTTTGATGAATTTGTAGGAGAGAAAGTGGTCTCCCCGTCCTACTCCTCTGCCATCTTGGCTCCTCCTGCAAGCTTGCTTTCATCTCACTAGATGAAGGGATGTCTGAATCCCCTGGGGAGACACTAGAGAAAGCCCTAGCTCCCCACCCCATCTCGAAAGGAGGCCTCACATCCCTTTTACAACTCAAGAGAAATGCGGAGTTCAATGAATAAAATGGAGACGATGTCTGACTCCATTTGGAAATTGACAGGAATCCCAGTATTCCAATGGCAAAAGGAAAGGGAGCCTGGATCTGCCGCCTCACCTCGAGAGGTGTTCCTATTGCCCTTTCAAGCCTCGAGGAGAATCCCGAGGTGTCCCTCCCAACTAGGCACGAGTTCATTCGTCACTGAACAAACAAGTGTTTTGAAGGGCCATTCCCGTCGTAACTCGAGAAAAACGATGAGACTTACCCTCCCTGCGAGATGAGACACAATTCCGCTGCACTGCGTGCAGAGCAACTCTGTGTTACACATCACACACGAAAGGAGCCTTGATTTCCTTGATGGCACTACAGAGAAACCCCAAGAACACTGTCTCAAGTCTAGAGGGATCCTGAGGTCATTGTAGCAACACGAAAGAGCTCCGTGTACCCCAAATTAACTCGAGATGAGAGCTAAGTCCCTGGTTTCGAATCAAGGGGAAAACAAAGCTTTGAAAAGCACCTCAAGAGGAGGCTTCTCTCAGCTCTAGGTATGTGAGAGGGACCCTGAGTTTGCGACCTGAAGTGGAATAGACATCGAAATGCCCTGTCTCGATAAAGGCCGCATATCCCTGCAGTAACTTGAATGCAGGCTGGTCTTGCTTCTCCCAAGACAAAGGGATGTCTGAATCCCCTGTGGAGACCACAGAGAAAGACCTAGTTCCCCACCTCATCGCGACCAGAGGCCTCACATTCTTTGAAAACTCGAGAGGTACACGGAGATCAATGCTTCAAAAGGAGACGATGCCTGACTCTTCTTGAAACTTGATAGGAGTCCCAGGATCCCTGTGGCACGTGGAAAGGAGCCCTGGGTCTCCCGCCTCAGCTGGAGAGGCGTCCCAATTGCACTGCCAAGCCTCGAGGAGCATCCGGAGTTGTCCCTCGCAACTAGGCAGGAGTCCTGACGTCGCTGAACAAACACGTGTGTGGAAGGGCCATCCCCGTCGTAACTCGACAATACACCCCAGCTTCCCTCCGCAACTCGAGAAAAACCTTGAGACTTCCCCTTCGCCGTGAGATGAGGCCCGATTCCCTGCACTGCATGCAGAGCAATTCCGTGTTCCACATCAAACATGAAAGGAGCCTTGATTTCCTTGATGGCACTCCAGAGAAACCCAAACAACACTGTGTCAAGTCTAGAGGGATCCTGAGGTCACTGCAGCAACAACAAAGAGCTCCATGTGTCCCAAATCATCTCGAGATGAGAGCTGATTTTCTGGCTTCAAATCAAGAGGAATGCCAACTTTCCACAAGCACCACAAGAAGAGGCTTCTCTCAGCTATACATATGTGAGAGGGACCCTGAATTTGTGGCCTCAAATGGAATCGACCTTGAGATGCCCTGACTCGAAATAAGGCCAGAATTCCCTGCAGTGACGTGAATGCAAGCTGGTTTTCATCTCACAAGATGAAGGGATGTCTGAATCCCCTGGGGAGACAATAGAGAAAGCCCTAGCTCCCCACCCCATCTCGACAGCAGGCCTCACATTCCTTTGACAACTCTAGAGGAACACGGAGTTCAATGATTCAAAAGTTGACGATGCATGACTCCTCTTGAAAATTGACAGGAATCCCAGTATCCCAGTGGCAACAGGAAAGGGACCCTGGGTCTGCCGCCTCACCTCGAGAGTTGTTCCTATTTCCCTTTCAAGCCTCGAGGAAAATTCCAAGGTGTCGTTCGCAACTAGGCAGGAGTCCTTTCGTCACTGAACAAACACGTGTTTTGAAGGACCATCCCCGTTGTATCTTGCATCACCCAGGTCCCCGCCGCACCTCGAGAAAAACCATGAGACTTCCGCTCGCCGGGAGATGAGGCCCGTATCTGCAGTATTGCGTGCAGAGAAATTCCGTGTTCCACATCAAACATGAAAGGAGCCTTGATTTCCTTGATGGCACTCCAGAGAAACCACAAAAACACTGTCTCAAGTCTAGAGGGATCCTGAGGTCACTGCAGCAACACGAAAGAGCTCCATGTAGCCCAAACCATCTCGAGATGCGAGCTGATTTCCTGGCTTCAAATAAAGTGGAATGCCAACTTTCCAAAAGCCCCTAAAGAGGAGGCTTCTCTCAGCTATACGTATGTGAGAGGCACCCTGAATTTGCGGCCTCAAATGGAATTGACACCGAGATGCCCTGATACGAAATAAGGTCGGAATTCCATGCAGTGAGGTGAATGCCAACTGGTTGTCATCTCACAAGATGAAGGGATGTCTGAATTCCCTGGTGAGACACTAGAGAAAGCCCTAGCTTCCCTCCCCATCTCGACAGTAGCCCTCACATCCCTTTCACAACTCGAGAGGAACGCGGCATTCAGTGATTCAAAAGGAGACGATGCATGACTCCTCTTGAAAACTGACAGGAATCCCAGTATCCCAATGGCAACAGGAAAGGGACGCTGGGTCTTCTGCCTCACCTGGAGAGGCTTCCCAATTGCCCTGTCAAGCCTCGAGGAGAATCCCGAGGTTTCCCTCTCAACTAGACAGGAGTCCTGACGTCGCTGAACAAACACGTGTTTTGAAGGACCATCCCCGTCGTAACTCGAGAATATACCCCATGTTCCCGCCGCAACTCGAGAAAAACCATGAGACTTCCCCCTCGCCTTGAGATGAGGCCCGATTCCTCTGTACTGCAGGCAGAGAAATTGTATGATCCACATCAAATACGAAAGGAGCATTGATTTCCTTGATGGGACTACAGCGAAACCCCAAGAACACTGTCTCAAGTCTAGAGGGATTCTGAGGTCACTGTAGCAACACGAAAGAGCTCCAGTACCCCAAATCAACTCTAGATGAGAGCTTCGTCCCTGGCTTCGACTCAAGAAGAAAACCAACTTTCCACAACCACCTCAAGATGAGTCTTCTCTCAGCTCTAGGTATGTGAGAGGGACCCTGAGTTTGCGGCCTCAAGTGGAATGGACACCGAGATGCCCTGACTCGAAATAAGACCGAATATCCCTGCAGTGACTTGAATGCAGGCTCGACTTGCATCTCCCAAGATGAAGGGATGTCTGAATCCCCTGTGGAGATCATAGAGAAAGATCTAGTTCCCCACCTAATGGCGACTGGAGGCCTCACATCCTTTGAAAACTCGAGAGGTACATGGAGATCAAAGCTTCAAAAGGAACGATGCCTGACTGCTCTTGAAAATTGATAGGAATCCCAGTATCCCTGTGGCAATTGGAAAGTGACCCTGGGTCTCCGGCCTCATGTGTAGAGGCGTCCTAATTGCCCTGCCAAGCCTCGAGGAGAATCCCGAGTTGTCCCTCGCAACTAGGCAGGAGTCCTGACGTCGCTGAACAAACACGTGTTTTGAAGGGCCATCCCTGTTGTAACTCGAGAATATACCCCAGGGTCACACTGCAACTCGAGAAAAATCATGAGACTTCCCCCACGCTGCAAGATGAGGCCTGATTCCCCTGCGTTGTATGCAGAGCAATTCCGTGTTCCACATCTAACACGAAAGGAGCCTTGATTTCCTTGATGGCACTCCAGAGAAACCCCAAGAACACTGTCTCAAGTCTAGAGGGATCCTGAGGTCGCTGAAGCAACCCAAAAGAGCTCCATGTACCCCAAATCAACTCGAGATGAGAGCTTAGTCCCTGGTTCCAACTCAAGCGGAATACCAAATTTCCACAAGCACCACAAGGAGAGTCTACTCTGCTATACGTATGTGAGAGGGAACTGAATTTGCGGCCTCAAATGGAATCTACACCGAGATGCCCTGACTCGAAATAAGGCTGGAATTCACTGCAGTGACGTGAATGCAAGCTGGTTTTCATCTCACAAGATGAAGGGATGTCTGAAACCCCTGGAGAGAAAATGGAGAAATCCCTAGCTCCCCGCTCCATCTCGACAGGAGCCCTCACATCCCTTTGACAATTGGAGAGGAACGCGGATTTCAATCATTCAAAAGGAGATGAAGGCTGACTCATCTTTAAAATTGAGAGGAATCACAGTATCCCAGTGGCAAAAGGAATGGTACACTGGGTCTGCCGCCTCACCTAGAGCTGTGTTCCTATTGCTCTTTCAAGCCTCGATGAGAATCCCGAGGTGGCCCTCGAAACTAGGAAGGAGTCCTGACATTGTTGAACAAACACGCGTTTTGAAGGGCCATCCCCGTCTTCACTCGAGAATATACCCCAGGTTCCCGCCGGACTCGAGAAAAACCATGAGACTTCCCCCTCGCTGCGAGATGAGGCCTGATTCGGCTGCATTGTGTGTAGAGCAAATCCGTGTTCCATGTCAAACACAAAAGGAGCCTTGATTTCCTTGATGGCACTCCAGGGAAACCCCAAGAACACTGTCTCAAGTCTAGAGGGATCCTGAGGTCACTGCAGCAACAACAAAAGCTCCATGTACCCCAAATCATTTTGAGATGAGAACTGATTTCCTGGCTTCAAATCAAGAGGAATGCCAACTTTCCACAAGCACCACAAGAAGAGGCTTCTCTCAGCTATACGTATGTGAGAGGGACCCTGAATCTGCGGCCTCAAATGGAATCGACCTTGAGATGCCCTGATTGGAAATAAGGCCAGAATTCCCTGCAGTGACGTGAATGCAAGCTGGTTTTCATCTCACAAGATGAAGGGATGTCTGAATCCCCTGGGGAGACAATAGAGAAAGTCCTAGCTCCCCGCCCCATCTCGGCAGCAGTCCTGACATTCCTTTGACAACTCTAGAGGAACGTGGAGTTCAATGATTCAAAAGTTGATGATGCATGACTCCTCTTGAAAATTGACAGGAATCCCAGTATCCCAGGGCAACAGGAAAGGGACCCTGAGTCTGCCACCTCACCTCGAGAGTTGTTCCTATTGCCCTTTCAAGGCTCGAAGAAAATTCCAAGGTGTCCGTAGCAACTAGGCAGGAATCCTCATGTCGCTGAACAAACACATGTTTTGAAGGGCCATCCCCTTCGTAACTTGCATCTCCCCAGGTTCCCGCAATAACTCGAGGAAAATACATGAGACTTCCGCTAGCCGGGAGATGAGGCCCGTATCTGCAGAATTGCGTGCAGAGCAATTCCGTGTTCCACATAAAACATGAAAGGAGCCTTGATTTCCTTGATGGCACTCCACAGAAAGACCAAGAAAACTGTTTCAAGGTTAGAGGAATCCTCAGGTCACTGTAGCAACAGGAAAGAGCTCCGTGGACCAAAAATCAACTCGAGATGAGAGGTTAGTCCCTGGCTTCGACTCCAGAGGAATACCACCTTACCATAAGCACCTCAAGAGGAGGCTTCTCTCAGCTCTAGGTATGTGAGAGGGACCCTGAGTTTGCGGCCTCCAGTGGAATGGACACCGAGATGCCCTGACTCGAAATAAGGCCGGCTATCCTTGCAGTGACTTGAATGCAGGCTCGTCTTGCATCTCCCAAGACGAAAGGATTTCTGAGTCCCCTCTGGAGACTACAGAGAAAGACGTAGTTCCCCCCCTCATCGCAACCGGAGGCCTCACATCCTTTGAAAACTCCATAGGTACGCGGAGATCAATGCCTCAATAGGAGACGATGCCTGACTCCTCGTGAAACTGATAGGAGAGCCAGGATAACTATGGCACGTGAAAAGCGACCCTTGGTTTCCCGCCTCAGATGGAGAGGCGTCCCATTTGCCCTGACGAGCCTTGAGGAGAATCCCGAGTTGTCCCTAGCAACTAGGCAGGAGTCCTGACGTCGCTGAACAAACACGTGTGTGGAAGGGCCATCCTCGTCGTAACTCGAGAATATACCCCAGGTTCCCGCCGCAACTCGAGAAAAAAAATAAGACTTCCCTCTCACTGCGAGATGAGGCCAGATTCCACTGCACTGCGTGCAGAGCAATTCCGTGTTGCACATCACACATGAAAGGAGCCTTGATTTCCTTGATGGCACGCCAGAGAATACCCAAGAACACTGTTTCAAGGCTAGAGGGAGCCTGACGTCACTGTAGCAACACAAAAGAGCTCCGTGGACCAAAAATCCACTCGAGATGAGAGGTTAGTCCCTGGCTTCGAGTCCAGAGGAATACCACCTTACCACAAGCACCTCAAGAGGAGGCTTCTCTCAGCTCTAGGTATGTGGGAGGGACCCTGAGTTTGCGGCCTCAAGTGGAATGGACACCGCGATGCCCTGACTCGAAATAAGGCCGGATATCCCTGCAGTGACTTGAATGCAGGCTCGTCTTGCATCTCCCAAGACGAAAGGATGTCTGAATCCCCTGTGGAGACCACAGAGAAAGACATAGTTCCCCACCTCATCGCGACCGGAGGCCTCACATCCTTTGAAAACTCCAGATGTACGCGGAGATCAGTGCCTCCAAAGGAGACGATGCCTGACTCCTCGTGATACTTGATAGGAGTCCCAGGATGCCTGTGGCACGTGGAAAGGGACCCTTGGTCTCCCGCCTCAGCTGGAGAGGCGTCCGAATTGCCCTGCCAAGCCTCGAGGAGAATCCCGAGTAGTCCCTCGCAACTAGGCAGGAGTCCTGACGTCACTGAAAAAACACGTGTGTGGAAGGGCCATCCCCGTCGTAACTCGAGAATATACCCCAGGTTCCCGCCGCAACTCGAGAAAAACCATGAGACTTCACCCTCGCCGCGAGATGAGGACGATTTCCCCTGCTCTGCGTGCAAAACAATTCCGTGTTGCACATCAAACATGAAAGGACCCTTGATTTCCTTTTGGCACTCCAGAGAAAGCCCAAGAACACTGTTTCAAGGCTAGAGGGATCCTGAGAACACTGTGCCAAAACGAAAGAGCTCTCTGGACCAACAATCAACTCGAGATGAGAGGTTAGTCCCTGGCTTCGACTCCAGAGGAATACCACCTTACCACAAGGACCTCAAGAGGAGGCTTCTCTCAGCTCTAGGTATGTGAGAGGGACCCTGAGTTTGCGGCCTCAAGTGGAATGGACACCGAGATGCCCTGACTCTAAATAAGGCCGGATATCACTGCAGTGACTTGAATGCAGGCTCGTCTTGCATCTCCCAAGAAGACAGCATGTCTGAATCCCCTGTGGAGACCACAGAAAAGACGTAGTTCCCCACCTCATCGCGACCGGAGGCCTCACATCCTTGGAAAACTCCAGAGGTACGCGGAGATCAATGCCTCAAAAGGAGATGATGCCTGACTCCTTGTGAAACTTGATAGGAGTCCCAGGATTCCTGTGGTTGGTGAAAGGGACCCTTGGTCTCCCGCCTCAGCTGGAGAGGCGTCCCAATTGCCCTGCCAAGCCTCGAGGAGAATCCCGAGTTGTCCGTCGCAACTATGCAGGAGTCGTGACGTCGCTGAACAAACACGTGTGTGGAAGGTCCATCCCCGACGTAACTCGAGAATATACCCCAGGTTCCCGCCGCAACTAGAGAAAAACCATGAGACTTCACCCTCGCCGCGAGATGAGGCCCGATTCCCCTGCACTGCGTGCAGAGCAATTCCGTGTTGCACATCAAACATGAAAGGACCATTGTTTTCCTTGATGGCACTCCAGACAAAAACCCAAGAACACTCTTTCAAGGCTAGAGGGATCCTGAGGAAACTGTGGCAACAAGAAAGAGCTCTGTGGACCAAAAATCAACTCGAGATGAGAGTTTAGTCCCTGGCTTCGACTCCAGACTAATACCACCTTACCAAAAGGACCTCAAGAGGAGGCTTCTCTCAGCTCTAGGTATGTGAGAGGGACCGTGAGTTTGCGGCCTTAAGTGGAATGGACACCGAGATGCCCTGACTCTAAAAAAGGCCGGATATCCCTGAAGTGACTTGAATGCAGGCTCGTCTTGCATCTCCCAAGAAGAAAGCATGTCTGAATCCCCTGTGGAGACCACAGAGAAAGACCTAGTTCCCCACCTCATCGCGACCGGAGGCCTCACATCCTTGGAAAACTCCAGAGGTACACGGAGATCAATGCCTCAAAAGGAGACGATGCCTGACTCCTCGTGAAACTTGATAAAAGTCCCAGGATTCCTCTGGCACGTGGAAAGGGACCCTTGGTCTCCCGCCTCAGCTGGAGAGGCGTCCCAATTGCCCTGCCAAGCCTCGAGGAGAATCCCGAGTTGTCCCTCGCAACGAGGCAGGAGTCCTGACGTCGCTGAACAAACACGTGTGTGGAAGGGCCATCCCCGTCGTAACTCGAGAATATACAACAGGTTCCCGCTGCAACTCGAGAAAAAAATGAGACTTCCCCCTTGCCGCGAGATGAGGCCCGATTCCCCTGCACGGCAGGCAGAGCAATTCCGTGTTGCACATCACACATGAAAGGAGCCTTGATTTCCTTCATGGCACTCCAGAGAAACCCCAAGAACACTGTTTCAAGGCTAGAGGGATCCTGAGGACACTGTGACAACACAAAAGAGCTCTGTGGACCAAAAATCCACTCGAGATGATAGGTTAGTCCCTGGCTTCGAGTCCAGAGGAATACCACCTTACCACAAGCACCTCAAGAGGAGGCTTCTCTCTGCTCTAGGTATGTGAGAGTGACCCTGGTTTTCGGCCTCAAGTGGAATGAACACCGAGATACCCTGACTCGAAATAAGGCCGGATATCCCTCCAGTTACTTGAATGCAGGCTCGTCTTGCATCTCCCAAGACGAAAGGATGTCTGATTCCCCTGTGGAGACCACAGAGAAAGACCTAGTTCCCCACCTCATCACGACCGGAGGCCTCACATTCTTTGAAAACTCCAGAGGTACGCGGAGATCAGTGCCTCCAAAGGAGACGATGCCTGACTCCTCGTGATACTTGATAGGAGTCCCAGGATGCCTGTGGCACGTGGAAAGGAACTCTTGGTCTCCTGCCACAGCTGGAGAGGCGTCCGAATTGCCCTGCCAAGCCTCGAGGAGAATCCCGAGTAGTCCCTCGCAACTAGGCAGGAGTCCTGACGTCACTGAAAAAACACGTGTGTGGAAGGGCCATCCCCGTCGTAACTCGAGAATATACCCTGGGTTCCCGCCGCAACTCGAGAAAAACCATGAGACTTCCCCCTCGCCGCGAGATGAGGCCCGATTCCCCTGCACTGCGTGCATTGCAATTCCGTGTTGCACACCACACATGAAAGGAGCCTTGATTTCCTTGATGGCACTCCAGAGAAACCCCAAGAACACTGTTTCAAGGCTAGAGGGATCCTGAGGTCACCGTAGCAACACAAAAGAGCTCCGTGGAGCAAAAATCAACTCGAGATGAGAGGTTAGTCCCTGGCTTCGACTCCAGAGGAATACCCCCTTACCACAAGCACCTCCAGAGGAGGCTGCTCTCAGCTCTAGGTATGTGAGAGGGTCCCTGACTTTGCGACCTCAAGTGGAATGGACACCGAGCTGCCCTGACTCGAAATAAGGCCGGCTATCCTTGCAGTGACTTGAATGCAGGCTCGTCTTGCATCTCCCAAGACGAAAGGATGTCTGAATCCCCTGTGGAGACCACAGAGAAAGACCTAGTTCCCCACCTCATCGCGACCGGAGGCCTCACATCCTCGAAAACTCCAGAGGTCCGCGGAGATCAGTGCCTCCAAAGGAGACGATGCCTTACTCCTCATGAAACTTGATAGGAGTCCCAGGATCCCTGTGGCATGTGGAAAGGGACCCTTGGTCTCCCGCCTCAGCTGGAGAGGCGTCCCAATTGCGCTGCCAAGCCTCGAGGAGAATCCCGAGTTGTCCCTCGCAACTAGGCAGGAGTCCTGACGTCGGTGAACAAACACGTGTGTGGAAGGGCCATCCCCGTCGTAACTCGAGAATATACCCCAGGTTCCCGCCGCAACTCGAGAAAAACCATGAGACTTTCCCCTCGCCGCGAGATGAGGCCCGATTCCCCTGCACTGCGTGCAGAGCAATTCCGTGTTGCACATCACACATGAAAGGAGCCTTGATTTCCTTCATGGCACTCCAGAGAAACCCCAAGAACACTGTTTCAAGGCTAGAGGGATCCTGAGGACACTGTGACAACACAAAAGAGCTCTGTGGACCAACAATCCACTCGAGATGAGAGGTTAGTCCCTGGCTTCGACTCCAGAGGAATACCACCTTACCACAAGCACCTCAAGAGGAGGCTTCTTTCTGTTCTAGGTATGTGAGAGGGACCCTGAGTTTGCGGCCTCAAGTGGAATGGACACCGAGATGCCCTGACTCGAAATAAGGCCGGCTATCCTTGCAGTGACTTGAATGCAGGCTCGTCTTGCATCTCCCAAGACGAAAGGATTTCTGAGTCCCCTCTGGAGACTACAGAGAAAGACGTAGTTCCCCCCCTCATCGCAACCGGAGGCCTCACATCCTTTGAAAACTCCATAGGTACGCGGAGATCAATGCCTCAATAGGAGACGATGCCTGACTCCTCGTGAAACTGATAGGAGAGCCAGGATACCTGTGGCACGTGAAAAGCGACCCTTGGTTTCCCGCCTCAGCTGGAGAGGCGTCCCATTTGCCCTGACGAGCCTTGAGGAGAATCCCGAGTTGTCCCTAGCAACTAGGAAGGAGTCCTGACGTCGCTGAACAAACACGTGTGTGGAAGGGCCATCCTCGTCGTAACTCGAGAATATACCCCAGGTTCCCGCCGCAACTGGAGAAAAAAAAATAAGACTTCCCTCTCACTGTGAGATGAGGCCAGATTCCACTGCACTGCGTGCAGAGCAATTCCGTGTTGCACATCAAACATGAAAGGAGACTTGATTTCCTTGATGGCAAGCCAGAGAATCCCCAAGAACACTGTTTCAAGGCTAGAGGGAGCCTGACGTCACTGTAGCAACACAAAAGAGCTCCGTGGACCAAAAATCCACTCGAGATGAGAGGTTAGTCCCTGGCTTCGAGTCCAGAGGAATACCACCTTACCACAAGCACCTCAAGAGGAGGCTTCTCTCAGCTCTAGGTATGTGGGAGGGACCCTGAGTTTGTGGCCTCAAGTGGAATGGACACTGCGATGCCCTGACTCGAAATAAGGCCGGATATCCCTGCAGTGACTTGAATGCAGGCTCGTCTTGCATCTCCCAAGACGAAAGGATGTCTGAATCCCCTGTGGAGACCACAGAGAAAGACATATTTCCCCACCTCATCGCCACCGGAGGCCTCACATCCTTTGAAAACTCCAGAGGTACGCGGAGATCAGTGCCTCCAAAGGAGAGGATGCCTGACTCCTCATGAAACTTGATAGGAGTCCCCGGATCCCTGTGGCATGTGGAAAGGGACCCTTGGTCTCCCGCCTCAGCTGGAGAGGCGTCCCAATTGCCCTGCCAAGCCTCGAGGAGAATCCCGAGTTGTCCCTCGCAACGAGGCAGGAGTCTTGACGTCGCTGAACAAACACGTGTGTGGAAGGGCCATCCCCGTCGTAACTCGAGAATATACCCTGGGTTCCCGCCGCAACTCGAGAAAAACCATGAGACTTCCCCCTCGCCGTGAGATGAGGCCCGATTCCCCTGCACTGCGTGCAGAGCAATTCCGTGTTGCACATCACACATGAAAGGAGCCTTGATTTCCTTGATGGCACTCCAGAGAAACCCCAAGAACACTGTTTCAAGGCTAGAGGGATCCTGAGGTCACTGTAGCAACACGAAAGAACTCCGTGGACCAAAAATCAACTCGAGATGAGAGGTTAGTCCCTGGCTTCGACTCCAGAGGAATACTGAAAGTTTGTTGCTGAACGATAAGACGCGGTATTCTTGGCCTCCGGAGGAGACGAATTCAATCCGGGGCCAGAGACGAGGCTGGATCGCTCAGAGCTTTTGTGTAATAAAGTTTTATTAAAGTATAGAGAAAGCTTCTGACATAGGCATCAGAAGGGGGCAAAAGAGTACCCCCCTCCTAGTCTTTAGCTGTTTGTTATATAGTCACTCACAGTCTGTTAATGAAATGAAAGTAATGTCATAAAATTTAGAATGGCATCAGATAATTCATCCCAGGCCATAAAACAATTGACTTGAATTTTGTAGAAGGGCAGAATACCAAGAAATAGTTCGGTTTACATAGATTAGGGGAACAATACCTGAGTAAGTAATTTAGGCCGTTTGGAGGAACCAACTTGAAGATAGAGTCTGGAGTTCATTAACATAGCTTAAGACAACATTTCCATACGAAAAAGGCATGTATTGGTTAACTCAAAGTTTGAGAGTAGTTAGCTTTAGGTGAGACCAGGTGTCATGGCAACACAGAATGTTAAGAGAAACCTCCTTTTAAATTTGTATAGAGAAGGAAAAACCGATCGCTGGTTTGTTTCTTCCTGCCGCTTAAGAGAGATAAAAATGTCTGGCACTTACAGCCTCTTTCCTCCATTTGGAGACCCCTGGCCTTCCTGCCTGTTACCCTCTCATTCCCCCCCTTTTTTTTTTAGGAGAATTATGTTGCCTAGGGAAAAGGGGCGTCGTTTTCATTCCATAACTGCTTCCGAGCTGACAAGGGGCATTGTCCCTAAATTGGTGAGGCAACATATTCTCCTAATCCTCATAGTGAGGATGTCTGATCCAGGGGCCCCAAATAGTAGTCGGAAGAAGCTGCAGTGATAGCAGGAGTTTGAGCAACCATTTGTAACTTAAAAGCTTTCAGGCGACTAGAAACAAATCCAGTTACACAGTTACAGATGCAGGGAGCAAACAGCAAAAACAAAACAATCAGAATTAAAAGTCACGTTACCTCCATAGTGAAGGTACAAAGTATTGCACCAGACCATTCTAGGGTTGTTAGATGTCATCAGACGAAGAAGAGGCATCACATGTGATTGTTGTCGAAGGTATTCGCAGACTTGGAGAAAGTCCTTTCCTTGAAGTGGAGATGTCCACCACGGGAAGCCTTCCACTGATGAAGAGGGGAGTGCTCCGCAGACCCAGCAGTTAGACCGATTGTGGAATGCAGCATAGGAGTGAGCCCAGGACAGGAAGGCACTGTCTTGAGGATCAAAGGGCAGACTCAGGATTTCTGGAGTCAGCAGAAGTAGGCTCACATAGATTATCAGGCCCATCTGAAACATACAAAGTCAGAGCATAGAAAGTAAAACATAAAATGACATCACTTAGTTCTGGTCAAGGTGCCACCTCTTGACTCGAGTGTGATGTACCCACGAATCAATTCCTGGGACTTTGACAGCTGTGGCAGAAGAAAGAATAACCTGGTAAGGGCCTTCCCAGAGGGGCTCAAGGGATGGGCCCCCAGATCCCAATGTTTTTATGAGGACCTCGGTTCCTGGCTCAAATAGAGGCTTGCTGGATTCAGAGGCTGGGTCAGGAGTCGTCTCCCGGAGTTCTATTAATGACTGTTGAAAAGCTGAGAGTTGAGTTACATAATTAGTTAACTCTAAGGCCTCAGGATCTATAACAATGTCTGTGCGTAAGAAAGGCCTTCCATAAATACATTCAAAGGGGGACAGTCCCTCCTTTTTTGGGGCAGTTCGAGCCCTCATTAAAGCTATGGGTAGGACTTTAATCCAGTTGTCCTGCGTTTCTTGAGTTAATTTGCGCAGATGTCTTTTGATAACGTCATTAGCTTTTTCAACCTTTCCTGAGGATTGGGGTCTCCAGGAGCAGTGTAAGTGATACTCTATTCCTAGAGCTTTAGACACCCCCTGAGTTACAGCAGCTTTAAAGGCGGAGCCATGGTCACTCTGAAGGCTCCGTGGCAGCCCAAACCTGGGGATAATTTCATGGATTAAAATCTTTATAACCTCTTTAGCTTGTTCACTACGACAGGGGAATGCCTCAATCCATCCAGTAAAAGTATCCACCCAAACTTGTAAGCAAGAATATCCATTAGCTTTTGGCATATGAGTAAAATCAATTTCCCAGTCTTCTCCAGGATACTTTCCCTGTTGTTGTAATCCAGATTTTGCTAGCTTTTCAGTCTTTGGGTTATTTTTCTGACATACCTCACACCGTTTGATAATGTTCTTTAAAGTTTTCATTATATTTTTACCTTCAAACAAACGAGAAGCCATCTGGTAAGTACTTTTTACACCCAAATGAAAACTCTGATGTAAACCCTTAAGAATTTTCCATTGAGCATTTTTCAGGAATTATTAATCGTCCATCCTCGGACTGTAACCATCCTTTATCAGTAATCTTTGCTCCTCTTTTCTCATATCTTTCTAATTTTTCCTCAGTATATTGTGGTTTTTCCTGTTCCACAGGACCTGTCCAGATCAAAGGCGTCTGTAGGGAGGGGGTTTCATAAAGTGCCGCTTTTTTGGCTTGAGAGTCAGCTAACAGGTTACCGGCAGCTACTTTACTCCCATCCCTGTTGTGCCCTTTGCAATGCATAACCGCTACTTCTTTAGGACAATAGATAGCAGTTAAAAGTCTCTCAATCTCTCTGAAATGCTTAATAGGTTCTCCTGTTGCTGTTTTAAACTGTCTTTCTCTTTCCATATTGCAGCATGAGCATGTAAAGTCAAATAAGCATACTCAGAATCAGTGTAGATATTTACTCGCTGCCCTTTGCTTAACTCTAGAGCTCGGGTCAGAGCCACAAGCTCCGCTAACTGGGCACTGGTTCCCTGGGGGAGAGATTTTGCTTCTAAAACGTGTTCAGCAGTCACCACAGCGTAACCTGCTTTGCGCTTTTCATCCCGAACAAAAGAACTGCCGTCTGTAAATATTTCCATGTCAGGATTGTCTAATGGGGTATCCATTAGATCCTCCCGAGCTGCATAGTTTAAGGTTAGGAATTGGGAACAATCGTGATCAGGTGTTTCATCTTCCTTCTCAGGAAGGAAAGTGGCAGGATTTAAATTTCCACAAACTTTAAGGTTAGTTACTGGTCCTTCTAACAACAGTGACTGATATTTAAGAAGCCTACTGTCTGTCATCCAAATATTAACCTTAGAATTTAAGATTCCACTCACATCATGAGAAGTCAATACAGTAAGGTTTCGCCCATTAATTATTTTTAAAGCTTCAGGTGCTAATAAAGCCGCTGCCCCAATTACTCTTAGGCAGTGGGGCCACCCACGTGCAATTACATCTAATTCTTTGCTTAGATAAGCAATAGGTTGCTGGTGAGGCCCCCGGGGTTGTGTCAAAACTCCCAAGGCCATACCTTTTCTTTCAGTGACAAACAGGTTAAATTCTGACCCTGTGGGCAAACTCAAAGCCGGAGCTTGCAGGAGAGCAGTCTGAAGAACCTTAAAAGCCTTTTGAGTATCTGGAGACCAAACCAGTTTGTCGGTTTGGGCCTGCTGAGTTTCAGCTATAAGTTTATATAAAGGCCGGGCAAGTTCCCCATAGCTCGGAATCCAAATACGACAGTAGCCTGTGATTCCCAAAAATCCTCTCAATTGTCTTAAAGTCATAGGTAGGGGATGGTTTAGTATAGGTTTAATTCTCTCAGGGCCTATGGCCCTAGTCCCTTCTGATATGATTAGGCCCAGATATCTAACAGATTGTTGACAAAGCTGAGCCTTTTCTCTTGATGCCTTGTAACCGCAGCCTGCCAGAAAGTTTAAGAAATCTTCTGAGGCTCGTGAACAAGCTTCCTCTGTCTCAGCACAGAGCAAAATATCATCTACATATTGTAACACTACCGCTTCAGAGCTATTAAAGTTTTGTAGATCCCGTGACAAACTTTGTCCAAATAAGTGAGGACTGTCACGAAATCCCTGGGGCAAAACTGTCCAGGTTAACTGGGAAGCTGGCTGTGTGGGGTCTTCAAAGGCAAATAGAAATTGACTTTCCTCCGCCAAAGGCACTGAATAGAAGGCATCTTTTAAATCAATTACTGAAAAATATTTGGCTCGTTAAGGAATTTCAGACAATAGAGTATAGGGATTAGGCACCACGGGGTGTAAAGGAACCACAGCCTCATTTATTATTTGTAAATCTTGAACTAATCTCCATTTATCATTTGATTTTTTTACACCCAAAATAGGAGTGTTGCATGGACTGTTACAGGGAACTAATAGTCCCTGCTCTTTTAAATTCTCAATGATGGGTTTTAACCCTTCCTTAACCTCAGGTTTTAGTGGATACTGCTTCTTATGTGGGAATAGGTGTGGGTCCTTGAGCTTGACAACTACAGGAATAGCATTTTGTGCTCTACCCACAGATTTTCCATCAGCCCATACTCTAGGATTCACATTTTGTTCAACTAAAGGGAGAGAAAGGGAAGGCTCCATATTCATGAAAACAGAGGCATGGACCTTGCTCAGTATATCCCTCCCCAAAAGGGGTGAGGGTGATTCTGGCACGATAAGAAACTCGTGTGAAAATAGCACAGAATCCCAGTTGCATGATAGAGAATAACTGAAGTAATACCTTTTGGCTCGTCCAGACAGTCCCATTACGGAAGCGGATCGGGAAGAAAGTGGGCCAGGGGCTTCAGTAAGCACGGAGTAAGTTGCCCCAGTATCTAAAAGGAAATTGATGGATTGGCCTCCCACCGTTATCAATACCCGGGGTTCCTCAGGTGTAATTAGGACGGGAGCTTGTGTGGGGACCCCCGGGCACCTTCAGTCCTGATTGTCTTGAGAGTCAGACCCCTGAGACCTACGCCTCTGGGGGCAGTCTCTCCTCCAGTGTGGTCCCTTGCAGACCGGACATGGAGCCGGGGGCGGCTTAGATGCCTGAGGGCAATCCCGCTTGAGATGCCCCTCCTTTCCACAGCAATAGCAAGCCCATCCCTTTTCACCTGGGTCCCTCTGGGCATTATTTTCAGGCTGCTTAAGAACGGTTTTCATAGCCATTGCGAGGGCTTCCGCCTTTTCCTTCGTCTTTTTCTGCCTTTTTTTCTTTTCTTCATATTCCCTACCATAATAGACTGTCTGAGCCAGTTGTAACAGATTATCTAAAGACTGATTTGGTCCATACGCCCGTTTTGATAACTTACGGCGAATATCTGGAGCCGACTGAGTGAGAAATTTATCTTTTAAGATCACTTTCCCTTCTTCACTTTCGGGATCAATCTCAGTGAATCTGTGAAGGGCTTCTCTCAGTCTATCTAGGAATTTACCAGGAGCTTCTTTCTCCTCCTGTTCTATGTCTGCCAGTTTGCCATAGTTTAAAGGCTTAGAACGTGCCTGTCTGAGTCCTTCAAGAATACATCTGACAAAATGACTCTGATCCCATCTTCCTTTAGCAGTGTTATAGTCCCAGTCTGGTTCTGTAGCTGGGACCGCCTGACTCCCAGTGGGTACCGCAGCCATGCAGTATCACATAGGAAGACCAGGTGTGTCTTCTTTAAGCCCTGGGGATCAAATCTATCCCAGTTTTTCAGGATACAGTTCAAAGGAGTGAGGCTGGAATTGTTAGCTCCCATCTGTAAGAGAGAAAAAAGTGACCAGCGCCATTTTTTCTACCGGAGGCGTCCCTCCCTGCTCTAGATGGGGGTGTAGACAGACTTTACACCAAAAGCTTTTCCTTCCTGGTCGGACTTAGTCTGTCCCTTACCGACGCAGGCGTCACACTCGTCCCTCCCGGTTCTACCACCGAGACGGGGTGGGGATGCACCAGGGGTAGACCTGACGGCATCCCTGACTGACGTCCAGCTCTTCACCTCGCTTGCCTCTGATGCCACCCAGGGTGCAATCAGAGTAACCTTCCGGAATGCTTCCCAAGCTAAGACCTCTGGGGGACACATTCGTCACCTGAGTGCCTGTGCACAACCCTGAGTACACTCCTGACCGCAATAAGACCTGCACGAACTTTAAACTGAGATGCTCCTTCCAAGCGTCACCACACCGGTATAAGAGCCTCCTCTGGTCCACTAAGAGCCAGTGTTACCAAAGGAAAAAACCATTGCAGTTTCAATCCGAATAACCTTTAACCTCAGAGACGCTCTGGGAGTTAGAGCTCCATCTAGCTTCCGAACTTTCCATGCCTAGCGAGGCTAGGCGCTTCCTGACTACCAATCCAAGTTTGAGACCTAGACCACAGTATAGCAGCAACATAGGTCACAAGTCCCTTGAAAGTCTATGATCCGATAGATAAGGTTAGTATTTCTAATTCCCAAGGAGTTATGAAATGGTCAAAGAGACCGAAAAGTTTGACCGAGAAAGGAGAGTTCGGTCCACACGCTTTGCCCGTTTCTGGTCAGTTCCTGAAGGAGACATTGGTTGCCTCTTGGCATTGGCAGGTCGGTATAAACCCCCGACAGGTTTCTGCCATAGCCTTATGAGGTCACCGTGGGACCGCAGAGCAGGGCTCCTCATTTGCTTCGCGCAGGGCATTTCATTCATTCACACAAGCACGCCATAGAGTTAGTAAAGTACAGTGGAAAATGTGTTCTCTAGGAGAACAAAGAACTAGAGCTCCAAGCATCCTTACCTTGTCCTGAAGGATCCCGGACAAGCCCCCAAGATGAAAGTTTCTTGCTGAACGATAAGACGCGGGATTCTTGGCCTCCAGAGGAGACGAATTCAATCCGGGGCCAGAGACGAGGCTGGATCGCTCAGAGCTTTTGTGTAATAAAGTTTTATTAAAGTATAGAGAAAGCTTCTGACATAGGCATCAGAAGGGGGCAAAAGAGTACCCCCTCCTAGTCTTTAGCTGTATGTTATATAGTCACTCACAGTCTGTTAATGAAATGAAAGTAATGTCATAAAATTTAGAATGGAATCAGATAATTCATCCCAGGCCATAAAACAATTGACTTGAATTTTGTAGAAGGGCAGAATACCAACAAATAGTTCCGTTTACATAGATTAGGGGAACAATACCTGAGTAAGACAGTTAGGCTTTTTGGCGGAACCAACTTGAAGATAGAGTCTGGGGTTCATTAACATAGCTTAAGACAACATTTCCATACGAAAAAGGCATGTATTGGTTAACTCAAAGTTTGAGAGTAGTTAGCTTTAGGTGAGACCAGGTGTCATGGCAACACAGAATGTTAAGAGAAACCTCCTTTTAAATTTGTATAGAGAAGGAAAAACCGATCGCTGGTTTGTTTCTTCCTGCCGCTTAAGAGAGATAAAAATGTCTGGACTTACAGCCTTTTTCGTCCATTTGGAGACCCCTGGCCTTGCTGCCTCTTACCCTTTCAATACCACCTTACCACAAGCACCTCAAGAGGAGGCTTCTCTCAGCTCTAGGTATGTGAGAGGGACCCTGAGTTTGCAGCCTCAAGTCGAATGGACATGGGGTTGCCCTGACTCGACAAAAGGCCGGATATCCCTGCAGTGACTTGAATGCAGGCTCGTCTTGCATCTCCCAAGACGAAAGGATGTCTGAATCCCCTGTGGAGACCACAGAGAAAGACCTAGTTCCCCACCCCATCGCGAGTCGAGGCCTCACATCCTTTAAAAACTCCAGAGGTACGTGTATCAGTGCCTCCAAAGGAGAGGATGCCTGACTCCTCGTGAAACTTGATAGGAGTCCCAGGATTCCTGTGGCACGTGGAAAGGGACACTTGGTCTCCCGCCTCAGCTGGAGAGGCGTCCCAATTGCCGTGCCAAGCCTCGAGGAGAATCCCGAGTTGTCCCTCGCAACGAGGCAGGAGTCCTGACGTCGCTGAACAAACACGTGGGTGGAAGGGCCATCCACGTCGTAACTCGAGAATATACCCCAGGTTGCCGCCGCAACTCGAGAAAAACCATGAGACTTCCCCCTCGCCGAGAGATGAGGCGCGATTCCCCTGCACTGCGTGCAGAGCAATTCCGTGTTGCACATCACACATGAAAGGAGCCTTGATTTCCTTGATGGCACTCTAGAGAAACCCCAAGAACACTGTTTCAAGGCTAGAGGGATCCTGAGGTCACTGTAGCAACACGAAAGAGCTCCGTGGACCAAGAATCAACTCAAGATGAGAGGTTAGTCCCTGGCTTCGACTCCAGAGGAATACCGCCTTACGACAAGCACCTCCAGAGGAGGCTTCTCTGAGATCTAGGTATGTGAGAGGGACCCTGAGTTTGCGGCCTCAAGTGGAAAGAACAACGTGAAGCCCTGACTCGAAATAAGGCCGGATATCCCTGCAGTGACTTGGATGCAGGCTCGTCTTGCATCTCCCAAGACGAAAGGATGTCTGAATCCCCTGTGGAGACCACAGAGAAAGACCTAGTTACCCACCTCATCGCGACCGGAGGCCTCACATCCTTTGAAAACTCCAGAGGTACGCGGAGATCAGTGCCTCCAAAGGAGACGATGCCTGACTCCTCGTGAAACTTGATAGGAGTCCCAGGATCCCTGTGGCACGTGGAAAGGGACCCTTGGTCTCTCGCCTCAGCTGGAGAGGCATCCCAATTGCCCTGCCAAGCCTCGAGGAGAATCATGAGTTGTCCCTCGTAACTAGGCAGGAGTCCTGACGTCGCTGAACAAACACGTGTGTGGAAGGGCCATCCCCGTCGTAACTCGAGAATATACCCCAGGTTCCCACCGCAACTGGAGAAAAACCATGAGACTTCCCCCTCGCCGCGAGATGAGGCCCGATTCCCCTGCACTGCGAGCAGAGCAATTCCGTGTTGCACATCACACATGAAAGGAGCCTTGATTTCCTTGATGGCACTCGAGAGAAACCCCAAGAACACTGTTTCAAGGCTAGAGGGATCCTGAGGTCACTGTAGCAACACGAAAGAACTCTGTGGACCAAAAATCAGCTCGAGATGAGAGGTTAGTTCCTGGCTTCGACTCCAGAGGAAGACCACCTTACCACAAGCACCTCAAGAGGAGGCTTCTGTCAGCTCTAGATATGTGGGAGGGACCCTGAGTTTGCGGCCTCAAGTGGAATGGACACCGCGATGCCCTGACTCGATATAAGGCCAGATATCCCTGCAGTGACTTGAATGCAGGCTCGTCTTGCATCTCCCAAGCAAAAGGATGTCTGAATCCCCTGTGGAGACCACAGAGAGAGACCTAGTTTCCCACCTCATTGCGACCGGAGTCCTCACATCCTTTGAAAACTCCAGAGGTACGCTGAGATCAGTGCCTCCAAAGGAGACGATACCTGACTCCTCGTGAAACTTGATAGGAGTCCCAGGATTCCTGTGGCACGTGGAAAGGGACCCTTGGTCTCCCGCCTCAGCTGGAGAGGCGTCCCAATTGCCCTGCCAAGCCTCGAGGAGAATCCCGAGTTGTCCCTCGCAACGAGGCAGGAGTCCTGACGTCGCTGAACAAACACGTGTGTGGAAGGGCCATCCCCGTCGTAACTCGAGAATATACCCCAGGTTCCCGCCGCAACTTGAGAAAAACCAAGAGACTTGCCCCTCGATGAGTGATGAGGCCCGATTCCCCTGCACTGCGTGCAAAACAATTCCGTGTTGCACATCACACATGAAAGGAGCCTTGATTTCCTTGATTGCACTCCAGAGAAACCCGAAGAACACTGTTTCAAGGCTAGAGGGATCCTGAGGTCACTGTAGCAATATGAAAGAACTCCGTGGACCAAAAAGCAACTCGAGATGAGAGGTTAGTCCCTGGCTTCGACTCCAGAGGAATACCACCTATCCACAAGCACCTCAAGAGGAGGCTTCTCTCAGTTCTAGGTATGTGAGAGGGACCCTGAGTTTGCGGCCTCAAGTGGAATGGACACCGCGATGCCCTGACTCGAAATAAGGCCGGATATCCCTGCAGTGACTTGAATGCAGGATCGTCTTGCATCTCCCAAGACGAAAGGATGTCTGAATCCCCTTTGGAGACCACAAAGAAAGACCTAGGTCCCTACCTCATCGCGAGATGATGCCTCACATCCTTTAAGTACTCCAGAGGTACGTGGGGATCAGTGCCTCCAAAGGAGAGGATGCCTGACTCCTCGTGATACTTGATAGGAGTCCCAGGATTCCTGTGGCACGTGGAAAGGGAACCTTGGTCTCCCGCCTCAGCTGGAGAGGCGTCCCAATTGCCCTGCCAAGCCTCGAGGAGAATCCCGAGTTGTCCCTCGCAACTAGGCAGGAGTCCTGACGTCGCTGAACAAACACGTGTGTGGAAGGGCCATCCCCTTAATAACTCGAGAATATACCCCAGGTTCCCGCCGCAACTCGAGAAAAAATCAAGAGACTTGCCCCTCGCCGAGAGATGAGGCCCGATTCCCCTGCACTGCGTGCAAAACAATTCCGTGTTGCACATCACACTTGAAAGAAGCCTTGATTTTCTTCATGGCACTCCAGAGAAACCCCAAGAACACTGTTTCAAGGCTAGAGGGATCCTGAGGTCACTGTAGCAACAGGAAAGAGATCCGTGGACCAAAAATCAACTTGAGATGAGAGGTTAGTTCCTGGCTTCGACTCCAGAGGAATACCACCTTACCACAAGCACCTCAAGTGGAGGCTTCTCTCAGCTCTAGGTATGTGAGAGGGACCCTGAGTTTGCGGCCTCAAGTGGAATGGACACCGCGATGTCCTGACTTGAAATAAGTCCTGATATCCCTGCAGTGACTTAAATGCAGGCTCGTCTTGCATCTCCCAAGACGAAAGGATGTCTGATTCCCCTGTGGAGACCACAGAGAAAGACCTAGTTCCCCACCTCATCGCGACCAGAGGCCTCACATCCTTTGAAAACTCCAGAGGTACGCGGAGATCAGTGCCTCCAAAGGAGACGATGCCTGACTCCTCGTGATACTTGATAGGAGTCCCAGGATCCCTGTGGCACGTGGAAAGGGACTCTTGGTCTCCCGCCTCAGCTGTAGAGGCATCCCAATTGCCCTGCCAAGCCTCGAGGAGAATCCCGAGTTGTCCCTCGCAACTAGGCAGGAGTCCTGACGTCGCTGAACAAACACGTGTGTGGAAGGGCCATCCCCGTCGTAACTCGAGAATATACCCCAGGTTCCCGCCGCAACTCGAGAAAACCATGAGACTTCCCCCTCGCCCCGAGATGAGGCCCGATTCCCCTGCACTGAGTGCAGAGCAATTCCGTGTTGCACATCACACATGAAAGGAGCCTTGATTTCCTTGATGGCACTCCAGAGAAACCCCAAGAACACTGTTTCAAGGCTAGAGTGACCCTGAGGTCACTGTAGCAACACGAACGAGCTCCGTGGACCAAAAATCAACTGGAGATGAGAGGTAAGTCCATGGCTTCGACTCCAGAGGAATACCACCTTACCACAAACACCTCAAGTGGAGGCTTCTCTCAGCTATAGGTATGTGAGAGGGACCCTGAGTTTGTGGCCTCAAGTGGAATGGACACCGCGATGCCCTGACTTGAAATAAGGCCGGATATCCCTGCAGTGACTTGAATGCAGTCTCGTCTTGCATCTCCCAAGATGAAAGGATGTCTGAATCCCCTGTGGAGACCACAGAGAAAGACCTAGTTCCCCACCTCATCGCGACCGGAGGCCTCACATCCTTTGAAAACTCCAGAGGTATGCGGAGATCAGTGCCTCCAAAGGAGACGATGCCTGACTCCTCGTGAAACTTGATAAGAGTCCCAGGATTCCTGTGGCACGTGGAAAGGCACCCTTGTTCTCCCGCCTCAGATGGAGAGGCGTCGCAATTGCCCTGCCAAGCCTCGAGGAGAATCCCGAGTTGTCCCTCGCAACTAGGCAGGAGTCCTGACGTCGCTGAACAAACATGTGTGTCGAAGGGCCATCCCCGTCGTAACTCGAGAATATACCCCAGGTTCCCGCCGCAACTCGAGAAAAACCATGAGACTTCCCCCTCGCCGCGAGATGAGGTCCGATTCCCCTGCACTGTGTGCAGGGCAATTCCGTATTGCACATCACACATGATAGTAGCCTTCATTTCCTTGATGGCACTCCAGAGAATACCCAAGAACACTGTTTCAAGGCTAGAGGGATCCTGAGGTCACTGTAGCAACACCAAAGAGCTCCATGGGCCAAAAATCAACTCGAGATGAGAGGTTAGTTCCTGGCTTCGACTCCAGAGGAATTCCACCTTAACACACGCCCCTCAAAAGGAGGCTTCTCTCAGGTCTAGGTATGTGAGAGGAACCCTGAGTTTGCGGTCTCAAGTGGAATGGACACGGGGAGGCCCTGATTCAAAATAAGGCCGGATATCCCTGCAGTGACTTGAACGCAGGCTCGTCTTGCATCTCCCTAGACGAAAGGATGTCTGAATCCCTTGTGGAGAACACAGAGAGAGACCTAGTTCCCCACCTCATCGCGACCGGAGGCCTCACATCCTTTGAAAACTCCAGAGGTACGCGGAGATCAGTCCCTCCAAAGGAGACGATGCCTGACTCCTCCTAAATCTTGATAGGAGTCCCAGGATTCCTGTGGCTCGTGGAAAGGGACCTTTGGTCTCCCGCCTCAGCTGGAGAGGCATCCCAATTGCCCTGCCAAGCCTCGAGGAGAATTCCGAGTTGTCCCTCGCACATAGGCAGGTGTCCTGACGTCGCTGAATAAACACGTGGGTGGAAGGGCCAACCCGTCGAAACTCGAGAATATACCCCAGGTTCCCGCCGCAACTCAAGAAAAACCATGAGACTTCCGCCTCGCCGCGAGATGAGGCCCGATTCCCCTGCACTGCGTGCAGAGTAATTCCGCGTTGCACATCACACATGAAAGGAGCCTTGATTTCCTTGATGGCACTCCAGAGAAACCCCAATAACACTCTTTCAAGGATAGAGGGATGCTGAGGTCACTGTAGCAACACGAAAGAGCTCCGTGGACCAAAAATCAACTCGAGATGAGAGGTTAGTCCCTGGCTTCGACTCCAGAGAAATACCACCTTACCACAAGCACCTCAAGAGGAGGCTTCTCTCAGTTCTAGGTATGTGAGAGGGACCCTCAGTTTGCGGCCTCAAGTGGATTGGACACGGGGATGCGCTGACTCGAAATAAGGCCGGATATCCCTGCAGTTACTTGAATGCAGGCTCGTCTTGCATCTCCCAAGACGAAAGGATGTCTGAATCCCCTGTGGAGACCACAGAGAAAGACCTAGTTCCCCACCTCATTGCGACCGGAGGCCTCACATCCTTTGAAAACTCCAGAGGTACGCGGAGATCAGTGCCTCCAAAGGAGACGATGCCTGACTCCTCGTGAAACTTGATAGGAGTCCCAGGATTCCTGTGGCACGTGGAAAGGGACGCTTGGTCTCCCGCCTCAGCTAGAGAGGCGTCCCAATTGCCCTGCCAAGCCTCGAGGAGAATCCCGAGTTGTCCCTCGCAACAAGCCAAGAGTTCTAACGTTGCTGAACAAACACGTGTATGGAAGGGCCATCTCCGTCGTAACTCAAGAATATACCCTAGGTTCCCGCCGCACCTCGAGAAAAACCATGAGTCTTCCCCTTCGCCGCGAGATGAGGTCCGATTCCCCTGCACTGCGTGCAGAGCAATTCCGTGTTGCACATCATACATGAAAGGAGCCTTGATTTCCTTGATGGCACTCCAGAGAAAACCCAAGAACACTGTTTCAAGGCAAGAGGGATCCTGAGGTCACTGTAGTAACATGAAAGAGCTCCGTGGACCAAAAATCAATTCGAGATGAGAGGTTAGTCCCTGGCTTCGACTCCAAAGGAATTTCACCTTACCACACGCCCCTCAAAAGGAGGCTTCTCTCAGGTCTAGGTATGTGAGAGGAACCCTGAGTTTGCGGTCTCAAGTGGAATGGACACGGGGAGGCCCTGATTCTAAATAAGGCCGGATACCCCTGCAGTGAATTGAATGCAGGCTCGTCTTGCATCTCTCTAGACGAAAGGATGTCTTATTCCCTTGTGGAGAACACAGAGAGAGACCTAGTTCCCCACCTCATTGCGACCGGAGGCCTCACATCCTTTGAAAACTCCAGAGGTACGCGGAGATCAGTCCCTCCAAAGGAGACGATGCCTGACTCCTCCTGAATCTTGATAGGAGTCCCAGGATTCCTGTGGCTCGTGGAAAGGGACACTTGGTCTCCCGCCTCAGCTGGAGAGGCATCCCAATTGCCCTGCTAAGCCTCGAGGAGAATTCCGAGTTGTCCCTCGCACATAGGCAGGTGTCCTGACGTCGCTGAACAAACACGTGTGTGGAGGGGCCATCCCCGTCTTAACTCGAGAATATACCCTAGGTTCCCGCCGCAACTCAAGAAAAACCATGAGACTTCCGCCTCGCCGCGAGATGAGACCCGATTCCCCTGCACTGCGTGCAGAGCAATTCCGCGTTGCACATCGCACATGAATGGAGCCTTGATTTCCTTGAAGGCACTCCAGAGAAACCCCAATAACACTCTTTCAAGGTTGGAGGGATCCTGAGGTCACTGTATCAACCCGAAAGAGCTCCGTCGACCAAAAATAACTCGAGATGAGAGGTTAGTCCCTGGCTTCGACTCCAGAGGAATACCACCTTACCACAAGCACCTCAAGAGGAGGCTTCTCTCAGCTCTAGGCATGTGAGAGGGACCCTGAGTTTGCGGCCTCAAGTGGAATGGACACCGCGATGCCCTGACTAGAAATAAGGGCGGATATCCCTGCAGTGACTTGAATGCAGGCTCGTCTTGCATTTCCCAAGATGAAAGGATGTCTGAATCCCCTGTGGAGACCACAGAGAAAGACCTAGTTACCCACCTCATCACGACCGGAGGCCTCACATCCTTTGAAAACTCCAGAGGTACGCAGAGATCAGTGCCTCCAAAGGAGACGATGCCTGACTCCTCGTGAAACTTGATAGGAGTCCCAGGATTCCTGTGTCACGAGGAAAGGGACCCTTGGTCTCCCGTCTCTGCTGGAGAGGCTCCAAATTGGCCTGCCAAGCCTCAGGGAGAATCCCGAGTTGGCCCTCGCAACTAGGCAGGAGACCTGACGTCGCTGAACAAACACGTGTGTGGAAGGGCCATCCCCGTCGTAACTCGAGAATATAACCCAGGTTCCCGCCGCAACTCGAGAGAATCCATGAGACTTCCCCTTCGCCGCGAGATGAGGCCCGATTCCCCTGCACTGCGTGCAGAGCAATTCCGTGCTGCACATCACACAGGAAAGGAGCCTTGATTTCCTTGATGGCACCCCAGAGAAACCCCAAGAACACTGTTTCAAGGATAGAGGGATCCTGAGGTCACTGTAGCAACAAGAAAAAGCTCCGTGGACCAAAAATCAACTCGAGATGAGAGGTTAGTCCCTGGCTTCGAGTCCAGAGGAATACCACCTTACCACAAGCACCTCAAGAGGAGGCTTCTCTCAGCTCTAGGTATGTGAGAGGGACCCTGAGTTTGCGGCCTCAAGTAGAATGGACACCGCGATGCCCTGACTCGAAATAAGGCCGGATATCCCAGCAGTGACTTAAATGCAGGCTCGTCTTGCATCTCCCAAGACGAAAGGATGTCTGAATCCCCTGTGGAGACCACAGAGAAAGACCTAGTTCCCCACCTCATCGCGAGTCGATGCCTCACATCCTTTAAGTACTCCAGAGGTACGTGGAGATCAGTGCCTCCAAAGGAGAGGAGGCCTGACTTCTCGTGAAACTTGATAGGAGTTCCAGGATTCCTGTGGCATGTGGAAAGGGACCCTTGGTCTCCCGCCTCAGCTGGAGAGGCGTCCGAATTGCCCTGCCAAGCCTCGAGTAGAATCCTGAGGTGTCCCTCGCAACTAGGCAGGAGTCCTGACGTCGCTGAACAAACACGTGTGTCGAAGGACCATCCCCGTCGTAACTCGAGAATATACCCCAGGTTCCCGCCGCAAAGTGAGAAAAACCAAGAGACTTGCCCCTCGCCGAGAGATGAGGTCCGATTCCCCTGCACTGCGTGCAAAACAATTCCTTGTTGCACATCACACTTGAAAGGAGCCTTGATTTTCTTGATGGCACTCCAGAGAAACCCCAATAACACTGTTTCAAGGCTAGAGGGATCCTGAGGTCACTGTAGCAACACGAAAGAGCTCCGTGGACCAAAAATCAACTCGAGATGAGAGGTTAGTCCCTGGCTTCGACTCCAGAGGAATACCACCGTACCACAAGAACCTCAAGTGGAGGCTTCTCTCAGCTCTAGGTATGTGAGAGGGACCCTCAGTTTGCGGCCTCAAGTGGAATGGACACCACGATGCCCTGACTTGTAATAAGGAAAGATATCCCTGCAGTGACTTGAATGCAGGCTCGTCTTGCATCTCCCAAGACGAAAGGATGTCTGAATCCCCTGTGGAGACAACAGAGAAAGACCTAGTTCCCCACCTCATAGCGACCGGAGGCCTCACATCCTTTGAAAACTCCAGAGGTACGCGGAGAATAGTGCCTCCAAAGGAGACGATGCCTGACTCCTCGTGAAACTTGATAGGAGTCCCAGGATTCCTGTGGCACGTGGAAAGGGACCCTTGGTCTCCCGCCTCAGCTAGAGAGGCGTCCCAATTGCCCTGCCATGCCTCGAGGAGAATTCCGAGTTGTCCCTCGCAACTAGGCAGGAGTCCTGACATCGCTGAACAAACACGTGTGTCGAAGGGCCATCCCCGTCGTAACTCGAGAATATACCCCAGGTTCCCGCCGCAACTCGAGAAAAACCATGAGACTTCCCCCTCGCCGCGAGATGAGGACCGATTCCCCTGCACTGCGTGCAGAGCAATTCCGTGTTGCACATCACACATGATAGGAGCCTTCATTTCCTTGATGGCACTCCAGAGAATACCCAAGAACACTGTTTCAAGGCTAGAGGGATCCTGAGGTCACTGTAGCAACACCAAAGAGCTCCATGGGCCAAAAATCAACTCGAGATGAGAGGTTAGTCCCTGGCTTCGACTCCAGAGGAATTTCACCTTACCACACGCCCCTCAAGAGGAGGCTTCTCTCAGGTCCAGCTATGTGAGAGGGACCCTGAGTTTGCGGCCTCAAGTGGAATGGACACCGCGATGCCCTGACTCGAATTAAGGCCGGATATCCCTGCAGTGACTTGAATGCAGGCTCGTCTTGCATCTCGCAAGATGAAAGGATGTCTGAATCCCCTGTGGAGACCACAGAGAAAGACCTAGTTACCCACCTCATCGCGACCGGAGGCCTCACATCCTTTGAAAACTCCAGAGGTACGCAGAGATCAGTGCCTCCAAAGGAGACGATGCCTAACTCCTCGTGAAACTTGATAGGAGTCCCAGGATTCCTGTGTCACGAGGAAAGGGACCCTTGGTCTCCCGTCTCTGCTGGAGAGGCGTCCAAATTGGCCTGCCAAGCCTCAGGGAGAATCCCGAGTTGGCCCTCGCAACTAGGCAGGAGACCTGACGTCGCTGAACAAACACGTGTGTGGAAGGTCCATCCCCGTCGTAACTAGAGAATATACCCTGGGTTCCCGCCGCAACTCGAGAAAAACCATGAGACTTCCCCCTCGCCGCGAGATGAGGCCCGATTACCCTGCACTGCATGCAGAGCAATTCCGTGTTGCATATCACACATGAAAGGAGCCTTGATTTCCTTGATGGCACTCCAGAGAAACCCCAAGAACACTGTTTCAAGGCTAGAGGGATCCTGAGGTCACTGTAGCAAAACGAAACAGCTCCGTAGACCCAAAATCAACTCGAGATGAGAGGTTATTCCCTGGCTTCGACTCCAGAGGAATACCACCTTACCACAAGCACCTCAAGAGGAGGCTTCTTTCAGCTCTAGGTATGTGAGAGGGACCCTCAGTTTGCGGCCTCTAGTGGAATGGACACCGCGATGCCCTGACTTGAAATAAGGCCGGATATCCCTGCAGTGACTTGAATGCAGGCTCGTCTGGCATCTCCCAAGACGAAAGGATGTCTGAATCCCCTGTGGAGACCACAGAGAAAGACCTAGTTCCCCACCTCATCGCGACCGGAGGCCTCACATCCTTTGAAAACTCCAGAGGTATGTGGAGATCAGTGCCTCCAAAGGAGACGATGCCTGACTCCTCGTGAAACTTGATAGGAGTCCCAGGATTCCTGTGGCACGTGGAAAGGCACCCTTGTTCTCCCGCCTCAGCTGGAGAGGCGTTGCAATTGCCCTGCCAAGCCTCGAGGAGAATCCCGAGTTGTCCCTCGCAACTAGGCAGGAGTCCTGACGTCGCTGAACAAACACGTGTGTCGAAGGGCCATCCCCGTCGTAACTCGAGAATATACCCCAGGTTCCCGCCGCAACTCGAGAAAAACCATGAGACTTCCCCCTCGCCGCGAGATGAGGTCCGATTCCCCTGCACTGCGTGCAGGGCAATTCCGTATTGCACATCACACATGATAGTAGCCTTCATTTCCTTGATGGCACTCCAGAGAATACCCAAGAACACTGTTTCAAGGCTAGAGGGATCCTGAGGTCACTGTAGCAACACCAAAGAGCTCCATGGGCCAAAAATCAACTCGAGATGAGAGGTTAGTTCCTGGCTTCGACTCCAGAGGAATTCCACCTTAACACACGCCCCTCAAAAGGAGGCTTCTCTCAGGTCTAGGTATGTGAGAGGAACCATGAGTTTGCGGCCTCAAGTGGAATGGACACGGGGAGGCCCTGATTCAAAATAAGGCCGGATATCCCTGCAGTGACTTGAATGCAGGCTCGTCTTGCATCTCCCTAGACGAAAGGATGTCTGAATCCCTTGTGGAGAACAGAGAGAGAGACCTAGTTCCCCACCTCATTGCGACCGGAGGCCTCACATCCTTTGAAAACTCCAGAGGTACGCGGAGATCAGTCCCTCCAAAGGAGACGATGCCTGACTCCTCCTGAATCTTGATAGGAGTCCCAGGATTCCTGTGGCTCGTGGAAAGGGATACTTGGTCTCCCGCCTCAGCTGGAGAGGCATCCCAATTGCCCTGCCAAGCCTCGAGGAGAATTCCGAGTTGTCCCTCGCGCATAGGCAGGTGTCCTGACGTCGCTGAACAAAAACGTGTGTGGAGGGGCCATCCCCGTCTTAACTCGAGAATATACCCCAGGTTCCCGCCGCAACTCAAGAAAAACCATGAGACTTCCGCCTCGCCGCGAGATGAGACCCGATTCCCCTGCACTGCGTGCAGAGCAATTCCGCGTTGCACATCGCACATGAATGGAGCCTTGATTTCCTTGAAGGCACTCCAGAGAAACCCCAATAACACTCTTTCAAGGTTGGAGGGATCCTGAGATCACTGTATCAACCCGAAAGAGCTCCGTCGACCAAAAATAACTCGAGATGAGAGGTTAGTCCCTGGCTTCGACTCCAGAGGAATACCACCTTACCACAAGCACCTCAAGAGGAGGCTTCTCTCAGCTCTAGGCATGTGAGAGGGACCCTGAGTTTGCGGCCTCAAGTGGAATGGACACCGCGATGCCCTGACTCGAAATAAGGGCGGATATCCCTGCAGTGACTGGAATGCAGGATCGTCTTGCATTTCCCAAGATGAAAGGATGTCTGAATCCCCTGTGGAGACCACAGAGAAAGACCTAGTTACCCACCTCATCGCGACCGGAGGCCTCACATCCTTTGAAAACTCCAGAGTTATGCGGAGATCAGTGCTTCCAAAGGAGACGATGCCTGACTCCTCGTGAAACTTGATAGGAGTCCCAGGATACCTGTGGCACTTGGCAGGGACACTTGGTCTCCCGCCTCAGCTGGAGAAGCGTCCCAATTGCCCTGCCAAGCCTCGAGGAGAATCCCGAGGTGTCCCTCGCAACTAGGCAGGAGTCCTGACGTCGCTGAACAAACACGTGTGTCGAAGGACCATCCCCGTCGTAACTCGAGAATATACACCAGGTTCCCACCGCAACTCGAGAAAAACCATTAGTTTTCCCCCTCGCCGAGAGATGAGGCCCGATTCCACTGCACTGTGTGCAGAGCAATTCCGTGCTGCATATCACACATGAAAGGAGCCTTGATTTCCTTGATGGCACTCCAGAGAAACCCCAAGAACACTGTTTCAAGGCTAGAGGGATCCTGAGGTCACTGTAGCAACACGAAAGAACTCCATCGAACAAAAATCAACGCGAGATGAGAGGTTAGTCCCTGGCTTCGACTCCAGAGGAATACCACCTTACCACAAGCACCTCAAGAGGAGGCTTCTCTCAGCTCTAGGTATGTGAGAGGGACCCTGAGTTTGTAGCCTCAAGTCGAATGGACACGGGGTTGCCCTTACTCGAAATAAGGCCGGATATTCCTGCAGTGACTTGAATGCAGGCTCGTCTTTCATCTCCCAAGACGAAAGGATGTCTGAATCCCCTGTGGAGACCACAGAGAAAGACTTAGTTCCCCACCTCATCGCGAGTCGATGCCTCACATCCTTTAAGTACTCCAGAGGTACGTGGAGATCAGTGTCTGCAAAGGAGAGGAGGCCTGACTTCTCGTGAAACTTGATAGGAGTTCCAGGATTCCTGTGGCATGTGGAAAGGGACCCTTGGTCTCCCGCCTCAGCTGGAGAGGCGTCCGAATTGCCCTGCCAAGCCTCGAGTAGAATCCTGAGGTGTCCCTCGCAACTAGGCAGGAGTCCTGACGTCGCTGAACAAACACGTGTGTCGAAGGACCATCCCCGTCGTAACTCGAGAATATACTCCAGGTTCCCGCCGCAACTTGAGAAAAACCAAGAGACTTGCTCCTCGCCGAGAGATGAGGTCCGATTCCCCTGCACTGCGTGCAAAACAATTCCTTGTTGCACATCACACTTGAAAGGAGCCTTGATTTTCTTGATGGCACTCCAGAGAAACCCCAAGAACACTGTTTCAAGGCTAGAGGGATCCTGAGGTCACTGTAGCAACACGAAAGAGCTCCGTGGACCAAAAATCAACTCGAGATGAGAGGTTATTCCGTGGATTCGACTCCAGAGGAATACCACCTTACCACAAGCACCTCAAGAGGAGGCTTCTCTCAGCTCTAGGTATGTGAGAGGGACCCAAATTTTGCGGCCTCAAGTGAAATGGACACTTCGATGCCCTGACTCGAAATAAGGCCGGATATCCCTGCAGTGACTTGAATGCAGGCTCGTCTTGCATCTCCCAAGACGAAAGGATGTCTGAATCCCCTGTGGAGACCACAGAGAAAGACCTAGTTCCCCACCTCATTGCGACCGGAGGCCTCACATCCTTTGAAAACTCCAGAGGTATGCGGAGATCAGTGACTCCAAAGGAGACGATGCCTGACTCCTCGTGAAACTTGATAGGAGTCCCAGGATTCCTGTGGCACGTGGAAAGGGACACTTGGTCTCCCGCCTCAGCTGGAGAGGCGTCCCAATTGCCCTGCCAAGCCTCGAGGAGAATCCCGAGTTGTCCCTGGCAGCTAGGCAGGAGTCCTGACGTCGCTGAACAAACACGTGTGTGGAAGGGCCATCCCTGTCGTAACTCGAGAATATACCCCAGATTCCCGGCCCAACTCGAGAAAAACGATGAGACTTCCCTCTTACCCCGAGACGAGGCCCGATTCCTCTGCACTGCATGCAGAGCAATTCCGTGTTGCACATCACACATGAAAGGAGCCTTGATTTCCTTGATGGCACTCCAGAGAAACCCCAAGGGCACTGTTTCAATGCTAGAGCCATCCTGAGGTCATTGTAGCAACACGAAACAGCTCCGTGGACCAAAAATCAACTCGAGATGAGAGGTTAGCCCCTGGCTTCGACTCCAGAGGAATACCACCTTACCACAAGCACCTCAAGAGGAGGCTTCTCTCAGCTCTAGGTATGTGAGAGGGACCCTGAGTTTGCGGCCTCAAGTGGATTGGACACGGGGATGCACTGACTCAAAATAAGGCCGGATATCTCTGCAGTGACTTGAATGCAGGCTCGTCTTGCATCTCCCAAGACGAAAGGATGTCTGAATCCCCTGTGGAGACCACAGAGAAAGACCTAGTTCCCCACCTCATTGCGACCGGAGGCCTCACATCCTTTGACCACTCCAGGGGTATGCGGAGATCAGTGCCTCCAAAGGAGACGATGCCTGACTCCTCGTGAAACTTGATAGGAGTCCCAGGATTCCTGTGGCACGTGGAAAGGGACCCTTGGTCTCCCTCCTCAGCTGGAGAGGCGTCCCAATTGCCCTGCCAAGCCTCGAAGAGAATCCCGAGTTGTCCCTCGCAACTAGGCAGGAGTCCTGACGTCGCTGAACAAACACGTGTGTGGAAGGGCCATCCCCGTCGTAACTCGAGAATATACCCCAGATTCCCGCCGCAACTCGAGGAAAACCATGAGAAGTCCCCCTCGTCGGGAGATGAGGCCCGATTCCCCGGCACTGCGTGCAGAGCAATTCTGTGCTGCACATCACACATGAAAGGAGCCTTGATTTCCTTGATGGCACTCCAGAGAAACCCCAATAACACTCTTTCAAGGATAGAGGGATCCTGAGGTCACTGTAGCAACACGAAACAGCTCCGTGGACCAAAAATCAACTCGAGATAAGAGGTTAGTCCCTGGCTTAGACTCCAGAGGAATACCACCTTTCCACAAGCACCTCAAGAGGAGGCTTCTCTCAGCTCTAGGTATGTGAGAGGGACCCTGAGTTTGCGGCCTCAAGTGGAATGGACACCGCGATGCCCTGACTCGAAATAAGGCCGGATATCCCGGCAGTGACTTGAATGCAGGCTCGTCTTGCATCTCCCAAGACGAAAGGATGTCTGAATACCCTGTGGAGACCACAGAGAAAGACCTAGTTCCCCACCTCATTGCGACCGGAGGCCTCACATCCTTTGACCACTCCAGGGGTATGCGGAGATCATTGCCTCCAAAGGAGACGATGCCTGACTCCTCGTGAAACTTGATAGGAGTCCCAGGATTCCTGTGGCACGTGGAAAGGGACCCTTGGTCTCCCTCCTCAGCTGGAGAGGCGTCCCAATTGCCCTGCCAAGCCTCAAGGAGAATCCCGAGTTGTCCCTCGCAACTAGGCAGGAGTCCTGACGTCGCTGAACAAACACGTGTGTGGAAGGGCCATCCCCATCGTAACTCGAGAATATACCCCAGGTTCTCGCCGCAACTCAAGAAAAACCATGAGACTTCCCCCTCGCCGCGAGATGAGGCCCGATTCCCCTGCACTGCGTGCAGAGCAATTCCGTGTTGCACATCACACATGAAAGGAGCCTTGATTTCCTTGATGGCACCTCAGAGAAACCCCAAGAACACTGTTTCAAGGCTAGAGGGATCCTGAGGTCACTGTAGCAACACGAAACAGCTCCGTGGACCAGAAATCAACTCGAGATGAGAGGTTATTCCCTGGCTTGGACTCCAGAGGAATACCACCTTACCACAAGTACCTCAAGAGCAGGCTTCTCTCAGCTCTAGGTATGTTTGAGGGACCCTGAGTTTGCGGCCTCAAGTGGATTGACACCGCGATGCCCTGACTCAAAATAAGGCCAGATATCCCTGCAGTGACTTGAATGCAGGCTCGGCTTGCATCTCCCAAGACGAAAGGATGTCTGAATCCCCTGTGGAGACCACAGTGAAAGACCTAGTTCCCCACCTCATCGCGACCGGAGGCCTCACATCCTTTGAAAACTCCAGAGGTACACGGAGATCAGTGCCTCCAAAGGAGACGATGCCTGACTCCTCGTGAAACTTGATAGGAGTCCCAGGATTCCTGTGGCACGTGGAAAGGGACTCTTCGTCTCAAGCCTCAGCTGGAGAGGCGTCCCAATTGCCCTGCCAAGGCTCGAGGAGAATCCCGAGTCGTCCCTCGCAACAAGCCAGGAGTTCTGACGTCGCTGAACAAACACGTGTGTGGAAGGGCCATCCCCGTCGTAACTAGAGAATATACCCCAGGTTCCCACCGCAACTCGAGAAAAACCATGAGACTTTCCCCTCGCCACGAGATGAGGCCCGATTCCCCTGCACTGCGTGCAGAGCAATTCCGTGTTGCACATCACACATGAAAGGAGCCTAGATTTCCTTGATGGCACTCCAGAGAAACCCCAAGAACACTGTTTCAAGGCTAGAGGGATCCTGAGGTCACTGTAGCAACACGAAAGAACTCCGTGGACCAAAAATCAACTAGAGATGAGAGGTTAGCCCCTGGCTTGGTCTCCAGAGGAATACCACGTTACCACAAGCACCTCAAGAGGAGGCTTCTCTCAGCTACAGGTATTAGACAGGGACCCTGAGTTTGTGGCCTCAACTCGAATGGACACCGCGATGCCCTGACTTGAAATAAGGCCGGATATCCCTGCAGTGACTTGAATGCAGGCTCGTCTTGCATCTCTGAAGACGAAACGATGTCTGAATCCCCTGTGGAGGCCACAGACGAAGACCTAGTTCCCCACCTCATTGCGACCAGAGGCCTCACATTGTTTGAAAACTCCAGAGGTACACGGAGATCAGTGCCTCCAAAGGAGACGATGCCTGACTCCTCGTGAAACTTGATAGGAGTCCCAGGATTCCTGTGGCACGTGGAAAGGGACCCTTGGTCTCCCGCCTCAGTTGGAGAGGCGTCCCAGTTGCCCTGCCAAGGCTCGAGGAGAATCCCGATTTGTCCCTCGCAACTAGGCCGGAGTCCTGATGTCGCTGAACAAACACGTGTGTGGAAGGGCCATCCCCGTCGTAACTCGAGAATATACCCCAGGTTCCTGCCGCAACTCGAGAAAAACCATGAGACTTCCCCCTCGCCGCGAGATGAGGCCCGATTCCACTGCACTGCATGCAGAGCAATTCCGTGTTGCACATCACACATGAAAGGAGCCTTGATTTCCTTGATGGCACTCCAGAGAAACCCCAAGAACACTGTTTCAAGGCTAGAGGGATCCTGAGGTCACTGTAGCAACATGAAAGAGCTCCATGGACCAAAAATCAATTCGAGATGAGAGGTTAGTCCCTGGCTTCGACTCCAGAGGAATACCACCGTACCACAAGAACCTCAAGAGGAGGCTTCCCTCAGCTCTAGGTATGTGAGAGGGACCCTGAGTTTGCGGCCTCCAGTGGAATGGACACCGCGATGCCCTGACTCGAAATAAGGCCGGATATCCCTGCAGTGACTTGAATGCAGGCTTGTCTTGCATCTTCCAAGACGAAAGGATGTCTGAATACCCTGTGGAGACCACAGAGAAAGACCTAGTTCCCCACCTCATTGCGACCGGAGGCCTCACATCCTTTGACCACTCCAGGGGTATGCGGAGATCAGTGCCTCCAAAGGAGACGATGCCTGACTCCTCGTGAAACTTGATAGGAGTCCCAGGATTCCTGTGGCACGTGGAAAGGGACCCTTGGTCTCCCTCCTCAGCTGGAGAGGCGTCCCAATTGCCCTGCCAAGCCTCAAGGAGAATCCCGAGTTGTCCCTCGCAACTAGGCAGGAGTCCTGACGTCGCTGAACAAACACGTGTGTGGAAGGGCCATCCCCATCGTAACTCGAGAATATACCCCAGGTTCTCGCCGCAACTCAAGAAAAACCATGAGACTTCCCCCTCGCCGCGAGATGAGGCCCGATTCCCCTGCACTGCGTGCAGAGCAATTACGTGTTGCACATCACACATGAAAGGAGCCTTGATTTCCTTGATGGCACCTCAGAGAAACCCCAAGAACACTGTTTCAAGGCTAGAGGGATCCTGAGGTCACTGTAGCAACACGAAACAGCTCCGTGGACCAGAAATCAACTCGAGATGAGAGGTTATTCCCTGGCTTCGACTCCAGAGGAATACCACCTTACCACAAGTACCTCAAGAGCAGGCTTCTCTCAGCTCTAGGTATGTTTGAGGGACCCTGAGTTTGCGGCCTCAAGTGGATTGACACCGCGATGCCCTGACTCAAAATAAGGCCAGATATCCCTGCAGTGACTTGAATGCAGGCTCGGCTTGCATCTCCCAAGACGAAAGGATGTCTGAATCCCCTGTGGAGACCACAGTGAAAGACCTAGTTCCCCACCTCATCGCGACCGGAGGCCTCACATCCTTTGAAAACTCCAGAGGTACGCGGAGATCAGTGCCTCCAAAGGAGACGATGCCTGACTCCTCGTGAAACTTGATAGGAGTCCCAGGATTCCTGTGGCACGTGGAAAGGGACCCTTGGTCTCCCTCCTCAGCTGGAGAGGCGTCCCAATTGCCCTGCCAAGCCTCAAGGAGAATCCCGAGTTGTCCCTCGCAACTAGGCAGGAGTCCTGACGTCGCTGAAGAAACACGTGTGTGGAAGGGGCATCCCCGTCGTAACTCGAGAATATACCCCAGGTTCCCGCCGCAACTCGAGAAAAACCATGCGACTTCCCCCTCGCCGCGAGATGAGGCCCGATTCCCCTGCACTATGTGCAGAGCAATTCCGTGGTGCACATCACACATGAAAGGAGCCTTGATTTTCTTCATGGCACTCCAGAGAAACCCCAAGAACACTGTTTCAAGGCTAGAGGGATCCTGAGGTCACTGTAGCAACACAAAAGAGCTCCGTGGACCAAGAATCAACTCGAGATGAGAGGTTAGGCCCGGGCTTCGACACCAGAGGAATACCACCTTACCACACGCACCTCAAGAGGAGGCTTCTCTCAGCTCTAGGTATGTGAGAGGGACCCTGAGTTTGCGGCCTCAAGTGGAATGGACACCGCGATGCCTTGACTCGAAATAAGGCCGGATATCCCTGCAGTGACTTGAATGCAGGCTCGTCTTGCATCTCCCAAGACAAAAGGATGTCTGAATCCCCTGTGGAGACGACAGAGAAAGACCTAGTTCCCAACCTCATCACGACCGGAGGCCTCACATCCTTTGAAAACTCCAGAAGTACGCGGAGATCAGTGCCTCCAAGGGAGACGATGCCTGACTCCTCGTGAAACTTGATAGGAGTCCCAGGATTCCTGTGGCACGTGGAAAGCGACCCTTGGTCGACCGCCTCAGCTGGAGAGGCGTCCCAATTGCCCTGCGAAGCCTCGAGGAGAATCCCGAGTTGTCCCTCGCAACTAGGCAGGAGTCCTGACGTCGCTGAACAAACACGTGTGTGGAAGGGCCATCCCCGTCGTAACTCGAGAATATACCCCAGGTTCTCGCCGCAACTCAAGAAAAACCATGAGACTTCCCCTTCGCCACGAGATGAGGCCCGATTCCCCTGCACTGCGTGCAGAGCAATTACGTGTTGCACATCACACATGAAAGGAGCCTTGATTTCCTTGATGGCACTCCAGAGAAACCCCAAGAACACTGTTTCAAGGCTAGAGGGATCCTGAGGTCACTGTAGCAACATGAAACAGCTCCGTGGACCAGAAATCAACTCGAGATGAGAGGTTATTCCCTGGCTTCGACTCCAGAGGAATACCACCTTACCACACGCACCTCAAGAGCAGGCTTCTCTCAGCTCTAGGTATGTTTGAGGGACCCTGAGTTTGCGGCCTCAAGTGGAATGGACACCGCGATGCCCTGACTCAAAATAAGGCCAGATATCCCTGCAGTGACTTGAATGCAGGCTCGGCTTGCAACTCCCAAGACGAAAGGATGTCTGAATCCCCTGTGGAGACCACAGTGAAAGACCGAGTTCCCCACCTCATCGCGACCGGAGGCCTCACATCCTTTAAAAACTCTAGAGGTACGCGGAGATCAGTGCCTCCAATGGAGACGATGCCTGACTCCTCGTGAAACTTGATAGGAGTCCCAGGATTCCTGTGGCACGTGGAAAAGGACCCTTGGTCTCCCGCCTCTGCTAGAGAGGCGTCCCAATTGCCCTGCCAAGCCTCAAGGAGAATCCCGAGTTGTCCCTCGCAACTAGGCAGGAGTCCTGACGTCGCTGAAGAAACACGTGGGTGGAAGGGCCAGCCCCGTCGTAACTCGAAAATATACCCCAGGTTCCCGCCGCAACTCGAGAAAAACCATGAGACTTCCCCCTCGCCGCGAGATGAGGCCCGATTCCCCTGCACTATGTGCAGAGCAATTCCGTGGTGCACATCACACATGAAAGGAGCCTTGATTTTCTTCATGGCACTCCAGAGAAACCCCAAGAACACTGTTTCAAGGCAAGAGTCATCCTGAGGTCACTGTAGCAACACAAAAGAGCTCCGTGGACCAAGAATCAACTCTAGATGAGAGGTTAGGCCCTGGCTTCGACTCCAGAGGTATACAACCTTACCACACGCACCTCAAGAGGAGGCTTCTCTCAGCTCTAGGTATGTGAGAGGGACCCTGAGTTTGCGGTCTCAAGTGGAATGGACAAGGGGAGGCCCTGACTCGAAATAAGGCCAGATATCCCTGCAGTGACATGAATGCAGGATCGTCTTGCATCTCCCAAGACGAAGGGATGTCTGAATCCCCTGTGGAGACCACAGAGAAAGACCTAGTTACCCACCTCATCACGACCGGAGTCTTCATATCCTTTAAAAACTCCAGAGGTACACGGAGATCAGTGCCTCCAAAGGAGACGATGCCTGACTCCTCGTGAAACTTGATAGGAGTCCCAGGATTCCTGTGGCACGTGGAAAGGGACTCTTCGTCTCAAGCCTCAGTTGGAGAGGCGTCCCAATTGCCCTGCCAAGGCTCGAGGAGAATCCCGAGTTGTCCCTCGCAACAAGCCAGGAGTTCTGACGTCGCTGAACAAACACGTGGGTGGAAGGGCCATCCCCGTCGTAACTCGAGAATATACCCCAGGTTCCCACCGCAACTCAAGAAAAACCATGAGACTTTCCCCTCGCAACGAGATGAGGCTCGATTCCCCTGCACTGCGTACAGAGCAATTCCGTGTTGCACATCACACATGAAAGGAGCCTAGATTTCCTTGATGGCACTCCAGAGAAACCCCAAGAACACTGTTTCAAGGCTAGAGGGATTCTGAAGTCACTGTAGCAACACGAAAGAACTCCGTGGACCAAAAATCAACTAGAGATGAGAGGTTAGCCCCTGGCTTGGTCTCCAGAGGAATACCACGTTACCACAAGCACCTCAAGAGGAGGCTTCTCTCAGCTACAGGTATTAGACAGGGACCCTGAGTTTGTGGCCTCAACTGGAATGGACACCGCGATGCCCTGACTTGAAATAAGGCCGGATATCCCTGCAGTGACTTGAATGCAGGCTCGTCTTGCATCTCTGAAGACGAAACGATGTCTGAATCCCCTGTGGAGACCACAGACGAAGACCTAGTTCCCCACCTCATCGCGACCAGGGGCCTCACATTGTTTGAAAACTCCAGAGGTACGTGGAGATCAGTGCCTCCAAAGGAGACGATGCCTGACTCCTCATGAAACTTGATAGGAGTCCCAGGATTCCTGTGGCACGTGGAAAGGGACTCTTCGTCTCCCGCCTCAGCTGGAGAGGCGTCCCAATTGCCCTGCCAAGCCTCGAGGAGAATCCCGAGATGTCCCTCGCAACTAGGCCGGAGTCCTGATGTCGCTGAACAAACACGTGTGTGGAAGGGCCATCCCCGTCGTAACTCGAGAATATACCCCAGGTTCCTGCCGCAACTCGAGAAAAACCATGAGACTTCCCCCTCGCCGCGAGATGAGGCCCGATTCCACTGCACTGCATGCAGAGCAATTCCGTGTTGCACATCACACATGAAAGGAGCCTTGATTTCCTTGATGGCACTCCAGAGAAACCTCAAGAACACTGTTTAAAGGCAAGAGGGATCCTAAGGTCACTGTAGGAACATGAAAGAGCTTCGTGGACCAAAAATCAACTCGAGATGAGAGGTTAGTCCCTGGCTTCGACTCCAGAGGAATACCACCTTACCACAAGCACCTCAAGAGGAGGCTTCTCTCAGCTCTAGGTATGTGAGAGGGACCCTGAGTTTGCGGCCTCAAGTGGATTGGACACGGGGATGCCCTCACTCAAAATAAGGCCGGATATCCCTGCAGTGACTTGAATGCAGGCTAGTCTTGCATCTCCCAAGACGAAAGGATGTCTGAATCCCCTGTGGAGACCACAGAGAAAGACCTAGTTCCCCACCTCATCGCGACCGGAGGCCTCACATCCTTTGAAAACTCCAGAGGTACACGGAGATCAGTGCCTCCAAAGGAGACTATGCCTGACTCCTCGTGAAAATTGATAGGAGTCCCAGGATTCCTGTGGCACGTCAAAAGGGACCCTTGGTCTCCCGCCTCAGCTGGAGAGGCGTCCCAATTGCCCTGCCAAGCCTCGAGGAGAATCCCGAGTTGTCCCTCTCAACAAGGCAGGAGTCCTGACGTCGCTGAACAAACACGTGTGTGGAAGGGCCATCCGAATCGTAACTCGAGAATATAACCCATGTTCCCGCCGCAACTCAAGAAAAACCATGAGACTTAACCCTCGCCGCGAGATGAGGCCCGATTCCCCTGCACTGCGTGCAGAGCAATTCCGTGTTGCACATCAAACATGAAAGGAGCCTTGATTTCCTTGATGGCACTCCAGAGAAACCCCTAGAACACTGTTTCAAGGCAAGAGGGATCCTGAGGTCACTGTAGCAACACAAAAGAGCTCCGTGGACCAAGAATCAACTCGAGATGAGAGGTCAGGCCCGGGCTTCGACACCAGAGGAATACCACCTTACCACACGCACCTCAAGAGGAGGCTTCTCTCAGCTCTTGGTATTTGAGAGGGACCCTGAGTTTGCGGTCTCAAGTGGAATGGACAAGGGGAGGCCCTGACTCGAAATAAGGCCCGATATCTCTGCAGTGACATGAATGCAGGCTCGTCTTGCATCTCCCAAGACGAAGGGATGTCTGAATCCCCTGTGGAGACCACAGAGAAAGACCTAGTTACCCACCTCATCACGACCGGAGTCTTCATATCCTTTGAAAACTCCAGAGGTACACGGAGATCAGTGCCTCCAAAGGAGACGATGCCTGACTCCTCGTGAAACTTGATAGGAGTCCCAGGATTCCTGTGGCACGTGGAAAGGGACTCTTCGTCTCAAGCCTCAGCTGGAGAGGCGTCCCAATTGCCCTGCCAAGGCTCGAGGAGAATCCCGAGTTGTCCCTCGCAACAAGCCAGGAGTTCTGACGTCGCTGAACAAACACGTGTGTGGAAGGGCCATCCCCGTCGTAACTAGAGAATATACCCCAGGTTCCCACCGCAACTCGAGAAAAACCATGAGACTTTCCCCTCGCCACGACATGAGGCCCGATTCCCCTGCACTGCGTGCAGAGCAATTCCGTGTTGCACATCACACATGAAAGGAGCCTAGATTTCCTTGATGGCACTCCAGAGAAACCCCAAGAACACTGTTTCAAGGCTAGAGGGATCCTGAGGTCACTGTAGCAACACGAAAGAACTCCGTGGACCAAAAATCAACTAGAGATGAGAGGTTAGCCCCTGGCTTGGTCTCCAGAGGAATACCACGTTACCACAAGCACCTCAAGAGGAGGCTTCTCTCAGCTACAGGTATTAGACAGGGACCCTGAGTTTGTGGCCTCAACTCGAATGGACACCGCGATGCCCTGACTTGAAATAAGGCCGGATATCCCTGCAGTGACTTGAATGCAGGCTCGTCTTACATCTCTGAAGACGAAACGATGTCTGAATCCCCTGTGGAGGCCACAGACGAAGACCTAGTTCCCCACCTCATCGCGACCAGAGGCCTCACATTGTTTGAAAACTCCAGAGGTACGTGGAGATCAGTGCCTCCAAAGGAGACGATGCCTGACTCCTCATGAAACTTGATAGGAGTCCCAGGATTCCTGTGGCACGTGGAAAGGGACCCTTGGTCTCCCGCCTCAGCTGGAGAGGCGTCCCAATTGCCCTGCCAAGGCTCGAGGAGAATCCCGAGTTGTCCCTCGTAACTAGGCCGGAGTCCTGATGTCGCTGAACAAACACGTGTGTGGAAGGGCCATCCCCGTCGTAACTCAAGAATATACCCCAGGTTCCTGCCGCAACTCGAGAAAAACCATGAGACTTCCCCCTCGCCGCGAGATGAGGCCCGATTCCACTGCACTGCATGCAGAGAAATTCCGTGTTGCACATCACACATGAAAGGAGCCTTGATTTCCTTGATGGCACTCCAGAGAAACCCCAAGAACACTGTTTCAAGGCTAGAGGGATCCTGAGGTCACTGTAGCAACACGGAAGAGCTCCGTGGACCAAAAATCAACTCGAGATGAGAGGTTAGTCCCTGGCTTCGACTCCAGAGGAATACCACCTTACCACAAGCACCTCAAGAGGAGGCTTCTCTCAGCTCTAGGTATGTGAGAGGGACCCTGAGTTTGCGGCCTCAAGTGGAATGGACACCGCGATTCCCTGACTCGAAATAAGGCCGGATATCCCGGCAGTGACTTGAATGCAGGCTCGTCTTGCATCTCCCAAGACAAAAGGATGTCTGAATCCCCTGTGGAGACGACAGGGAAAGACCTAGTTCCCCACCTCATCGCGACCGGAGGCCTCACATCCTTTGAAAACTCCAGAAGTACGCGGAGATCAGTGCCTCCAAGGGAGACGATGCCTGACTCCTCGTGAAACTTGATAGGAGTCCCAGGATTCCTGTGGCACGTGGAAAGGGACCCTTGGTCGACCCCCTCAGCTGGAGAGGCTTCCCAATTGCCCTGCCAAGCCTCGAGGAGAATCCTGAGTTGTGCCTCGCAACTAGGCAGCAGTCCTGATATCGATGAACAAACACGTGTGTGGAAGGGTCATGCCCGTCTTACCTCGAGAATATACCCCAGGTTCCCGGCCCAACTCGAGAAAAACCATGAGACTTCCCTCTCACCCCGAGACGAGGCCCGATTCCCCTGCACTGCGTGCAGAGCAATTCCGTGTTGCACATCACACATGAAAGGAGCCTTGATTTCCTTGATGGCACTCCAGAGAAACCCCATGGGCACTGTTTCAACGCTAGAGGGATCCTGAGGTCATTGTAGCAACACGAAACAGCTCCGTGGACCAAAAATCAACTCGAGATGAGAGGTTAGCCCCTGGCTTCGACTCCAGAGGAATACCACCTTACCACAAGCACCTCAAGAGGAGGCTTCTCTCAGCTCTAGGTATGTGAGAGGGACTCTGAGTTTGCGGCCTCAAGTGGATTGGACACGGGGATGCACTGACTCAAAATAAGGCCGGATATCTCTGCAGTGACTTGAATGCAGGCTCGTCTTGCTTCTCCCAAGACGAAAGGATGTCTGAATCCCCTGTGGAGACCACAGAGAAAGACCTAGTTCCCCACCTCATTGCGACCGGAGGCCTCACATCCTTTGACCACTCCAGGGGTATGCGGAGATCAGTGCCTCCAAAGGAGACGATGCCTGACTCCTCGTGAAACTTGATAGGAGTCCCAGGATTCCTGTGGCACGTGGAAAGGGACCCTTGGTCTCCCTCCTCAGCTGGAGAGGCGTCCCAATTGCCCTGCCAAGCCTCGAAGAGAATCCCGAGTTGTCCCTCGCAACTAGGCAGGAGTCCTGACGTCGCTGAACAAACACGTGTGTGGAAGGGCCATCCCCGTCGTAACTCGAGAATATACCCCAGGTTCTCGCCGCAACTCTAGAAAAACCATGAGACTTCCCCCTCGCCGCGAGATGAGGCCCGATTCCCCTGCACTGCGTGCAGAGCAATTACGTGTTGCACATCACACATGAAAGGAGCCTTGATTTCCTTGATGGCACTCCAGAGAAACCCCAAGAACACTGTTTCAAGGCTAGAGGGATCCTGAGGTCACTGTAGCAACACGAAACAGCTCCGTGGACCAGAAATCAACTCGAGATGAGAGGTTATTCCCTGGCTTCGACTCCAGAGGAATACCACCTTACCACAAGTACCTCAAGAGCAGGCTTCTCTCAGCTCTAGGTATGTTTGAGGGACCCTGAGTTTGCGGCCTCAAGTGGATTGAACACCGCGATGCCCTGACTCAAAATAAGGCCAGATATTCCTGCAGTGACTTGAATGCAGGCTCGGCTTGCATCTCCCAAGACGAAAGGATGTCTGAATCCCCTGTGGAGACCACAGTGAAAGACCTAGTTCCCCACCTCATCGCGACCGGAGGCCTCACATCCTTTCAAAACTCCAGAGGTATGCGGAGATCAGTGCCTCCAAAGGAGACGATGCCTGACTCCTCGTGAAACTTGATAGGAGTCCCAGGATTCCTGTGGCACGTGGAAAAGGACCCTTGGTCTCCCGCCTCTGCTAGAGAGGCGTCCCAATTGCCCTGCCAAGCCTCAAGGAGAATCCCGAGTTGTCCCTCGCAACTAGGCAGGAGTCCTGACGTCGCTGAAGAAACACGTGTGTGGAAGGGCCAGCCCCGTCGTAACTCGAGAATATACCCCAGGTTCCCGCCGCAACTCGAGAAAAACCATGAGACTTCCCCCTCGCCGCGAGATGAGGCCCGATTCCCCTGCACTGCGTGCAGAGCAATTCCGTGGTGCACATCACACATGAAAGGAGCCTTGATTTTCTTCATGGCACTCCAGAGAAACCCCAAGAACACTGTTTCAAGGCAAGAGGGATCCTGAGGTCACTGTAGCAACACCAAAGAGCTCCGTGGACCAAGAATCAACTCGAGATGAGAGGTTAGGCCCGGGCTTCGACACCAGAGGAATACCACCTTACCACACGCACCTCAAGAGGAGGCTTCTCTCAGCTCTAGGTATGTGAGAGGGACCCTGAGTTTGCGGTCTCAAGTGGAATGGACAAGGGGAGGCCCTGACTCGAAATAAGGCCGGATATCTCTGCAGTGACATGAATGCAGGCTCGTCTTGCATCTCCCAAGACGAAGGGATGTCTGAATCCCCTGTGGAGACCACAGAGAAAGACCTAGTTACCCACCTCATCACGACCGGAGTCTTCATATCCTTTGAAAACTCCAGAGGTACACGGAGATCAGTGCCTCCAAAGGAGACGATGCCTGACTCCTCGTGAAACTTGATAGGAGTCCCAGGATTCCTGTGGCACGTGGAAAGGGACCCTTGGTCTCCCGCCTCAGCTGGAGAGGCGTCCCAGTTGCCCTGCCAAGGCTCGAGGAGAATCCCGAGTTGTCCCTCGCAACTAGGCCGGAGTCCTGATGTCGCTGAACAAACACGTGTGTGGAAGGGCCATCCCCGTCGTAACTCGAGAATATACCCCAGGTTCCTGCCGCAACTCGAGAAAAACCATGAGACTTCCCCCTCGCCGCGAGATGAGGCCCGATTCCACTGCACTGCATGCAGAGCAATTCCGTGTTGCACATCACACATGAAAGGAGCCTTGATTTCCTTGATGGCACTCCAGAGAAACCCCAAGAACACTGTTTCAAGGCTAGAGGGATCCTGAGGTCACTGTAGCAACATGAAAGAGCTCCATGGACCAAAAATCAATTCGAGATGAGAGGTTAGTCCCTGGCTTCGACTCCAGAGGAATACCACCGTACCACAAGAACCTCAAGAGGAGGCTTCCCTCAGCTCTAGGTATGTGAGAGGGACCCTGAGTTTGCGGCCTCCAGTGGAATGGACACCGCGATGCCCTGACTCGAAATAAGGCCGGATATCCCTGCAGTGACTTGAATGCAGGCTTGTCTTGCATCTCCCAAGACGAAGGGTTGTCTGAATACCCTGTGGAGACCACAGAGAAAGACCTAGTTCCCCACCTCATTGCGACCGGAGGCCTCACATCCTTTGACCACTCCAGGGGTATGCGGAGATCAGTGCCTCCAAAGGAGACGATGCCTGACTCCTCGTGAAACTTGATAGGAGTCCCAGGATTCCTGTGGCACGTGGAAAGGGACCCTTGGTCTCCCTCCTCAGCTGGAGAGGCGTCCCAATTGCCCTGCCAAGCCTCAAGGAGAATCCCGAGTTGTCCCTCGCAACTAGGCAGGAGTCCTGACGTCGCTGAACAAACACGTGTGTGGAAGGGCCATCCCCATCGTAACTCGAGAATATACCCCAGGTTCTCGCCGCAACTCAAGAAAAACCATGAGACTTCCCCCTCGCCGCGAGATGAAGCCCGATTCCCCTGCACTGCGTGCAGAGCAATTACGTGTTGCACATTACACATGAAAGGAGCCTTGATTTCCTTGATGGCACTCCAGAGAAACCCCAAGAACACTGTTTCAAGGCTAGAGGGATCCTGAGGTCACTGTAGCAACACGAAACAGCTCCGTGGACCAGAAATCAACTCGAGATGAGAGGTTATTCCCTGGCTTCGACTCCAGAGGAATACCACCTTACCACAAGTACCTCAAGAGCAGGCTTCTCTCAGCTCTAGGTATGTTTGAGGGACCCTGAGTTTGCGGCCTCAAGTGGATTGACACCGCGATGCCCTGACTCAAAATAAGGCCAGATATCCCTGCAGTGACTTGAATGCAGGCTCGGCTTGCATCTCCCAAGACGAAAGGATGTCTGAATCCCCTGTGGAGACCACAGTGAAAGACCTAGTTCCCCACCTCATCGCGACCGGAGGCCTCACATCCTTTGAAAACTCCAGAGGTACGCGGAGATCAGTGCCTCCAAAGGAGACGATGCCTGACTCCTCGTGAAACTTGATAGGAGTCCCAGGATTCCTGTGGCACGTGGAAAGGGACCCTTGGTCGACCGCCTCAGCTGGAGAGGCGTCCCAATTGCCCTGCGAAGCCTCGAGGAGAATCCCGAGTTGTCCCTCGCAACTAGGCAGGAGTCCTGACGTCGCTGAACAAACACGTGTGTGGAAGGGCCATCCCCGTCGTAACTCGAGAATATACCCCAGGTTCTCGCCGCAACTCAAGAAAAACCATGAGACTTCCCCTTCGCCGCGAGATGAGGCCCGATTCCCCTGCACTGCGTGCAGAGCAATTACGTGTTGCACATCACACATGAAAGGAGCCTTGATTTCCTTGATGGCACTCCAGAGAAACCCCAAGAACACTGTTTCAAGGCTAGAGGGATCCTGAGGTCACTGTAGCAACATGAAACAGCTCCGTGGACCAGAAATCAACTCGAGATGAGAGGTTAGTGCCTGGCTTCGACTCCAGAGGAATACCACCTTACCACACGCACCTCAAGAGCAGGCTTCTCTCAGCTCTAGGTATGTTTGAGGGACCCTGAGTTTGCGGCCTCAAGTGGAATGGACACCGCGATGCCCTGACTCAAAATAAGGCCAGATATCCCTGCAGTGACTTGAATGCAGGCTCGGCTTGCAACTCCCAAGACGAAAGGATGTCTGAATCCCCTGTGGAGACCACAGTGAAAGACCGAGTTCCGCACCTCATCGCGACCGGAGGCCTCATATCCTTTAAAAACTCCAGAGGTACGCGGAGATCAGTGCCTCCAATGGAGACGATGCCTGACTCCTCGTGAAACTTGATAGGAGTCCCAGGATTCCTGTGGCACGTGGAAAAGGACCCTTGGTCTCCCGCCTCTGCTAGAGAGGCGTCCCAATTGCCCTGCCAAGCCTCAAGGAGAATCCCGAGTTGTCCCTCGCAACTAGGCAGGAGTCCTGACGTCGCTGAAGAAACACGTGGGTGGAAGGGCCAGGCCGTCATAACTCGAAAATATACCCCAGGTTCCCGCCGCAACTCGAGAAAAACCATGAGATTTCCCCCTCGCCGCGAGATGAGGCCCGATTCCCCTGCACTATGTGCAGAGCAATTCCGTGGTGCACATCACACATGAAAGGAGCCTTGATTTTCTTCATGGCACTCCAGAGAAAAACCAAGAACACTGTTTCAAGGCAAGAGTCATCCTGAGGTCACTGTAGCAACACAAAAGAGCTCCGTGGACCAAGAATCAACTCTAGATGAGAGGTTAGGCCCTGGCTTCGACCCCAGAGGTATACAACCTTACCACACGCACCTCAAGAGGAGGCTTCTCTCAGCTCTAGGTATGTGAGAGGGACCCTGAGTTTGCGGTCTCAAGTGGAATGGACAAGGGGAGGCCCTGACTCGAAATAAGGCCAGATATCCCTGCAGTGACATGAATGCAGGATCGTCTTGCATCTCCCAAGACGAAGGGATGTCTGAATCCCCTGTGGAGACCACAGAGAAAGACCTAGTTACCCACCTCATCACGACCGGAGTCTTCATATCCTTTGAAAACTCCAGAGGTACACGGAGATCAGTGCCTCCAAAGGAGACGATGCCTGACTCCTCGTGAAACTTGATAGGAGTCCCAGGATTCCTGTGGCACGTGGAAAGGGACTCTTCGTCTCAAGCCTCAGCTGGAGAGGCGTCCCAATTGCCCTGCCAAGGCTCGAGGAGAATCCCGAGTTGTCCCTCGCAACAAGCCAGGAGTTCTGACGTCGCTGAACAAACACGAGGGTGGAAGGGCCATCCCCGTCTTAACTCGAGAATATACCCCAGGTTCCCACCGCAACTCAAGAAAAACCATGAGACTTTCCCCTCGCAACGAGATGAGGCCCGATTCCCCTGCACTGCGTACAGAGCAATTCCGTGTTGCACATCACACATGAAAGGAGCCTAGATTTCCTTGATGGCACTCCAGAGAAACCCCAAGAACACTGTTTCAAGGCTAGAGGGATTCTGAAGTCACTGTAGCAACACGAAAGAACTCCGTGGACCAAAAATCAACTAGAGATGAGAGGTTAGCCCCTGGCTTGGTCTCCAGAGGAATACCACGTTACCACAAGCACCTCAAGAGGAGGCTTCTCTCAGCTACAGGTATTAGACAGGGACCCTGAGTTTGTGGCCTCAACTGGAATGGACACCGCGATGCCCTGACTTGAAATAAGGCCGGATATCCCTGCAGTGACTTGAATGCAGGCTCGTGTTGCATCTCTGAAGACGAAACGATGTCTGAATCCCCTGTGGAGACCACAGACGAAGACCTAGTTCCCCACCTCATCGCGACCAGGGGCCTCACATTGTTTGAAAACTCCAGAGGTACGTGGAGATCAGTGCCTCCAAAGGAGACGATGCCTGACTCCTCATGAAACTTGATAGGAGTCCCAGGATTCCTGTGGCACGTGGAAAGGGACTCTTCGTCTCCCGCCTCAGCTGGAGAGGCGTCCCAATTGCCCTGCCAAGCCTCGAGAAGAATCCCGAGATGTCCCTCGCAACTAGGCCGGAGTCCTGATGTCGCTGAACAAACACGTGTGTGGAAGGGCCATCCCCGTCGTAACTCGAGAATATACCCCAGGTTCCTGCCGCAACTCGAGAAAAACCATGAGACTTCCCCCTCGCCGCGAGATGAGGCCCGATTCCACTGCACTGCATGCAGAGCAATTCCGTGTTGCACATCACACATGAAAGGAGCCTTGATTTCCATGATGGCACTCCAGAGAAACCTCAAGAACACTGTTTAAAGGCAAGAGGGATCCTAAGGTCACTGTAGGAACATGAAAGAGCTTCGTGGACCAAAAATCAACTCGAGATGAGAGGGTAGTCCCTGGCTTCGACTCCAGAGGAATACCACCTTACCACAAGCACCTCAAGAGGAGGCTTCTCTCAGCTCTAGGTATGTGAGAGGGACCCTGAGTTTGCGGCCTCAAGTGGATTGGACACGGGGATGCCCTCACTCAAAATAAGGCCGGATATCCCTGCAGTGACTTGAATGCAGGCTAGTCTTGCATCTCCCAAGACGAAAGGATGTCTGAATCCCCTGTGGAGACCACAGAGAAAGACCTAGTTCCCCACCTCATCGCGACCGGAGGCCTCACATCCTTTGAAAACTCCAGAGGTACACGGAGATCAGTGCCTCCAAAGGAGACTATGCCTGACTCCTCGTGAAAATTGATAGGAGTCCCAGGATTCCTGTGGCACGTCAAAAGGGACCCTTGGTCTCCCGCCTCAGCTGGAGAGGCGTCCCAATTGCCCTGCCAAGCCTCGAGGAGAATCCCGAGTTGTCCCTCGCAACTAGGCAGGAGTCCTGACGTCGCTGAACAAACACGTGTGTGGAAGGGCCATCCGAATCGTAACTCGAGAATATAACCCAGGTTCCCGCCGCAACTCAAGAAAAACCATGAGACTTAACCCTCGCCGCGAGATGAGGCCCGATTCCCCTGCACTGCGTGCAGAGCAATTCCGTGTTGCACATCAAACATGAAAGGAGCCTTGATTTCCTTGATGGCACTCCAGAGAAACCCCTAGAACACTGTATCAAGGCAAGAGGGATCCTGAGGTCACTGTAGCAACACGAAAGAGCTCCATGGACCAAAAATCAACTCGAGATGAGAGCTTAGTCCCTGGCTTCGACTCCAGCGGAATACAAAATTACGACAAGCACGTCAAGAGGAGGCTTCTCTCAGCTCTAGGTATGTGAGAGGGACCCTGAGTTTGCGGCCTCAAGTGGATTGGAAACAGGAATGCCCTGACTCAAAATAATGCCGGATATCCCTGCAGTGACTTGAATGCAGGCTCGTCTTGCATCTCCCAAGACGAAAGGATGTCTGAATCCCCTGTGGAGACCACAGAGAAACACCTAGTTCCCCACCTCATCGCGACCGGAGGCCTCACATCCTTTGAAAACTCCAGAGGTACGCGGAGATCAGTGCCTCCAAAGGAGATGATGCCTGACTCCTCGTGAAACTTGATAGGAGTCCCAGGATTCCTGTGGCACGTGGAAAGGGACCCTTGGTCTCCCGCCTCAGCTGGAGAGGCGTCCCAATTGCCCTGCCAAGCCTCGAGGAGAATCCCGAGTTGTCCCTCGCAACTAGGCAGGAGTCCTGACGTCGCTGAACAAACACGTGTGTGGAAGGGCCATCCCCGTCGTAACTCGAGAATATACCCCAGGTTCCCGCCGCAACTCGAGAAAAACCATGAGACTTTCCTCTCGCCGTGAGATGAGGCCCGATTCCGCTGCACTGCGTGCAGAGCAATGCCGTGTTGCACATCACACATGAAAGGGGCCTTGATTTCCTTGATGGCACTCCAGAGAAACCCCAAGAGCACTGTTTCAAGTCTAGAGGGATCCTGAGGTCAATGTTGCAACACGAAAGAGCTCCGTGGACCAAAAATCAACTCGAGATGAGAGGTTAGTCCCTGGCTTCAACTCCAGAGGAATACCACCTTACCACAAGCACCTCAAGAGGAGGCTTCATTCAGCTCTAGGTATGTGACAGGGACCCTGAGTTTGCGGCCTCAAGTGGAATGGACACCGCGATGCCCTGACTTGAAATAAGGCCGGATATCCCTGCAGTGACTTGAATGCAGGCTCGTCTTGCATCTCCCAAGACGAAAGGGTGTCTGAATCCCCTGTGGAGACCACAGAGAAAGACCTAGTTCCCCACCTCATCGCGACCGGAGGCCTCACATCCTTTGAAAATTCCAGAGGTACGCGGAGATCAGTGCCTCCAAAGGAGATGATGCCTGACTCCTCGTGAATCTTGATAGGAGTCCCAGGATTCCTGTGGCACGTGGAAAGGGACCCTTGGTCTCCCGCCTCAGCTGGAGAGGCGTCCCAATTGCCCTGCCAAGCCTCGAGGAGAATCCCGAGTTGTCCCTCACAACAAGGCAGGAGTCCGGACGTCGCTGAACAAACACGTGTGTGGAAGGGCCATCCGAATCATAACTCGAGAATATAACCCAGGTTCCCGCCGCAACTCGAGAAAAACCATGAGACGTCCCCATCGCCGCGAGATGAGGCCCGATTCCCCTGCACTGCGTGCAGAGGAATTCCGTGTTGCACATCACACATGAAAGGAGCCTTGATTTCCTTGATGGCACTCCAGAGAATCCCCAAGAACACTGTTTCAAGGCTAGAGGGATCCTGAGGTCACTGTAGCAACATGATACAGTTCCGTGGACCAAGAATCAACTCGAGATGAGAGGTTAGTCCCTGGCTTCGATTCCAGAGTAATACCACCTTACCATAAGCACCTCAAGAGGAGACTTCTCTCAACTCTAGGTATGTAAGAGGGTCCCTGAGTTTGCGGCCTCAAGTGGAATGGACACGGGGATGCCCTGACTCGAAATAAGGCCGGATATGCCTGCAGTGACTTGAATGCAGGCTCGCCTTGCATCTTCCAAGACGAAACCATGCCTGAACCCGCTGTGGGGAGCACAGAGAAAGACCTAGTTCCCCACCTTATCGCTACCGGAGGCCTCACATCCTTTGAAAACTCCAGAGGTACGCGGAGATCAGTGCCTCCAAAGGAGACGATGCCTGACTCCTCGTGAAACTTGATAGGAGTCCCAGGATTCCTGTGGCACGTGGAAAGGGACCCTTGGTCTCCCGCCTCAGCTGGAGAGGCGTCCCAATTGCCCTGCCAAGCCTCGAGGAGAATCCCGAGTTGTCCCTCGCAACTAGGCAGGAGTCCTGACGTCGCTGAACAAACACGTGTGTGGAAGGGCCATCCCCGTCGTAACTCGAGTATATACCCCAGGTTCCACACCGAAACTCGAGAGAAAACATGACACTTCCCCCTCGCCGCGAGATGAGTCCCGATTCCCCTGCAGTGCATGCAGAGCAATTCCGTGTTGTACATCACACATGGAAGGAGCCTTGATTTGCTTCATTGTAGTCCAGAGAAACACCAAGAACACTGTTTCAAGGCTAGAGGGATCCTGAGGTCACTGTAGCAACAATAAAGAGTTCCGTGGACCAGAAATCAACTCGAGATGAGAGGTTAGCCCCCTGGCTTCGACTCCAGAGGAATACCACCTTACCACAAGCACCTCAAGAGGAGGCTTCTCTCAGCTTTAGGTATGTGAGAGGGACCCTGAGTTTCCGGCCTTCAGTGGAGTGGATACGGGGATGCCCTGACTCGAAATAAGGCCGGATATCCCAGCAGTGACTTGAATGCAGGCTCGTCTTGCATCTCCCAAGATGAAAGGGTGTCTGAAACCCCTGTGGAGACCACAGAGAAAGACCTAGTTACCCACCTCATCGCGACCGGAGGCCTCACATCCTTTGAAAACTCCAGAGGAACGCAGAGATCAGTGCCTCCAAAGGAGATGATGCCTGATTCCTCGTGAAACTTGATAGGAGTCCCAGGATTCCTGTGGCACGTGGAATGGGACTCTTGGTCTTCCGCCTCAGCTGGAGAGGCGTCCCAATTGCCCTGCCAAGCCTCGAGGAGAATCCCGAGTTGTCCCTTGCAAAGAGGCAGGAGTCCTGACGTCGCTGAACAAACACGTGGGTGGAAGGGCCATCCCCTTCGTAACTTGAGAATATAAAACAGGATCCCGCAGGAACTCGAGTAAAACCATGAGACTTCCCCCTCGCCACGAGATGAGGCCCGATTCCCCTGCACTGCGTGCAGAGCAATTCCGTGTTGCACATCACACATGAAAGGAGCCTTGATTTTCTTCATGGCACTCCAGAGAAACCCCAAGAACACTGTTTCAAGGCTAGAGGGATCCTGAGGTCACTGTAGCAACACGAAACAGTTCAGTGGACCAAGAATCAACTCGAGATGAAAGGTTAGTCCCTGGCTTCGACTCCAGTGGAATACCACCTTTCCACGAGCACCTCAAGAGGAGGCTTCTCTCAGCTCTAGGTATGTGAGAGGGACCTTGAGTTTGTGGCCTCAAGTGGAATGAACACGGGGATGCCCTGACTCGAAATAAGGCCGGATATCCCTGCAGTGACTGGAATGCAGGCTCGTCTTGCATCTCCCAAGACGAAAGGATGTCTGAATCCCCTGTGGAGACCACAGAGAAAGACCTAGTTCCCCACCTCATCGGGACCGGAGGCCTCACATCCTTTGAAAACTCCAGAGGTACCCGGAGATCAGTGCCTACAAAGGAGACGATGCCTGACTCCTCGTGAAACTTGATAGGAGTCCCAGGATTCCTATGGCACGTGGAAAGGGACCCTTGGTCTCCCACCTCAGCTGGAGAGGCGTCCCAAATGCCCTGGCAAGCCTCGAGGAGAATCCCGAGTTTTCCCTCGCAACTAGGCAGGAGTCCTGACGTCGCTGAACAAACACGTGTGTGGAAGGGCCATCCCCGTAGTAACTCATGAATATATCCCAGGTTCCCGCCGCAACTCAAGAAAAACCATGAGACTTCCCCATCGCCGCGAGTTGAGTCCCGATTCCCCTGCACTGCATGCAGAGCAATTCCGTGTTGCACATCACACATGAAAGGAGCCTTGATTTCCTTGATGCCACTCCAGAGAAACCCCAAGAACACTGTTTCAAGGCTAGAGGGATCCTGAGGTCACTGCAGCAACACGAAAGAGCTCCGTGGACCAACAATCAACTCGAGATGAGAGGTTAGTCCCTGGCTTCGACTCCAGAGGAATCCCACCTTACCACAAGCACCTCAAGAGAAGGCTTCTCTCAGCTCTAGATATGTGAGAGGGACCCTGAGTTTGCGGCCTCAATTGCAATGGACACCGCGATGCCCTGACTCGAAATAAGGCCAGATATCCCTGCAGTGACTTGAATGCAGGCTCGTCTTGCATCCCCCAAGACGAAAGGATGTCTGAATCCCATGTGGAGACCACAGTGAAAGACCTAGTTCCCCACCTCATCGCGACCGGATGCCTCACATCTTTTGAAAACTCCAGAAGTACGCGGAGATCAGTGCCTCCAAAGGAGACGATGCCTGACTCCTCGTGAAACTTGATAAGAGTCCCAGGATTCCTGTGGCAGGTGGAAAGGGACCCTTGGTCTCCCGCCTCAGCTGGAGAGGCGTCCCAATTGCCCTGCCAAGCCATGAGGAGAATCCCGAGTTGTCCCTCGCAACTAGGCAGGAGTCCTGATATCGCTGAACAAACACGTGTGTGGATGGGCCATCCACATCGTAACTCGAGAATATACCCCAGGTTCCCGCCGCAACTCGAGAAAAACCATGAGAGTTCCCCCTCGCTGCGAGATGAGGTCCGATTCCACTGCACTGTGTGCAGAGCAATTCCGTGCTGCATATCACACATGAAAGGAGCCTTGCTTTCCTTGATGGCACTCCAGAGAAACCCCAAGAACACTGTTTCAAGGCTAGAGGGATCCTGAGGTCACTGTAGCAACACGAAAGAACTCCGTCGACCAAAAATCATCTCGAGATGAGAGGTTAGTCCCTGGCTTCGACTCCAGAGGAATACCACCTTACCACAAGCACCTCAAGAGGAGGCTTCTCTCAGCTCTAGGTATGTGAGAGGGACCCTGAGTTTGCAGCCTCAAGTCGAATGGACACGGGGTTGCCCTTACTCGAAATAAGGCCGGATATCCCTGCAGTGACTTGAATGCAGGCTCGTCTTGCATCTCCCAAGACGAAAGAATGTCTGAATCCCCTGTGGAGACCACAGAGAAAGACCTAGTTCCCCACCTCATCGCGAGTCGATGCCTCACATCCTTTAAGTACTCCAGAGGTACGTGGAGATCAGTGCCTCCAAAGGAGAGGAGGCCTGACTTCTCATGAAACTTGATAGGAGTCCCAGGATTCCTGTGGCATGTGGAAAGGGACCCTTGGTCTCCCGCCTCAGCTGGAGAGGCGTCCCAATTGCCCTGCCAAGCCTCGAGGAGAATCCCGAGATGTCCCTCGCAACTAGGCAGGAGTCCTGACGTCGCTGAACAAACATGTGTGTCGAAGGACCATCATCGTCGTAACTCGAGAATATACCCCAGGTTCCCGCCGCAACTCGAGAAAAACCAAGAGACTTGCCCCTCGCCGAGAGATGAGGTCCGATTCCCCTGCACTGCGTGCAAAACAATTCCTTGTTGCACATCACACTTGAAAGGAGCCTTGATTTTCTTGATGGCACTCCAGAGAAACCCCAAGAACACTGTTTCAAGGCTAGAGGGATCCTGAGGTCACTGTAGCAACACGAAAGAGCTCCGTGGACCAAAAATCAACTCGAGATGAGAGGTTAGTTCCTGGCTTCGACTCCAGAGGAATACCACCTTACCACAAGCACCTCAAGTGGAGGCTTCTCTCAGCTCTAGGTATGTGAGAGGGACCCTCAGTTTGCGGCCTCAAGTGGAATGGACACCACGATGCCCTGACTTGTAATAAGGCCAGATATCCCTGCAGTGACTTGAATGCAGGCTCGTCTGGCATCTCCCAAGACGAAAGGATGTCTGAATCCCCTGTGGAGACCACAGAGAAAGACCTAGTTCCCCACCTCATCGCGACAGGAGGCCTCACATCCTTTGAAAACTCCAGAGGTACGCGGAGATCAGTGCCTCCAAATGCGACGATGCCTGACTCCTCGTGATACTTGATAGGAGTCCCAGGATTCCTGTGGAACGTGGAAAGGCACCCTTGGTCTCCCCCCTCAGCTGGAGACGCGTCCCAATTGCCCTGCCAAGCCTACAGGAGAATCCCGAGTTCTCCCTCGCAACTAGGCAACAGTCCTGACGTCGCTGAACACACACCTGTGTGGAAGGTCCATCCCCGTCGTAACTCGAGAATATACCCTGGGTTCCCGCCGCAACTCGAGAAAAACCATGAGACTTCCCCCTCGCCGCGAGATGAGGCCCGATTCCCCTGCACTGCGTGCAGAGTAATTCCGTGTTGCACATCACACATGAAAGGAGCCTTGATTTCCTTGATGGCACTCCAGAGAATCCCCAAGAACACTGTTTCAAGGCTAGAGGGATCCTGAGGTCACTGTAGCAATACGAAAGAGCTCCGTGGACCAAAAATCAACTCGAGATGAGAGGTTAGTCCCTGGCTTTGAGTCCAGAGGAATTCCACCTTACCACAAGCACGTCAAGAGGAGGCTTCTCTCAGCTATAGGTACGTGGGAGGGACCCTGAGTTTGCAGCCTCAGGTGGAATGGACACCGCGATGACCTGACTCGAAATAAGGCCGGATATCCCTGCAGTGACTTGAATGCAGGCTCGTCTTGTATCTCCCAAGACGAAAGGATGTCTGAATCTCCTGTGGAGACCACAGAGAAAGACCTAGTTCCCCACCTCATTGCGACTGGAGGCCTCACATCCTTTGAAAACTCCAGAGGTACGCAGAGATCAGTGCCTCCAAAGGAGACGATGCCTGACTCCTCATGATACTTGATCGGAGTCCCAGGATCGCTGTGGCACGTGGAAAGGGACCCTTGGTCTCCCGCCTCAGCTGGAGAGGCGTCCGAATTGCCCTGCCAAGCCTCGAGGAGAATCCTGAGTTGTCCCTCGCAACTAGGCATGAGTCCTGACGTCGCTGAACAAACACGTGTGTGGAAGGGCCATCCCCTTAATAACTCGAGAATATACCCCAGGTTCCCACTGCAACTTGAGAAAAACCATGAGACTTCCCCCTCACCGCGAGATGAGGCCCGATTCCCCTGCACTGCGTGCAGAGCAATTCCGTGTTGCACATCACACATGAAAGGAGCCTTGATTTCCTTGATGGCACTCCAGAGAAACCCCAAGAACACTGTTTCAAAGCTAAAGAGATCCTGAGATCACTGTAGCAACAAGAAAGAGGTCCGTGGACCAAAAATCAACTCGAGATGAGAGGTTAGTCCCTGGCTTCGACTCCAGAGGAATACCACCTTACACAAGCACCTCAAGAGGGGGCTTCTCTCAGCTCTAGGTATGTGAGAGGGACCCTGAGTTTGCGGCCTCAAGTGGAATGGACACGGGGATGCACTGACTCGAAATAAGGCCAGATATCCCTGCAGTGACTTGAATGCAGGCTCGTCTTGTATCTCGCAAGACGAAGGATGTCTGAATCCCCTGTGGAGACCACAGAGAAAGACCTAGTTCCCCACCTCATCGCGACCGGAGGTCTCACATCCTTTGAAAACTCCAGAGGTACGCGGAGATCAGTCCCTCCAAAGGAGACGATGCCTGACTCCTCCTGAATCTTGATAGGAGTCCCAGGATTCCTGTGGCTCGTGGAAAGGGACCTTTGGTCTCCCGCCTCAGCTGGAGAGGCATCCCAATTGCCCTGCCAAGCCTCGAGGAGAATTCCGAGTTGTCCCTCGCACATAGGCAGGTGTCCTGACGTCGCTGAACAAACACGTGTGTGGAGGGGCCATCCCCGTCTTAACTCGAGAATATACCCCAGGTTCCCGCCGCAACTCAAGAAAAACCATGAGACTTCCGCCTCGCCGCGAGATGAGACCCGATTCCCCTGCACTGCGTGCAGAGCAATTCCGCGTTGCACATCGCACATGAATGGAGCCTTGATTTCCTTCAAGGCACTCCAGAGAAACCCCAATAACACTCTTTCAAGGTTGGAGGGATCCTGAGGTCACTGTATCAACCCGAAAGAGCTCCGTCGACCAAAAATAACTCGAGATGAGAGGTTAGTCCCTGACTTCGACTCCAGAGGAATACCACCTTACCACAAGCACCTCAAGAGGAGGCTTCTCTCAGCTCTAGGCATGTGAGAGGGACCCTGAGTTTGCGGCCTCAAGTGGAATGGACACCGCGATGCCCTGACTAGAAATAAGGGCGGATATCCCTGCAGTGACTTGAATGCAGGCTCGTCTTGCATTTCCCAAGATGAAAGGATGTCTGAATCCCCTGTGGAGACCACAGAGAAAGACCTAGCTACCCACCTCATCGCGACCGGAGGCCTCACATCCTTTGAAAACTCCAGAGGTACGCGGAGAAAAGTGTCTCCAAAGGAGACGATGCCTGACTCCTCGTGAAACTTGATAGGAGTCCCAGGATTCCTGTGTCACGAGGAAAGGGACCCTTGGTCTCCCGTCTCAGCTGGAGAGGCGTCCCAATTGGCCTGCCAAGCCTCAGGGAGAATCCCGAGTTGGCCCTCGCAACTAGGCAGGAGACCTGACATCGCTGAACAAACACGTGTGTGGAAAGGCCATCCCCGTCATAACTCGAGAATATACCCCAGGTTCCCGCCGCAACTCGAGAAAAACCATGAGACTTCCCCTTCGCCGCGAGATGAGGCCCGATTCCCCTGTACTGCGTGCAGAGCAATTCCGTGCTGCACATCACACAGGAAAGGAGCCTTGATTTCCTTGATGGCACTCCAGAGAAACACCAAGAACACTGTTTCAAGGATAGAGGGATCCTGAGGTCACTGTAGCAACACGAAAGAGCTACGTGGACCAAAAATCAACTCGAGATGAGAGGTTAGTCCCTGGCTTCGACTCCAGAGAAATACCACCTTACCACAAGCACCTCAAGAGGAGGCTTTTCTCAGCTCTAGGTATGTGAGAGGGACCCTGAGTTTGCGGCCTCAAGTAGAATGGACACCGCGATGCCCTGACTCGAAATAAGGCCGGATATCCCTGCAGTGACTTAAATGCAGGCTCGTCTTGCATCACCCAAAATGAAAGGATGTCTGAATCCCCTGTGGAGAGCACAGAGAAAGACCTGATTCCACACCTTATCGCGACCGGAGGCCTCACATCCTTTGAAAACTCCATAGTTATGCGGAGATCAGTGCTTCCAAAGGAGACGATGCCTGACTCCTCGTGAAACTTGATAGGAGTCCCAGGATCCCTGTGGCCCGTGGAAAGGGACCCTTGGTCTACCGTCTCAGCTGGAGAGGCGTCCCAATTGCCCTGCCAAGCATCGAGGAGAATCCCGATTTGTCCCTCGCAACTAGGCAGGAGTCCTGACATCGCTGAACAAACACGTATGAGGAAGGGCCATTCCTGTCGTAAATCGAGAATATACCGCAGGTTCCCGCCGCAACTCGAGAAAAACCATGAGACTTCCCCCTCGCCGCGAGATGAGGCCCGATTCCCCTGTACTGCGTGCAGAGCAATTCCGTGTTGCACATAACACTTGCAAGGATCCTTGATTTCCTTGATGGAAATCCAGAGAAACCCCAAGAACACTGTTTCAAGGCTAGAGGGTTCCTGAGGCCACTGTAGCAACACGAAAGAATTCCGTGGACCAAAAATCAACTCGAGATGAGAGTTTAGTCCCTGGCTTCGAATCCAGAGAAATACCACCTTACCAGAAGCACCTCAAGAGGAGGCTTGTCTCAGTTCTAGGTATGTGAGAGGGACCCTCAGTTTGCGGCCTCAAGTGGATTGGACACGGGGATGCCCTGACTCGAAATAAGGCCGGATATCCCTCCAGTGACTTGAATACAGGCTCGTCTTGCATCTCCCAAGACGAAAGGATGTCTGAATCCCCTGTGGAGACAACAGAGAAAGACCTAGTTCCCCACCTCATTGCGACCGGAGGCCTCACATCCTTTGAAAACTCCAGAGGTACGCGGAGATCAGTGCCTCCAAAGGAGACGATGCCTGACTCCTCGAGAAACTTGATAGGAGTCCCAGGATTCCTGTGGCACGTGGAAAGGGACTCTTGGTCTCCCGCGTCAGCTAGAGAGGCGTCCCAATTGCCCTGCCAAGCCTCGAGGAGAATCCCGAGTTGTCCCTCACCTCTAGGCAGGAGTCCTGACGTTGCTGAACAAACACGTGTATGGAAGGGCCATCTCCGTCGTAACTCAAGAATATACCCTAGGTTCCCGCCGCACCTCGAGAAAAACCATGAGACTTCCCCTTCGCCGCGAGATGAGGCCCGATTCCCCTGCACTGCGTGCAGAGCAATTCCGTGTTGCACATCACACATAAAGGAGCCTTGATTTCCTTGATGGCACTCCAGAGAAAACCGAAAAACACTGTTTCAAGGCAAGAGGTATCCTGAGGTCACTGTAGCAACATGAAAGAGCTCCGTGGACCAAAAATCAATTCGAGATTAGAGCTTAGTCCCTGTCTTCGCCTCCAGAGAAATACCACCTTACCACAAGCACCTCAAGAGGAGGCTTCTCTCAGCTCTAGGTACGATGCCCCATTGTAACTCGAGAATATACCCCAGGTTCCCGCCGCAACTCGAGAAAAACCATGAGACTTCCCCCTCGCCGTGAGATGAGGCCCGATTCCCCTGCACTGCGTGCAGAGCAATTCCGTGTTGCACATCACACATGAAAGGAGCCTTGATTTCCTTGATGGCACTCCAGAGAATCCCCAAGAACACTGTTTCAAGGCTAGAGGGATCCTGAGGTCACTGTAGCAAAACGAAACAGCTCCGTAGACCCAAAATCAACTCGAGATGAGAGGTTATTCCCTGGCTTCGACTCCAGAGGAATACCACCTTACCACAAGCACCTCAAGTGGAGGCTTCTCTCAGCTCTAGGTATGTGAGAGGGACCCTCAGATTGCGGCCTCTAGTGGAATGGACACCGCGATGCCCTGACTCGAAATAAGGCCGGATATCCCTGCAGTGACTTGAATGCAGTCTCGTCTTGCATTTCCCAAGATGAAAGGATGTCTGAATCCCCTGTGGAGACCACAGAGAAAGACCTAGTTACCCACCTCATTGCGACCAGAGGCCTCACATCCTTTGAAAACTCCAGAGGTATGCGGAGATCAGTTCCTCCAAAGGAGACGATGCCTGACTCCTCGTGAAACTTGATAGGAGTCCCAGGATTCCTGTGGCACGTGGAAAGGCACCCTTGTTCTCCCGCCTCAGCTGGAGAGGCGTCCCAATTGCCCTGCCAAGCCTCGAGGAGAACCCCGAGTTTTCCCTTGTAACTAGGCAGGAGTCCTGACGTCGCTGAACAAACACGTGTGTGGAAGGGCCATCCCCATCGTAACTCGAGAATATACCCCAGGTTCCCGTCGCAACTCGAGAAAAACCATGAGACTTCCCCCTCGCCGCGAGATGAGGTCCGATTCCCCTGCACTGCGTGCAGAGCAATTCCGTGTTGCACATCACACATGATAGGAGCCTTCATTTCCTTGATGGCACTCCAGAGAATACCCAAGAACACTGTTTCAAGGCTAGAGGGATCCTGAGGTCACTGTAGCAACACCAAAGAGCTCCATGGGCCAAAAATCAACTCGAGATGAGAGGTTAGTCCCTGGCTTCGACTCCAGAGGAATTTCACCTTACCACACGCCCCTCAAAAGAAGGCTTCTCTCAGCTCTAGGTATGTGAGAGGAACCCTGAGTTTGCCGCCTCAAGTGGAATGGACACGGGGAGGCCCTGATTCGAAATAAGGCCGGATATCCCTGCAGTGACTTGAATGCAGGCTCGTCTTGCATCTCCGTAGACGAAAGGATGTCTGAATCCCTTGTGGAGAACACAGAGAGAGACCTAGTTCCCCACCTCATTGCGACCAGAGGCCTCACATCCTTTGAAAACTCCAGAGGTACACGGAGATCAGTCCCTCCAAAGGAGACGATGCTTGACTCCTCCTGAATCTTGATAGGAGTCCCAGGATTCCTGTGGCTCGTGGAAAGGGACCTTTGGTCTCCCGCCTCAGCTATAGAGGCGTCCCAATTGCCCTGCCACGCCTCGAGGAGAATTCCCAGCTGTCCCTCGCCACTAGGCAGGAGTCCTGACGTCGCTGAACAAACACGTGTGTGGAAGGGCCATCCCTGTCGTAACTCGAGAATATACCCCAGATTCCCGCCGCAACTCGAGGAAAACCATGAGACTTCCCCCTCGCCGCGAGATGAGGCCCGATTCCCCTGTACTGCGTGCAGAGCAATTCCGTGTTGCACATCACACATGAAAGGAGCCTTGATTTCCTTGATGGCACTCCAGAGAATCCCCAATAACACTCTTTCAAGGATAGAGGGATCCTGAGGTCACTGCAGCAACACGAAACAGTTCCGTGGACCAAAAATCAACTCGAGATGAGAGGTTAGTCCCTGGCTTCGACTCCAGAGGAATACCACCTTACCACAAGCACCTCAAGAGGAGGCTTCTCTCAGCTCTAGGTATGTGAGAGGTACCCTGAGTTTGCGGCCTCAAGTGGAATGGACACCGCGATGCCCTAACTCGAAATAAGGCCGGATATCCCTGCAGTGACTTGAATGCAGGCTCGTCTTGCATCTCCCAAGATGAAAGGATGTCTGAATCCCCTGTGGAGACCACAGATAAAGACCTAGTTCCCCACCTCATTGCGACCGGAGGCCTCACATCCTTTGAAAACTCCAGAGGTATGCGGAGATCAGTGACTCCAAATGAGACGATGCCTGACTCCTCGTGAAACTTGATAGGAGTCCCAGTATTCCTGTGGCACGTGGAAAGGGACCCTTGGTCTCCCGCCTCAGCTGGAGAGGCGTCCCAATTGCCCTGCCAAGCCTCGAGGAGAATCCCGAGTTGTCCCTGGCAACTAGGCAGGAGTCCTGACGTCACTGAAGAAACACGTGTGTGTAAGGGCCATCCCCGTCGTAACTCGAGAATATAACCCAGGTTCCCGCCGCAACTCGAGAAAAACCATGAGACTTCCCCCTCGCCGTGAGATGAGGCCCGATTCCCCTGCTCTGCGTGCAGAGCAATTCCGTGTTGCACATCACACATGAAAGGAGCCTTGATTTCCTTGATGGCACTCCAGAGAATACCCAGGAACACTGTTTCAAGGCTAGAGGGATCCTGAGGTCACTGTAGCAACACGAAAGCGCTCCATGGGCCAAAAATCAACGCGAGATGAGAGGTTAGTCCCTGGATTCGACTCCAGAGGAATACCACCTTACCACACGCCCCTCAAAAGGAGGCTTCTCTCAGCTCTAGGTATGTGGGAGGGACCCTGAGTTTGCGGCCTCCAGTGGAATGGACACCGGGAGGTCCTGACTCGAAATAAGGCCAGATATCCCTGCAGTGACTTGAATACAGGCTCGTCTTGCATCTCCCAAGACGAAAGGATGTCTGAATCCCCTGTGGAGAACACAGAGAAAGACCTAGTTCCCCACCTCATCGCGACCGGAGGCCTCACATCCTTTGAAAACTCCAGAGGTACGCGGAGATCAGTGCCTCCAAAGGAGACGATGCCTGACTCCTCCTGAAACTTGACAGGAGTCCCCGGATTCCTGTGGCATGTGGAAAGGGACCCTTGGTCTCCCGCCTCAGCTATAGAGGCGTCCCAATTGCCCTGCCACGCCTCGAGGAGAATTCCCAGCTGTCCCTCGCCACTAGGCAGGAGTCCTGACGTCGCTGAACAAACACGTGTGTGGAAGGGCCATCCCTGTCGTAACTCGAGAATATACCCCAGATTCCCGCCGCAACTCGAGGAAAACCATGAGACTTCCCCCTCGCCGCGAGATGAGGCCCGATTCCCCGGCACTGCGTGCAGAGCAATTCCGTGTTGCACATCACACATGAAAGGAGCCTTGATTTCCTTGATGGCACTCCAGAGAATCCCCAATAACACTCTTTCAAGGATAGAGGGATCCTGAGGTCACTGCAGCAACACGAAACAGTTCCGTGGACCAAAAATCAACTCGAGATGAGAGGTTAGTCCCTGGCTTCGACTCCAGAGGAATACCACCTTACCACAAGCACCTCAAGAGGAGGCTTCTCTCAGCTCTAGGTATGTGAGAGGGACCCTGAGTTTGCGGCCTCAAGTGGAATGGACACCGCGATGCCCTAACTCGAAATAAGGCCGGATATCCCTGCAGTTACTTGAATGCAGGCTCGTCTTGCATCTCCCAAGACGAAAGGATGTCTGAATCCCCTGTGGAGACGACAGAGAAAGACCTAGTTCCCCACCTCATCACGACCGGAGGCCTCACATCCTTTGAAAACTCCAGAAGTACGCGGAGATCAGTGCCTCCAAGGGAGACGATGCCTGACTCCTCGTGAAACTTGATAGGAGTCCCAGGATTCCTGTGGCACGTGGAAAGGGACCCTTGGTCGACCGCCTCAGCTGGAGAGGCGTCCCAATTGCCCTGCGAAGCCTCGAGGAGAATCCTGAGTTGTGCCTCGCAACTAGGCAGCAGTCCTGACATCAATGAACAAACACGTGTGTGGAAGGGCCATGCCCGTCTTAACTCGAGAATATACCCCAGGTTCCCGGCCCAACATGAGAAAAACCATGAGACTTCCCTCTTGCCCCGAGACGAGGCCCGATTCCCATGCACTGCATGCAGAGCAATTCCGTGTTGCACATCACACATGAAAGGAGCCTTGATTTCCTTGATGGCACTCCAGAGAAACCCCAAGGGCACTGTTTCAACGCTAGAGGGATCCTGAGGTCATTGTAGCAACACGAAACAGCTCTGTGGACCAAAAATCAACTCGAGATGAGAGGTTAGCCCCTGGCTTCGACTCCAGAGGAATACCACCTTACCACAAGCACCTCAAGAGGAGGCTTCTCTCAGCTCTAGGTATGTGAGAGGGACCCTGAGTTTGCGGCCTCAAGTGGATTGGACACGGGGATGCACTGACTCAAAATAAGGTCGGATATCTCTGCAGTGACTTGAATGCAGGCTGGTCTTGCATCTCCCAAGACGAAAGGATGTCTGAATCCCCTGTGGAGACCACAGAGAAAGACCTAGTTCCCCACCTTATTGCGACCGGAGGCCTCACATCCTTTGACAACTCCAGGGGTATGCGGAGATCAGTGCCTCCAAAGCAGAGGATGCCTGACTCCTCGTGAAACTTGATAGAAGTCCCAGGATTCCTGTGGCACGTGGAAAGGGACCCTTGGTCTCCCGCCTCAGCTGGAGAGGCGTCCCAATTGCCCTGTCAAGCCTCGAGGAGAATCCCGAGTTTTCCCTCGCAACTAGGCAGGAGTCCTGACGTCGCTGAACAAACACGTGTGTGGAAGGGCCATCCCCGTCGTAACTCGAGAATATACCCCGGTTCCCGCCGCAACTCAAGAAAAACCATGAGACTTCCCCCTCGCCGCGAGATGAGGCCCGATTCCCCTGCACTGATTGCAGAGCAATTCCGTGTTGCACATACACATGAAAGGAGCCTTGATTTCCTTGATGGCACTCCAGAGAATCCCCAAGAACACTGTTTCAAGGCTAGAGGGATCCTGAGGTCACTGTAGCAATACGAAAGAGCTCCGTGGACCAAAAATCAACTGGAGATGAGAGGTTAGTCCCTGGCTTCGACTCCAGAGGAATACCACCTTACCACAAGCACCTCAAGAGGAGGCTTCTCTCAGCTCTAGGTATTTGGGAGGGACCCTGTGTTTGCGGCCTCAAGTGGAATGGTCACCGGGATGCCCTGACTCGAAATAAGGCCGGATATCCCTGCAGTGACTTGAATGCAGGCTCGTCTTGAATCTCCCAAGACGAAAGGATGTCTGAATCCCCTGTGGAGACCACAGAGAAAGACCTAGTTCCCCACCTCATCACGACCGGAAGCCTCACATCCCTTGAAAACTCCAGAGGTATGCAGAGATCAATGCCTCCAAAGGAGACGATGCCGGACTCCTCGTGAAACTTGATAGGAGCCCCAGGATTCCTGTGGCACGGGGAAAGGGACCCTTGGTCTCCCGCCTCAGCTGGAGAGGCGTCCCAATTGCCCTGCCAAGCCTCGAGGAGAATCCCGAGTTGTCCCTCCCAACAAGGCACGAGTCCTGATGTCGCTGTACAAACACGTGTGTGGAAGGGCCATCACCGTCGTAACTCGTGAATATACCCCAGGTTCCCGCTGCAACTCAAGAAAAACCATGAGACTTCCCCCTCGCCGCGAGATGAGGTCCGATTCCCCTGCACTGCGTGCAGAGCAATTCCGTGTTGCACATCACACATGAAAGGAGCCTTGATTTCCTTGATGGCACTCCAGAGAAACCCCAAGAACAGTGTTTCAAGGCTAAAGAGATCCTGAGGTCACTGTAGCAACAAGAAAGAGGTCCGTGGACCAAAAATCAACTCGAGATGAGAGGTTAGTCCCTGGCTTCGACTCCAGAGGAATACCACCTTACACAAGCACCTCAAGAGGGGGCTTCTCTCAGCTCTAGGTATGTGAGAGGGACCCTGAGTTTGCGGCCTCAAGTGGAATGGACACGGGGATGCACTGACTTGAAATAAGGCCGGATATCCCTGCAGTGACTTGAATGCAGGCTCGTCTTGTATCTCGCAAGACGAAGGATGTCTGAATCCCCTGTGGAGACCACAGAGAAAGACCTAGTTCCCCACCTCATCGCGACCGGAGGCATCACATCCTTTGAAAACTCCAGAGGTACGCGGAGATCAGTCCCTCCAAAGGAGACGATGCCTGACTCCTCCTGAATCTTGATAGGAGTCCCAGGATTCCTGTGGGTCGTGGAAAGGGACCTTTGGTCTCCCGCCTCAGCTGGAGAGGCATCCCAATTGCCCTGCCAAGCCTCAAGGAGAATTCGGAGTTGTCCCTCGCACATAGGCAGGTGTCCTGACGTCGCTGAACAAACACGTGTGTGGAGGGGCCATCCCCGTCGTAACTCGAGAATATACCCCAGGTTCCCGCCGCAACTCAAGAAAAACCATGAGACTTCCGCCTCGCCGCGAGATGAGACCCGATTCCCCTGCACTGGGTGCAGAGCAATTCCGCGTTGCACATCGCACATGAATGGAGCGTTGATTTCCTTGAAGGCACTCCAGAGAAACCCCAATAACACTCTTTCAAGGTTGGAGGGATCCTGAGGTCACTGTATCAACCCGAAAGAGCTCCGTCGACCAAAAATAACTTGAGATGAGAGGTTAGTCCCTGACTTCGACTCCAGAGGAATACCACCTTACCACAAGCACCTCAAGAGGAGGCTTCTCTCAGCTCTAGGCATGTGAGAGGGACCCTGAGTTTGCGGCCTCAAGTGGAATGGACACCGCGATGCCCTGACTAGAAATAAGGGCGGATATCCCTGCAGTGACTTGAATGCAGGCTCGTCTTGCATTTCCCAAGATGAAAGGATGTCTGAATCCCCTGTGGAGACCACAGAGAAAGACCTAGCTACCCACCTCATCGCGACCGGAGGCCTCACATCCTTTGAAAACTCCAGAGGTACGCGGAGAAAAGTGTCTCCAAAGGAGACGATGCCTGACTCCTCGTGAAACTTGATAGGAGTCCCAGGATTCCTGTGTCACGAGGAAAGGGACCCTTGGTCTCCCGTCTCAGCTGGAGAGGCGTCCCAATTGGCCTGCCAAGCCTCAGGGAGAATCCCGAGTTGGCCCTCGCAACTAGGCAGGAGACCTGACATCGCTGAACAAACACGTGTGTGGAAAGGCCATCCCCGTCATAACTCGAGAATATACCCCAGGTTCCCGCCGCAACTCGAGAAAAACCATGAGACTTCCCCTTCGCCGCGAGATGAGGCCCGATTCCCCTGTACTGCGTGCAGAGCAATTCCGTGCTGCACATCACACAGGAAAGGAGCCTTGATTTCCTTGATGGCACTCCAGAGAAACCCCAAGAACACTGTTTCAAGGCTAGAGGGATCCTGAGGTCACTGTAGCAACACGAAAGAGCTCCGTGGACCAAAAATCAACTCGAGATGAGAGGTTAGTCCCTGGCTTCGACTCCAGAGAAATACCACCTTACCACAAGCACCTCAAGAGGAGGCTTCTCTCAGCTCTAGGTATGTGAGAGGGACCCTGAGTTTGCGGCCTCAAGTAGAATGGACACCGCGATGCCCTGACTCGAAATAAGGCCGGATATCCCTGCAGTGACTTAAATGCAGGCTCGTCTTGCATCACCCAAAATGAAAGGATGTCTGAATCCCCTGTGGAGAGCACAGAGAAAGACCTGATTCCACACTTTATCGCGACCGGAGGCCACACATCCTTTGAAAACTCCATAGTTATGCGGAGATCAGTGCTTCCAAAGGAGACGATGCCTGACTCCTCGTGAAACTTGATAGGAGTCCCAGGATCCCTGTGGCCCGTGGAAAGGGACCCTTGGTCTACCGTCTCAGCTGGAGAGGCGTCCCAATTGCCCTGCCAAGCATCGAGGAGAATCCCGATTTGTCCCTCGCAACTAGGCAGGAGTCCTGACATCGCTGAACAAACACGTATGAGGAAGGGCCATCCCTGTCGTAAATCGAGAATATAACGCAGGTTCCCGCCGCAACTCGAGAAAAACCATGAGACTTCCCCCTCGCCGCGAGATGAGGCCCGATTCCCCTGTACTGCGTGCAGAGCAATTCCGTGTTGCACATAACACTTGCAAGGATCCTTGATTTCCTTGATGGAAATCCAGAGAAACCCCAAGAACACTGTTTCAAGGCTAGAGGATTACTGAGGCCACTGTAGCAACACGAAAGAATTCCGTGGACCAAAAATCAACTCGAGATGAGAGTTTAGTCCCTGGCTTCGAATCCAGAGAAATACCACCTTACCAGAAGCACCTCAAGAGGAGGCTTGTCTCAGTTCTAGGTATGTGAGAGGGACCCTCAGTTTGCGGCCTCAAGTGGATTGGACACGGGGATGCCCTGACTCGAAATAAGGCCGGATATCCCTCCAGTGACTTGAATACAGGCTCGTCTTGCATCTCCCAAGACGAAAGGATGTCTGAATCCCCTGTGGAGACAACAGAGAAAGACCTAGTTCCCCACCTCATTGCGACCGGAGGCCTCACATCCTTTGAAAACTCCAGAGGTACGCGGAGATCAGTGCCTCCAAAGGAGACGATGCCTGACTCCTCGAGAAACTTGATAGGAGTCCCAGGATTCCTGTGGCACGTGGAAAGGGACTCTTGGTCTCCCGCGTCAGCTAGAGAGGCGTCCCAATTGCCCTGCCAAGCCTCGAGGAGAATCCCGAGTTTTCCCTCACCTCTAGGCAGGAGTCCTGACGTTGCTGAACAAACACGTGTATGGAAGGGCCATCTCCGTCGTAACTCAAGAATATACCCTAGGTTCCCGCCGCACCTCGAGAAAAACCATGAGACTTCCCCTTCGCCGCGAGATGAGGCCCGATTCCCCTGCACTGCGTGCAGAGCAATTCCGTGTTGCACATCACACATAAAGGAGCCTTGATTTCCTTGATGGCACTCCAGAAAAAACCGAAGAACACTGTTTCAAGGCAAGAGGTATCCTGAGGTCACTGTAGCAACATGAAAGAGCTCCGTGGACCAAAAATCAATTCGAGATTAGAGCTTAGTCCCTGTCTTCGCCTCCAGAGAAATACCACCTTACCACAAGCACCTCAAGAGGAGGCTTCTCTCAGCTCTAGGTATGTGAGAGGGACCCTGAGTTTGCGGCCTCAAGTAGAATGGACACCGTGATGCCCTGACTCGAAATAAGGCCGGATATCCCTGCAGTGACTTAAATGCAGGCTCGTCTTGCATCTCCCAAAACGAAAGGATGTCTGAATCCCCTGGGGAGAGCACAGAGAAAGACCTAATTCCCCACCTCATCGCGACCGGAGGCCTCACATCCTTTGAAAACTCCAGAGTTATGCGGAGATCAGTGCTTCCAAAGGAGACGATGCCTGACTCCTCGTGAAACTTGATAGGAGTCCCAGGATCCCTGTGGCACGTGGAAAGGGACCCTTGGTCTACCGTCTCAGCTGGAGAGGCGTCCCAATTGCCGTGCCAAGCCTCGAGGAGAATCCCGAGTTGTCCCTCGCAACTAGGCAGGAGTCCTGACATCGCTGAACAAACACGTATGAGGAAGGGCCATCCGTTTCGTAACTCGAGAATATACCGCAGGTTCCCGCCGCAACTCGAGAAAAACCATGAGACTTCCCCTTTGCCGCGAGATGAGGCCCGATTCCCCTGTACTGCGTGCAGAGCAATTCCGTGTTGCACAGAACACTTGCAAGGATCCTTGATTTCCTTGATGGAACTCCAGAGAAACCCCAAGAACACTGTTTCAAGGCTAGAGGGTTCCTGAGGCCACTGTAGCAACACGAAAGAACTCCGAGGACCAAAAATCAACTCGAGATGAGAGGTTAGTCTCTTGCTTCGACTCCAGAGAAATACCACCTTACCAGAAGCACCTCAAGAGGAGGCTTCTCTCAGTTCTAGGTATGTGAGAGGGACCCTGAGTTTGCGGCCTCAAGTGGATTGGACACGGGGATGCCCTGACTCGAAATAAGGCCGGATATCCCTGCAGTGACTTGAATGCAGGCTCGTCTTGCATCTCCCAAGAAGAAAGGATGTCTGAATCCCCTGTGGAGACAACAGAGAAAGACCTAGTTCCCCACCTCATTGCGACCGGAGGCCTCACATCCTTTGAAAACTCCAGAGGTACGCGGAGATCAGTGCCTCCAAAGGAGACGATGCCTGACTCCTCGTGAAACTTGATAGGAGTCCCAGGATTCCTGTGGCACGTGGAAAGGGACCCTTGGTCTCCCGCCTCAGCTAAAGAGGCGTCCCAATTGCCCTGCCAAGCCTCGAGGAGAATCCCAAGTTGTCCCTCGCAACAAGCCAAGAGTTCTGACGTTGCTGAACAAACACGTGTATGGAAGGGCCATCTCCGTCGTAACTCAAGAATATACCTTAGGTTCCCGCTGCAACTGGGGAAAAACCATGAGACTTCCCCCTCGCCGCGAGATGAGGCCACATTCCCCAGCACTGCGTGCAGAGCAGTTCCGTGTTGCACATCAGACATGAAAGGGGCCTTGATTTCCTTGATGGCAATCCAGAGAAACCCCAAGAACACTGTTTCACGGCTAGAGGGATCCTGAGGTCACTGTGGAAACACGAAAGAGCTCCGTGGACGAATAATCAACTCGAGATGAGAGGTTAGTCCGTGGATTCGACTCCAGAGGAATACCAGCTTACCACAAGCACCTCAAGAGGAGGCTTCTCTCAGCTCTATGTATGTGAGAGGGACCCAAATTTTGCAGCCTCAAGTGAAATGGACACTGCGATGCCCTGACTCGAAATAAGGCCGGATATCCCTGCAGTGACTTGAATGCAGGCTCGTCTTGCATCTCCCAAGATGAAAGGATGTCTGAATCCCCTGTGAAGACCACAGAGAAAGACCTAGTTCCCCACCTCATTGCGACCGGAGGTCTCACATCCTTTGAAAACTCCAGAGGTATGCGGAGATCAGTGACTCCAAATGAGACGATGCCTGACTCCTCGTGAAACTTGATAGGAGTCCCAGTATTCCTGTGGCACGTGGAAAGGGACACTTGGTCTCCCGCCTCAGCTGGAGAGGCGTCCCAATTGCCCTGCCAAGCCTCGAGGAGAATCCCGAGTTGTCCCTGGCAACTAGGCAGGAGTCCTGACGTCACTGAAGAAACACGTGTGTGTAAGGGCCATCCCCGTCGTAACTCGAGAATATACCCCAGGTTCCCGCCGCAACTCGAGAAAAACCATGAGACTTCCCCCTCGCCGTGAGATGAGGCCCGATTCCCCTGCACTGCGTGCAGAGCAATTCCGTGTTGCACATCACACATGAAAGGAGCCTTGATTTCCTTGATGGCACTCCAGAGAATACCCAGGAACACTGTTTCAAGGCTAGAGGGATCCTGAGGTCACTGTAGCAACACGAAAGAGCTCCATGGGCCAAAAATCAACGCGAGATGAGAGGTTAGTCCCTGGATTCGACTCCAGAGGAATACCACCTTACCACACGGCCCTCAAAAGGAGTCTTCTCTCAGCTCTAGGTATGTGGGAGGGACCCTGAGTTTGCGGCCTCCAGTGGAATGGACACCGGGAGGTCCTGACTCGAAATAAGGCCAAATATCCCTGCAGTGACTTGAATACAGGCTCGTCTTGCATCTCCCAAGACGAAAGGATGTCTGAATCCCCTGTGGAGAACACAGAGAAAGACCTAGTTCCCCACCTCATCGCTACCGGAGGCCTCACATCCTTTGAAAACTCCAGAGGTACGCGGAGATCAGTGCCTCCAAAGGAGACGATGCCTGACTCCTCCTGAAACTTGACAGGAGTCCCCGGATTCCTGTGGCATGTGGAAAGGGACCCTTGGTCTCCCGCCTCAGCTATAGAGGCGTCCCAATTGCCCTGCCACGCCTCGAGGAGAATTCCCAGCTGTCCCTCGCCACTAGGCAGGAGTCCTGACGTCGCTGAACAAACACGTGTGTGGAAGGGCCATCCCTGTCGTAACTCGAGAATATACCCCAGATTCCCGCCGCAACTCGAGGAAAACCATGAGACTTCCCCCTCGCCGCGAGATGAGGCCCGATTCCCCTGCACTGCGTGCAGAGCAATTCCGTGTTGCACATCACACATGAAAGGAGCCTTGATTTCCTTGATGGCACTCCAGAGAAACCCCAATAACACTCTTTCAAGGATAGAGGGATCCTGAGGTCACTGCAGCAACACGAAACAGTTCCGTGGACCAAAAATCAACTCGAGATGAGAGGTTAGTCCCTGGCTTCGACTCCAGAGGAATACCACCTTACCACAAGCACCTCAAGAGGAGGCTTCTCTCAGCTCTAGGTATGTGAGAGGGACCCTGAGTTTGCGGCCTCAAGTGGAATGGACACCGCGATGCCCTAACTCGAAATAAGGCCGGATATCCCTGCAGTTACTTGAATGCAGGCTCGTCTTGCATCTCCCAAGACGAAAGGATGTCTGAATCCCCTGTGGAGACGACAGAGAAAGACCTAGTTCCCCACCTCATCACGACCGGAGGCCTCACATCCTTTGAAAACTCCAGAAGTACGCGGAGATCAGTGCCTCCAAGGGAGACGATGCCTGACTCCTCGTGAAACTTGATAGGAGTCCCAGGATTCCTGTGGCACGTGGAAAGGGACCCTTGGTCGACCGCCTCAGCTGGAGAGGCGTCCCAATTGCCCTGCGAAGCCTCGAGGAGAATCCTGAGTTGTGCCTCGCAACTAGGCAGCAGTCCTGACATCAATGAACAAACACGTGTGTGGAAGGGCCATGCCCGTCTTAACTCGAGAATATACCCCAGGTTCCCGGCCCAACATGAGAAAAACCATGAGACTTCCCTCTTGCCCCGAGACGAGGCCCGATTCCCCTGCACTGATTGCAGAGCAATTCCGTGTTGCACATACACATGAAAGGAGCCTTGATTTCCTTGATGGCACTCCAGAGAATCCCCAAGAACACTGTTTCAAGGCTAGAGGGATCCTGAGGTCACTGTAGCAATACGAAAGAGCTCGTGGACCAAAAATCAACTGGAGATGAGAGGTTAGTCCCTGGCTTCGACTCCAGAGGAATACCACCTTACCACAAGCACCTCAAGAGGAGGCTTCTCTCAGCTCTAGGTATTTGGGAGGGACCCTGTGTTTGCGGCCTCAAGTGGAATGGTCACCGCGATGCCCTGACTCGAAATAAGGCCGGATATCCCTGCAGTGACTTGAATGCAGGCTCGTCTTGAATCTCCCAAGACGAAAGGATGTCTGAATCTCCTGTGGAGACCACAGAGAAAGACCTAGTTCCCCACCTCATCACGACCGGAGGCCTCACATCCCTTGAAAACTCCAGAGGTATGCAGAGATCAATGCCTCCAAAGGAGACGATGCCGGACTCCTCGTGAAACTTGATAGGAGCCCCAGGATTCCTGTGGCACGGGGAAAGGGACCCTTGGTCTCCCGACTCAGCTGGAGAGGCGTCCCAATTGCCCTACCAAGCCTCGAGGAGAATCCCGAGTTGTCCCTCCCAACAAGGCACGAGTCCTGATGTCGCTGTACAAACACGTGTGTGGAAGGGCCATCACCGTCGTAACTCGTGAATATACCCCAGGTTCCCGCTGCAACTCAAGAAAAACCATGAGACTTCCCCCTCGCCGCGAGATGAGGTCCGATTCCCCTGCACTGCGTGCAGAGCAATTCCGTGTTGCACATCGCACATGAATGGAGCCTTGATTTCCTTGAAGGCACTCCAGAGAAACCCCAATAACACTCTTTCAAGGTTGGAGGGATCCTGAGGTCACTGTATCAACCCGAAAGAGCTCCGTCGACCAAAAATAACTCGAGATGAGAGGTTAGTCCCTGGCTTCGACTCCAGAGGAATACCACCTTACCACAAGCACCTCAAGAGGAGGCTTCTCACAGCTCTAGGCATGTGAGAGGGACCCTGAGTTTGCGGCCTCAAGTGGAATGGACACCGCGATGCCCTGACTAGAAATAAGGGCGGATATCTCTGCAGTGACTTGAATGGAGGCTCGTCTTGCATTTCCCAAGATGAAAGGATATCTGAATCCCCTGTGGAGACCACAGAGAAAGACCTAGCTACCCACCTCATCGCGACCGGAGGCCTCACATCCTTTGAAAACTCCAGAGGTACGCGGAGAAAAGTGTCTCCAAAGGAGAAGATGCCTGACTCCTCGGGAAACTTGATAGGAGTCCCAGGATTCCTGTGTCACGAGGAAAGGGACCCTTGGTCTCCCGTCTCAGCTGGAGAGGCGTCCCAACTGGCCTGCCAAGCCTCAGGGAGAATCCTGAGTTGGCCCTCGCAACTAGGCAGGAGACCTGACATCGCTGAACAAACACGTGTGTGGAAGGGCCATCCCCGTCATAACTCGAGAATATACCCCAGGTTCCCGCCGCAACTCGAGAAAAACCATGAGACTTCCCCTTCGCCGCGAGATGAGGCCCGATTCCCCTGTACTGCGTGCAGAGCAATTCCGTGCTGCACATCACACAGGAAAGGAGCCTTGATTTCCTTCATGGCACTCCAGGGAAACCCCAAGAACACTGTTTCAAGGCTAGAGGGATCCTGAGGTCACTGTAGCAACACGAAAGATCTCCGTGGACCACAAATCAACTCGCGATGAGAGGTTAGTCCCTGGCTTCAACTCCAGAGAAATACCACCTTACTACAAGCACCTCAAGAGGAGGCTTCTCTCAGCTCTAGGTATGTGAGAGGGACCCTGAGTTTGCGGCCTCAAGTAGAATGGACACCGCGATGCCCTGACTCGAAACAAGGCCGGATATCCCTGCAGTGACTTAAATGCAGGCTCGTCTTGCATCACCCAAAACGAAAGGATGTCTGAATCCCCTGTGGAGAGCACAGAGAAAGACCTGATTCCCCACCTCATCGCGACCGGAGGCCTCACATCCTTTGAAAACTCCAGAGTTATGCGGAGATCAGTGCTTCCAAAGGAGACGATGCCTGACTCCTCGTGAAACTTGATAGGAGTCCCAGGATCCCTGTGGCCCGTGGAAAGGGACCCTTGGTCTACCGTCTCAGCTGGAGAGGCGTCCCAATTGCCCTGCCAAGCATCGAGGAGAATCCCGAGTTGTCCCTCGCAACTAGGCAGGAGTCCTGACATCGCTGAACAAACACGTAAGAGGAAGGGCCATCCCTGTCGTAAATCGAGAATATACCGCAGGTTCCCGCCGCAACTCGAGAAAAACCATGAGACTTCCCCCTCGCCGCGAGATGAGGCCCGATTCCCCTGTACTGCGTGCAGAGCAATTCCGTGTTGCACATAACACTTGCAAGGATCCTTGATTTCCTTGATGGAAATCCAGAGAAACCCCAAGAACACTGTTTCAAGGCTAGAGGGTTCCTGAGGCCACTGTAGCAACACAAAAGAACTCCGTGGACCAAAAATCAACTCGAGATGAGAGTTTAGTCCCTGGCTTCGAATCCAGAGAAATACCACCTTACCAGAAGCACCTCAAGAGGAGGCTTGTCTCAGTTCTAGGTATGTGAGAGGGACCCTCAGTTTGCGGCCTCAAGTGGATTGGACACGGGGATGCCCTGACTCGAAATAAGGCCGGATATCCCTCCAGTGACTTGAATACAGGCTCGTCTTGAATCTCCGAAGACGAAAGGATGTCTGAATCCCCTGTGGAGACAACAGAGAAAGACCTAGTTCCCCACCTCATTGCGACCGGAGGCCTCACATCCTTTGAAAACTCCAGAGGTACGCGGAGATCAGTGCCTCCAAAGGAGACGATGCCTGACTCCTCGTGAAACTTGATAGGAGTCCCAGGATTCCTGTGGCACGTGGAAAGGGACCCTTGGTCTCCCGCCTCAGCTAGAGAGGCGTCCCAATTGCCCTGCCAAGCCTCGAGGAGAATCCCGAGTTGTCCCTCACCTCTAGGCAGGAGTCCTGATGTTGCTGAACAAACACGTGTATGGAAGGGCCATCTCCGTCGTAACTCAAGAATATACCCTAGGTTCCCGCCGCACCTCGAGAAAAACCATGAGACTTCCCCTTCGCCGCGAGATGAGGCCCGATTCCCCTGCACTGCGTGCAGAGCAATTCCGTGTTGCACATCACACATAAAGGAGCCTTGATTTCCTTGATGGCACTCCAGAGAAAACCCAAGAACACTGTTTCAAGGCAAGAGGTATCCTGAGGTCACTGTAGCAACACGAAAGAGCTCCGTGGACCAAAAATCAATTCAAGATGAGAGCTTAGTCCCTGTCTTCGCGTCCAGAGGAATACCACCTTACCACAAGCACTTCAAGAGGAGGCTTCTCTCACCTCTAGGTATGTGACAGGGACCCTGAGTTTGCGGCCTCAAGTGGAATGGACACCGCGATGCACTGACTCGAAATAAGGCCGGATATCCCTGCAGTGACTTGAATGCAGGCTCGTCTTGCATCTCCCAAGACGAAAGGATGTCTGAATCCCCTGTGGAGAACACAGAGAAAGACCTAGTTACCCACCTCATCGCGACCGGAGGCCTCACATCCTTTGAAAACTCCGGAGGTATGCGGAGATCAGTGCCTCCAAAGGAGACGATGCCTGACTCCTCGTGAAACTTGATAGGAGTCCCAGGATTCCTGTGGCACGTGGAAAGGGACACTTGGTCTCCCGCTTCAGCTGGAGAGGCGTCCCAATTGCCCTGCCAAGCCTCGAGGAGAATCCCGAGGTGTCCCTCGCAACTAGGCAGGAGTCCTGACATCAATGAATAAACACGTGTGTGGAAGGGCCATCCCCATCGTAACTCGAGAATATACACCAGGTTCCCGCCGCAACTCGAGAAAAACCATGAGACTTCCCCCTCGCCGTGAGATGAGGCCCGATTCCCCTGCACTGCGTGCAGAGCAATTCCGTGTTGCACATCACACACGAAAGGAGCCTTGATTTCCTTGATGGCACTCCAGAGAATCCCCAAGAACACTGTTTCAAGGCTAGAGGGATCCTGAGGTCACTGTAGCAAAATGAAACAGCTCCGTAGACCCAAAATCAACTCGAGATGAGAGGTTATTCCCTGGCTTCGACTCCAGAGGAATACCACCTTAGCACACGCACCTCAAGAGGAGGCTTCTCTAAGCTCTAGGTATGTGAGAGGAACCCTGAGTTTGCGGCCTCAAGTGGAATGGACACGGGGAGGCCCTGATTCAAAATAAGGCCGGATATCCCTGCAGTGACTTGAATGCAGGCTCGTCTTGCATCTCCCTAGACGAAAGGATGTCTGAATCCCTTGTGGAGAACACAGAGAAAGACCTAGTTCCCCACCTCATTGCGACCGGAGGCCTCACATCCTTTGAAAACTCCAGAGGTACGCGGAGATCAGTCCCTCCAAAGGAGACGATGCCTGACTCCTCGTGAAACTTGATAGGAGTCCCAGGATTCCTGTGGCTCGTGGAAAGGGACCTTTGGTCTCCCGCCTCAGCTGGAGAGGCGTCCCAATTGCCCTGCCAAGCCTCGAGGAGAATTCCGAGTTGTCCCTGGCACATAGGCAGGTGTCCTGACGTCGCTGAACAAACACGTGTGTGGAGGGGCCATCCCCGTCTTAACTCAAGAATATACCCCAGGTTCCCGCCGCAACTCAAGAAAAACCATGAGACTTCCGCCTCGCCGCGAGATGAGACCCGATTCCCCTGCACTGCGTGCAGAGCAATTCCGCGTTGCACATCACACATGAAAGGAGCCTTGATTTCCTTGATGGCACTCCAGAGAAACCCCAATAACACTCTTTCAAGGATAGAGGGATCCTGAGGTCACTGTAGCAACACGAAACAGCTCCGTGGACCAAAAATCAACTCGAGATGAGAGGTTAGTCCCTGGCTTCGACTCCAGAGGAATACCACCTTACCACAAGCACCTCAAGAGGAGGCTTCTCTCAGCTCTAGGTATGTGAGAGGGACCCTGAGTTTGCGGCCTCAAGTGGAATGGACACCGCGATGACCTGACTCGAAATAAGGCCGGATATCCCTGCAGTGACTTGAATGCAGGCTCGTCTTGAATCTCCCAAGACGAAAGGATGTCTGAATCTCCTGTGGAGACCACAGAGAAAGACCTAGTTCCCCACCTCATCACGACCGGAGGCCTCACATCCCTTGAAAACTCCAGAGGTATGCAGAGATCAATGCCTCCAAAGGAGACGATGCCGGACTCCTCGTGAAACTTGATAGGAGCCCCAGGATTCCTGTGGCACGGGGAAAGGGACCCTTGGTCTCCCGACTCAGCTGGAGAGGCGTCCCAATTGCCCTACCAAGCCTCGAGGAGAATCCCGAGTTGTCCCTCCCAACAAGGCACGAGTCCTGATGTCGCTGTACAAACACGTGTGTGGAAGGGCCATCACCGTCGTAACTCGTGAATATACCCCAGGTTCCCGCTGCAACTCAAGAAAAACCATGAGACTTCCCCCTCGCCGCGAGATGAGGTCCGATTCCCCTGCACTGCGTGCAGAGCAATTCCGTGTTGCACATCGCACATGAATGGAGCCTTGATTTCCTTGAAGGCACTCCAGAGAAACCCCAATAACACTCTTTCAAGGTTGGAGGGATCCTGAGGTCACTGTATCAACCCGAAAGAGCTCCGTCGACCAAAAATAACTCGAGATGAGAGGTTAGTCCCTGGCTTCGACTCCAGAGGAATACCACCTTACCACAAGCACCTCAAGAGGAGGCTTCTCACAGCTCTAGGCATGTGAGAGGGACCCTGAGTTTGCGGCCTCAAGTGGAATGGACACCGCGATGCCCTGACTAGAAATAAGGGCGGATATCTCTGCAGTGACTTGGAATGGAGGCTCGTCTTGCATTTCCCAAGATGAAAGGATATCTGAATCCCCTGTGGAGACCACAGAGAAAGACCTAGCTACCCACCTCATCGCGACCGGAGGCCTCACATCCTTTGAAAACTCCAGAGGTACGCGGAGAAAAGTGTCTCCAAAGGAGAAGATGCCTGACTCCTCGGGAAACTTGATAGGAGTCCCAGGATTCCTGTGTCACGAGGAAAGGGACCCTTGGTCTCCCGTCTCAGCTGGAGAGGCGTCCCAACTGGCCTGCCAAGCCTCAGGGAGAATCCTGAGTTGGCCCTCGCAACTAGGCAGGAGACCTGACATCGCTGAACAAACACGTGTGTGGAAGGGCCATCCCCGTCATAACTCGAGAATATACCCCAGGTTCCCGCCGCAACTCGAGAAAAACCATGAGACTTCCCCTTCGCCGCGAGATGAGGCCCGATTCCCCTGTACTGCGTGCAGAGCAATTCCGTGCTGCACATCACACAGGAAAGGAGCCTTGATTTCCTTCATGGCACTCCAGGGAAACCCCAAGAACACTGTTTCAAGGCTAGAGGGATCCTGAGGTCACTGTAGCAACACGAAAGATCTCCGTGGACCACAAATCAACTCGCGATGAGAGGTTAGTCCCTGGCTTCAACTCCAGAGAAATACCACCTTACTACAAGCACCTCAAGAGGAGGCTTCTCTCAGCTCTAGGTATGTGAGAGGGACCCTGAGTTTGCGGCCTCAAGTAGAATGGACACCGCGATGCCCTGACTCGAAACAAGGCCGGATATCCCTGCAGTGACTTAAATGCAGGCTCGTCTTGCATCACCCAAAACGAAAGGATGTCTGAATCCCCTGTGGAGAGCACAGAGAAAGACCTGATTCCCCACCTCATCGCGACCGGAGGCCTCACATCCTTTGAAAACTCCAGAGTTATGCGGAGATCAGTGCTTCCAAAGGAGACGATGCCTGACTCCTCGTGAAACTTGATAGGAGTCCCAGGATCCCTGTGGCCCGTGGAAAGGGACCCTTGGTCTACCGTCTCAGCTGGAGAGGCGTCCCAATTGCCCTGCCAAGCATCGAGGAGAATCCCGAGTTGTCCCTCGCAACTAGGCAGGAGTCCTGACATCGCTGAACAAACACGTATGAGGAAGGGCCATCCCTGTCGTAAATCGAGAATATACCGCAGGTTCCCGCCGCAACTCGAGAAAAACCATGAGACTTCCCCCTCGCCGCGAGATGAGGCCCGATTCCCCTGTACTGCGTGCAGAGCAATTCCGTGTTGCACATAACACTTGCAAGGATCCTTGATTTCCTTGATGGAAATCCAGAGAAACCCCAAGAACACTGTTTCAAGGCTAGAGGGTTCCTGAGGCCACTGTAGCAACACAAAAGAACTCCGTGGACCAAAAATCAACTCGAGATGAGAGTTTAGTCCCTGGCTTCGAATCCAGAGAAATACCACCTTACCAGAAGCACCTCAAGAGGAGGCTTGTCTCAGTTCTAGGTATGTGAGAGGGACCCTCAGTTTGCGGCCTCAAGTGGATTGGACACGGGGATGCCCTGACTCGAAATAAGGCCGGATATCCCTCCAGTGACTTGAATACAGGCTCGTCTTGAATCTCCGAAGACGAAAGGATGTCTGAATCCCCTGTGGAGACAACAGAGAAAGACCTAGTTCCCCACCTCATTGCGACCGGAGGCCTCACATCCTTTGAAAACTCCAGAGGTACGCGGAGATCAGTGCCTCCAAAGGAGACGATGCCTGACTCCTCGTGAAACTTGATAGGAGTCCCAGGATTCCTGTGGCACGTGGAAAGGGACCCTTGGTCTCCCGCCTCAGCTAGAGAGGCGTCCCAATTGCCCTGCCAAGCCTCGAGGAGAATCCCGAGTTGTCCCTCACCTCTAGGCAGGAGTCCTGATGTTGCTGAACAAACACGTGTATGGAAGGGCCATCTCCGTCGTAACTCAAGAATATACCCTAGGTTCCCGCCGCACCTCGAGAAAAACCATGAGACTTCCCCTTCGCCGCGAGATGAGGCCCGATTCCCCTGCACTGCGTGCAGAGCAATTCCGTGTTGCACATCACACATAAAGGAGCCTTGATTTCCTTGATGGCACTCCAGAGAAAACCCAAGAACACTGTTTCAAGGCAAGAGGTATCCTGAGGTCACTGTAGCAACACGAAAGAGCTCCGTGGACCAAAAATCAATTCAAGATGAGAGCTTAGTCCCTGTCTTCGCGTCCAGAGGAATACCACCTTACCACAAGCACTTCAAGAGGAGGCTTCTCTCACCTCTAGGTATGTGACAGGGACCCTGAGTTTGCGGCCTCAAGTGGAATGGACACCGCGATGCACTGACTCGAAATAAGGCCGGATATCCCTGCAGTGACTTGAATGCAGGCTCGTCTTGCATCTCCCAAGACGAAAGGATGTCTGAATCCCCTGTGGAGAACACAGAGAAAGACCTAGTTACCCACCTCATCGCGACCGGAGGCCTCACATCCTTTGAAAACTCCGGAGGTATGCGGAGATCAGTGCCTCCAAAGGAGACGATGCCTGACTCCTCGTGAAACTTGATAGGAGTCCCAGGATTCCTGTGGCACGTGGAAAGGGACACTTGGTCTCCCGCTTCAGCTGGAGAGGCGTCCCAATTGCCCTGCCAAGCCTCGAGGAGAATGCCGAGGTGTCCCTCGCAACTAGGCAGGAGTCCTGACATCAATGAATAAACACGTGTGTGGAAGGGCCATCCCCATCGTAACTCGAGAATATACACCAGGTTCCCGCCGCAACTCGAGAAAAACCATGAGACTTCCCCCTCGCCGTGAGATGAGGCCCGATTCCCCTGCACTGCGTGCAGAGCAATTCCGTGTTGCACATCACACACGAAAGGAGCCTTGATTTCCTTGATGGCACTCCAGAGAATCCCCAAGAACACTGTTTCAAGGCTAGAGGGATCCTGAGGTCACTGTAGCAAAATGAAACAGCTCCGTAGACCCAAAATCAACTCGAGATGAGAGGTTATTCCCTGGCTTCGACTCCAGAGGAATACCACCTTAGCACACGCACCTCAAGAGGAGGCTTCTCTAAGCTCTAGGTATGTGAGAGGAACCCTGAGTTTGCGGCCTCAAGTGGAATGGACACGGGGAGGCCCTGATTCAAAATAAGGCCGGATATCCCTGCAGTGACTTGAATGCAGGCTCGTCTTGCATCTCCCTAGACGAAAGGATGTCTGAATCCCTTGTGGAGAACACAGAGAAAGACCTAGTTCCCCACCTCATTGCGACCGGAGGCCTCACATCCTTTGAAAACTCCAGAGGTACGCGGAGATCAGTCCCTCCAAAGGAGACGATGCCTGACTCCTCGTGAAACTTGATAGGAGTCCCAGGATTCCTGTGGCTCGTGGAAAGGGACCTTTGGTCTCCCGCCTCAGCTGGAGAGGCGTCCCAATTGCCCTGCCAAGCCTCGAGGAGAATTCCGAGTTGTCCCTGGCACATAGGCAGGTGTCCTGACGTCGCTGAACAAACACGTGTGTGGAGGGGCCATCCCCGTCTTAACTCAAGAATATACCCCAGGTTCCCGCCGCAACTCAAGAAAAACAATGAGACTTCCGCCTCGCCGCGAGATGAGACCCGATTCCCCTGCACTGCGTGCAGAGCAATTCCGCGTTGCACATCACACATGAAAGGAGCCTTGATTTCCTTGATGGCACTCCAGAGAAACCCCAAGAACACTCTTTCAAGGATAGAGGGATCCTGAGGTCACTGTAGCAACACGAAACAGCTCCGTGGACCAAAAATCAACTCGAGATGAGAGGTTAGTCCCTGGCTTCGACTCCAGAGGAATACCACCTTACCACAAGCACCTCAAGAGGAGGCTTCTCTCAGCTCTAGGTATGTGAGAGGGACCCTGAGTTTGCGGCCTCAAGTGGAATGGACACCGCGATGACCTGACTCGAAATAAGGCCGGATATCCCTGCAGTGACTTGAATGCAGGCTCGTCTTACATCTCCCAAGACGAAAGGATGTCTGAATCCCCTGTGGAGACAACAGAGAAAGACCTAGTTCCCCACCTCATCACGACCGGAGGCCTCACATCCTTTGAAAACTCCAGAGGTACGCGGAGATCAGTGCCTCCAAGGGAGACGATGCCTGACTCCTCGTGAAACTTGATAGGAGTCCCAGGATTCCTGTGGCACGTGGAAAGGGACCCTTGGTCGACCGCCTCAGCTGGAGAGGCGTCCCAATTGCCCTGCGAAGCCTCGAGGAGAATCCTGAGTTGTGCCTCGCAACTAGGCAGCAGTTCCTGACATCGATGATCAAACACGTGTGTGGAAGGGCCATGCCCGTCTTAACTCGAGAATATATCCCAGGTTCCCGGCCCAACTCGAGAAAAACCATGAGACTTCCCTCTCGCCCCGAGACCAGGCCCGATTCCCCTGCACTGCGTGCAGAGCAATTCCGTGTTGCACATCACACATGAAAGGAGCCTTGATTTCCTTGATGGCACTCCAGAGAAACCCCAAGGGCACTGTTTCAACGCTAGAGGGATCCTGAGGTCATTGTAGCAACACGAAACAGCTCTGTGGACCAAAAATCAACTCGAGATGAGAGGTTAGTCCCTGGCTTCGACTCCAGAGGAATACCACCTTACCACAAGCACCTCAAGAGGAGGCTTCTCTCAGCTCTAGGTATGTGAGAGGGACCCTGAGTTTGCGGCCTCAAGTGGATTGGACACGGGGATGCACTGACTCAAAATAAGGCCGGATATCTCTGCAGTGACTTGAATGCAGGCTGGTCTTGCATCTCCCAAGACGAAAGGATGTCTGAATCCCCTGTGGAGACCACAGAGAAAGACCTACTTCCCCACCTTATTGCAACCGGAGGCCTCACATCCTTTGAAATCTCCAGAGTTATGCGGAGATCAGTGCTTCCAAAGGAGACGATGCCTGACTCCTCGTGAAACTTGATAGGAGTCCCAGGATCCCTGTGGCACGTGGAAAGGGACCCTTGGTCTACCGTCTCAGCTGGAGAGGCGTCCCAATTGCCCTGCCAAGCCTCGAGGAGAATCCCGAGTTGGCCCTCGCAACTAGGCAGGAGTCCTGACATCGCTGAACAAACACGTATGTGGAAGGGACATCCCTGTCGTAACTCGAGAATATACCCCAGGTTCCCGCCGCAACTCGAGAAAAACCATGAGACTTCCCCCTCGCCGCGAGATGAGGCCCGATTCCCCTGTACTGCGTGCAGAGCAATTCCATGTTGCACATAACACTTGCAAGGATCCTTGATTTCCTTGATGGAACTCCAGAGAAACCCCAAGAACACTGTTTCAAGGCTAGAGGGTTCCTGAGGCCATTGTAGCAACACGAAAGAACTCCGTGGACCAAAAATCAACTCGAGATGAGAGGTTAGTCCCTGACTTCGACTCCAGAGAAATACCACCTTACCACAAGCACCTCAAGAGGAGGCTTCTCTCCGCTCTAGGTATGTGAGAGGGACCCTCAGTTTGCGGCCTCAAGTGGATTGGACACGGGGATGCCCTGACTCGAAATAAGGCCGGATATCCCTGCAGTGACTTGAATGCAGGCTCGTCTTGCATCTCCCAAGACGAAATGATGTCTGAATCCCCTGTGGAGACAACAGAGAAAGACCTAGTTACCCACCTCATTGCGACCGGAGGCCTCACATCCTTTGAAAACTCCAGAGGTACGCGGAGATCAGTGCCTCCAAAGGAGACGATGCCTGACTCCTCGTGAAACTTGATAGGAGTCCCAGGATTCCTGTGGCACGTGGAAAGGGACCCTTGGTCTCCCGCCTCAGCTAAAGAGGCGTCCCAATTGCCCTGCCAAGCCTCGAGGAGAATCCCGAGTTGTCCCTCGCAACAAGCCAAGAGTTCTAACGTTGCTGAACAAACACGTGTATGGAAGGGCCATCTCCGTCGTAACTCAAGAATATACCCTAGGTTCCCGCCGCACCTCAAGAAAAACCATGAGTCTTCTCCTTCGCCGCGAGATGAGGCCCGATTCCCCTGCACTGCGTGCAGAGCAATTCCGTGTTGCACATCACACATGAAAGGAGCCTTGATTTCCTTGATGGCACTCCAGAGAAAACCCAAAAACACTGTTTCAAGGCAAGAGGGATCCTGAGGTCACTGTAGCAACATGAAAGAGCTCCGTGGACCACAAATCAATTCGAGATGAGAGGTTAGTCCCTGGCTTCGCCTCCAGAGAAGTACCACCTTACCACAAGCACCTCAAGAGGAGGCTTCTCTCACCTCTAGGTATGTGACAGGGACCCTGAGTTTGCGGCCTCAAGTGGAATGGACACCGCGATGCACTGACTCGAAATAAGGCTGGATATCCCTGCAGTGACTTGAATGCAGGCTCGTCTTGCATCTCCCAAGACGAAAGGATGTCTGAATCCCCTGTGGAGACCACAGAGAAAGACCTAGTTACCCACCTCATCGCGACCGGAGGCCTCACATCCTTTGAAAACTCCGGAGGTATGCGGAGATCAGTGCCTCCAAAGGAGACGATGCCTGACTCCTCGTGAAACTTGATAGGAGTCCCAGGATTCCTGTGGCACGTGGAAAGGGACACTTGGTCTCCCGCCTCAGCTGGAGAGGCGTCCCAATTGCCCTGCCAAGCCTCGAGGAGAATCCCGAGTTTTCCCTTGCAACTAGGCAGGAGTCCTGACGTCGCTGAACAAACACGTGTGTGGAAGGGCCATCCCCATCGTAACTCGAGAATATACCACAGGTCCCCGCCGCAACTCGAGAAAAACCATGAGACTTCCCCCTCGCCGCGAGATGAGGTCCGATTCCCCTGCACTGCGTGCAGAGCAATTCCGTTTTGCACATCACACATGATAGGAGCCTTCATTTCCTTGATGGCACTCCAGAGAATACCCAAGAACACTGTTTCAAGGCTAGAGGGATCCTGAGGTCACTGTAGCAACACCAAAGAGCTCCATGGGCCAATAATCAACTCGAGATGAGAGGTTAGTCCCTGGCTTCGACTTCAGAGGAATTTCACCTTACCACACGGCCCTCAAAAGGAGGCTTCTCTCAGCTCTAGGTATGTGAGAGGAACCCTGAGTTTGCGGCCTCAAGTGGAATGTACACGGGGAGGCCCTGATTCGAAATAAGGCCGGATATCCCTGCAGTGACTTGAATGCAGGCTCGTCTTGCATCTCCCTAGACGAAAGGATGTCTGAATCCCTTGTGGAGAACACAGAGAGAGACCTAGTTCCCCACCTCATTGCGACCAGAGGCCTCACATCCTTTGAAAACTCCAGAGGTACGCGGAGATCAGTCCCTCCAAAGGAGACGATGCCTGACTCCTCCTGAATCTTGATAGGAGTCCCAGGATTCCTGTGGCTCGTGGAAAGGGACCTTTGGTCTCCCGCCTCAGCTGGAGAGGCATCGCAATTGCCCTGCCAAGCCTCGAGGAGAATTCCGAGTTGTCCCTCGCACATAGGCAGGTGTCCTGACGTCGCTGAACAAACACGTGTGTGGAGGGGCCATCCCCGTCTTAACTCGAGAATATACCCCAGGTTCCCGCCGCAACTCAAGAAAAACCATGAGACTTCCGCCTCGCCGCGAGATGAGACCCGATTCCCCTGCACTGCGTGAAGAGCAATTCCGCTTTGCACATCACACATGAAAGGAGCCTTGATTTCCTTGAAGGCACTCCAGAGAAACCCCAATAACACTCTTTCAAGGTTGTAGGGATCCTGAGGTCAGTGTATCAACCTGAAAGAGCTCCGACGACCAAAAATAACTCGAGATGAGAGGTTAGTCCCTGGCTTCGACTCCAGAGGAATACCACCTTACCACAAGCACCTCAAGAGGAGGCTTCTCTCATCTCTAGGCATGTGAGAGGGACCCTGAGTTTGCGGCCTCAAGTGGAATGGACACCGCGATGCCCTGAATAGAAATAAGGGCGGATATCCCAGCAGTGACTTGAATGGAGGCTCGTCTTGCATTTCCCAAGATGAAAGGATGTCTGAATCCCCTGTGGAGACCACAGAGAAAGACCTAGTTACCCACCTCATCGCGACCGGAGGCCTCACATCCTTTGAAAACTCCAGAGGTACGCAGAGATCAGTGCCTCCAAAGGAGACGATGCCTGACTCCTCGTGAAATTTGATAGGAGTCCCAGGATTCCTGTGTCACGAGGAAAGGGACCCTTGGTCTCCCGTCTCAGCTGGAGAGGCGTCCCAATTGGCCGGCCAAGCCTCAGGGAGAATCCCGAGTTGGCCCTCGCAACTAGGCAGGAGACCTGACATCGCTGAACAAACACGTGTTTGGAAGGGCCTTCCCCGTCGTAACTCGAGAATATACCCCAGGTTCCCGCCTCAACTCGAGAAAAACCATGAGACTTCCCCCTCGCCGCGAGATGAGGCCACATTCCCCAGCACTGCGTGCAGAGCAGTTCCGTGTTGCACATCACACATGAAAGGGGCCTTGATTTCCTTGATGGCAATCCAGAGAAACCCCAAGAACACTGTTTCAAGGCTAGAGGGATCCTGAGGTCACTGTAGCAACACCAAAGAGCTCCGTGGACGAATAATCAACTCGAGATGAGAGGTTAGTCCGTGGATTCGACTCCAGAGGAATACCAGCTTACCACAAGCACCTCAAGAGGAGGCTTCTCTCAGCTCTAGGTATGTGAGAGGGACCCAAATTTTGCGGCCTCAAGTGAAATGGACACTGCGATGCCCTGACTCGAAATAAGGCCGGATATCCCTGCAGTGACTTGAATGCAGGCTCGTCTTGCATCACCCAAGACGAAAGGATGTCTGAATCCCCTGTGGAGACCACAGAGAAAGACCTAGTTCCCCACCTCATTGCGACCAGAGGCCTCACAACCTTTCAAAACTCCAGAGGTATGCGGAGATCAGTGACTCCAAATGAGACGATGCCTGACTCCTCGTGAAACTTGATAGGAGTCCCAGGATTACTGTGGCACGTGGAAAGGGACACTTGGTCTCCCGCCTCAGCTGGAGAGGCGTCCCAATTGCCCTGCCAAGCCTCGAGGAGAATCCCGAGTTGTCCCTGGCAACTAGGCAGGAGTCCTGACGTCACTGAATAAACACGTGTGTGGAAGGGCCATCCCCGTCGTAACTCGAGAATATACCCCAGGTTCCCGCCGCAACTCGAGAAAAACCATGAGACTTCCCCCTCGCTGTGAGATGAGGCCCGATTCCCCTGCACTGCGTGCAGAGCAATTCCGTGCTGCACATCACACAGGAAAGGAGCCTTGATTTCCTTCATGGCACTCCAGGGAAACACCAAGAACACTGTTTCAAGGATAGAGGGATCCTGAGGTCACTGTCGCAACACGAAAGAGCTCCGTGGACCAAAAATCAACTCGAGATGAGAGGTTAGTCCCTGGCTTCGACTCCAGAGAAATACCACCTTACGACAAGCACCTCAAGAGGAGGCTTCTCTCAGCTCTAGGTATGTGAGAGGGACCCTGAGTTTGCGGCCTCAAGTAGAATGGACACCGCGATGCCCTGACTCGAAACAAGGCCGGATATCCCTGCAGTGACTTAAATGCAGGCTCGTCTTGCATCACCCAAAACGAAAGGATGTGTGAATCCCCTGTGGAGAGCACAGAGAAAGACCTGATTCCCCACCTCATCGCGACCGGAGGCCTCACATCCTTTGAAAACTCCAGAGTTATGCGGAGATCAGTGCTTCCAAAGGAGACGATGCCTGACTCCTCGTGAAACTTGATAGGAGTCCCAGGATCCCTGTGGCCCGTGGAAAGGGACCCTTGGTCGACCGCCTCAGCTGGAGAGGCGTCCCAATTGCCCTGCGAAGCCTCGAGGAGAATCCTGAGTTGTGCCTCGCAACTAGGCAGCAGTTCCTGACATCGATGATCAAACACGTGTGTGGAAGGGCCATGCCCGTCTTAACTCGAGAATATACCCCAGGTTCCCGGCCCAACTCGAGAAAAACCATGAGACTTCCCTCTCTCCCCGAGACGAGGCCCGATTCCCCTGCACTGCATGCAGAGCAATTCCGTGTTGCACATCACACATGAAAGGAGCCTTGATTTCCTTGATGGCACTCCAGAGAAACCCCAAGGGCACTGTTTCAACGCTAGAGGGATCCTGAGGTCATTGTAGCAACACGAAACAGCTCTGTGGACCAAAAATCAACTCGAGATGAGAGGTTAGTCCCTGGCTTCGACTCCAGAGGAATACCACCTTACCACAAGGACCTCAAGAGGAGGCTTCTCTCAGCTCTAGGTATGTGAGAGGGACCCTGAGTTTGCGGCCTCAAGTGGATTGGACACGGGGATGCACTGACTCAAAATAAGGCCGGATATCCCTGCAGTGACTTGAATGCAGGCTCGTCTTGCATCTCCCAAGACGAAAGGATGTCTGAATCCCCTGTGGAGAACACAGAGAAAGACCTAGTTACCCACCTCATCGCGACCGGAGGCCTCACATCCTTTGAAAACTCCGGAGGTATGCGGAGATCAGTGCCTCCAAAGGAGACGATGCCTGACTCCTCGTGAAACTTGATAGGAGTCCCAGGATTCCTGTGGCACGTGGAAAGGGACACTTGGTCTCCCGCTTCAGCTGGAGAGGCGTCCCAATTGCCCTGCCAAGCCTCGAGGAGAATCCCGAGGTGTCCCTCGCAACTAGGCAGGAGTCCTGACATCAATGAATAAACACGTGTGTGGAAGGGCCATCCCCATCGTAACTCGAGAATATACACCAGGTTCCCGCCGCAACTCGAGAAAAACCATGAGACTTCCCCCTCGCCGTGAGATGAGGCCCGATTCCCCTGCACTGCGTGCAGAGCAATTCCGTGTTGCACATCACACACGAAAGGAGCCTTGATTTCCTTGATGGCACTCCAGAGAATCCCCAAGAACACTGTTTCAAGGCTAGAGGGATCCTGAGGTCACTGTAGCAAAATGAAACAGCTCCGTAGACCCAAAATCAACTCGAGATGAGAGGTTATTCCCTGGCTTCGACTCCAGAGGAATACCACCTTAGCACACGCACCTCAAGAGGAGGCTTCTCTAAGCTCTAGGTATGTGAGAGGAACCCTGAGTTTGCGGCCTCAAGTGGAATGGACACGGGGAGGCCCTGATTCAAAATAAGGCCGGATATCCCTGCAGTGACTTGAATGCAGGCTCGTCTTGCATCTCCCTAGACGAAAGGATGTCTGAATCCCTTGTGGAGAACACAGAGAAAGACCTAGTTCCCCACCTCATTGCGACCGGAGGCCTCACATCCTTTGAAAACTCCAGAGGTACGCGGAGATCAGTCCCTCCAAAGGAGACGATGCCTGACTCCTCGTGAAACTTGATAGGAGTCCCAGGATTCCTGTGGCTCGTGGAAAGGGACCTTTGGTCTCCCGCCTCAGCTGGAGAGGCGTCCCAATTGCCCTGCCAAGCCTCGAGGAGAATTCCGAGTTGTCCCTGGCACATAGGCAGGTGTCCTGACGTCGCTGAACAAACACGTGTGTGGAGGGGCCATCCCCGTCTTAACTCAAGAATATACCCCAGGTTCCCGCCGCAACTCAAGAAAAACCATGAGACTTCCGCCTCGCCGCGAGATGAGACCCGATTCCCCTGCACTGCGTGCAGAGCAATTCCGCGTTGCACATCACACATGAAAGGAGCCTTGATTTCCTTGATGGCACTCCAGAGAAACCCCAATAACACTCTTTCAAGGATAGAGGGATCCTGAGGTCACTGTAGCAACACGAAACAGCTCCGTGGACCAAAAATCAACTCGAGATGAGAGGTTAGTCCCTGGCTTCGACTCCAGAGGAATACCACCTTACCACAAGCACCTCAAGAGGAGGCTTCTCTCAGCTCTAGGTATGTGAGAGGGACCCTGAGTTTGCGGCCTCAAGTGGAATGGACACCGCGATGACCTGACTCGAAATAAGGCCGGATATCCCTGCAGTGACTTGAATGCAGGCTCGTCTTGAATCTCCCAAGACGAAAGGATGTCTGAATCTCCTGTGGAGACCACAGAGAAAGACCTAGTTCCCCACCTCATCACGACCGGAGGCCTCACATCCCTTGAAAACTCCAGAGGTATGCAGAGATCAATGCCTCCAAAGGAGACGATGCCGGACTCCTCGTGAAACTTGATAGGAGCCCCAGGATTCCTGTGGCACGGGGAAAGGGACCCTTGGTCTCCCGACTCAGCTGGAGAGGCGTCCCAATTGCCCTACCAAGCCTCGAGGAGAATCCCGAGTTGTCCCTCCCAACAAGGCACGAGTCCTGATGTCGCTGTACAAACACGTGTGTGGAAGGGCCATCACCGTCGTAACTCGTGAATATACCCCAGGTTCCCGCTGCAACTCAAGAAAAACCATGAGACTTCCCCCTCGCCGCGAGATGAGGTCCGATTCCCCTGCACTGCGTGCAGAGCAATTCCGTGTTGCACATCGCACATGAATGGAGCCTTGATTTCCTTGAAGGCACTCCAGAGAAACCCCAATAACACTCTTTCAAGGTTGGAGGGATCCTGAGGTCACTGTATCAACCCGAAAGAGCTCCGTCGACCAAAAATAACTCGAGATGAGAGGTTAGTCCCTGGCTTCGACTCCAGAGGAATACCACCTTACCACAAGCACCTCAAGAGGAGGCTTCTCACAGCTCTAGGCATGTGAGAGGGACCCTGAGTTTGCGGCCTCAAGTGGAATGGACACCGCGATGCCCTGACTAGAAATAAGGGCGGATATCTCTGCAGTGACTTGGAATGGAGGCTCGTCTTGCATTTCCCAAGATGAAAGGATATCTGAATCCCCTGTGGAGACCACAGAGAAAGACCTAGCTACCCACCTCATCGCGACCGGAGGCCTCACATCCTTTGAAAACTCCAGAGGTACGCGGAGAAAAGTGTCTCCAAAGGAGAAGATGCCTGACTCCTCGGGAAACTTGATAGGAGTCCCAGGATTCCTGTGTCACGAGGAAAGGGACCCTTGGTCTCCCGTCTCAGCTGGAGAGGCGTCCCAACTGGCCTGCCAAGCCTCAGGGAGAATCCTGAGTTGGCCCTCGCAACTAGGCAGGAGACCTGACATCGCTGAACAAACACGTGTGTGGAAGGGCCATCCCCGTCATAACTCGAGAATATACCCCAGGTTCCCGCCGCAACTCGAGAAAAACCATGAGACTTCCCCTTCGCCGCGAGATGAGGCCCGATTCCCCTGTACTGCGTGCAGAGCAATTCCGTGCTGCACATCACACAGGAAAGGAGCCTTGATTTCCTTCATGGCACTCCAGGGAAACCCCAAGAACACTGTTTCAAGGCTAGAGGGATCCTGAGGTCACTGTAGCAACACGAAAGATCTCCGTGGACCACAAATCAACTCGCGATGAGAGGTTAGTCCCTGGCTTCAACTCCAGAGAAATACCACCTTACTACAAGCACCTCAAGAGGAGGCTTCTCTCAGCTCTAGGTATGTGAGAGGGACCCTGAGTTTGCGGCCTCAAGTAGAATGGACACCGCGATGCCCTGACTCGAAACAAGGCCGGATATCCCTGCAGTGACTTAAATGCAGGCTCGTCTTGCATCACCCAAAACGAAAGGATGTCTGAATCCCCTGTGGAGAGCACAGAGAAAGACCTGATTCCCCACCTCATCGCGACCGGAGGCCTCACATCCTTTGAAAACTCCAGAGTTATGCGGAGATCAGTGCTTCCAAAGGAGACGATGCCTGACTCCTCGTGAAACTTGATAGGAGTCCCAGGATCCCTGTGGCCCGTGGAAAGGGACCCTTGGTCTACCGTCTCAGCTGGAGAGGCGTCCCAATTGCCCTGCCAAGCATCGAGGAGAATCCCGAGTTGTCCCTCGCAACTAGGCAGGAGTCCTGACATCGCTGAACAAACACGTATGAGGAAGGGCCATCCCTGTCGTAAATCGAGAATATACCGCAGGTTCCCGCCGCAACTCGAGAAAAACCATGAGACTTCCCCCTCGCCGCGAGATGAGGCCCGATTCCCCTGTACTGCGTGCAGAGCAATTCCGTGTTGCACATAACACTTGCAAGGATCCTTGATTTCCTTGATGGAAATCCAGAGAAACCCCAAGAACACTGTTTCAAGGCTAGAGGGTTCCTGAGGCCACTGTAGCAACACAAAAGAACTCCGTGGACCAAAAATCAACTCGAGATGAGAGTTTAGTCCCTGGCTTCGAATCCAGAGAAATACCACCTTACCAGAAGCACCTCAAGAGGAGGCTTGTCTCAGTTCTAGGTATGTGAGAGGGACCCTCAGTTTGCGGCCTCAAGTGGATTGGACACGGGGATGCCCTGACTCGAAATAAGGCCGGATATCCCTCCAGTGACTTGAATACAGGCTCGTCTTGAATCTCCGAAGACGAAAGGATGTCTGAATCCCCTGTGGAGACAACAGAGAAAGACCTAGTTCCCCACCTCATTGCGACCGGAGGCCTCACATCCTTTGAAAACTCCAGAGGTACGCGGAGATCAGTGCCTCCAAAGGAGACGATGCCTGACTCCTCGTGAAACTTGATAGGAGTCCCAGGATTCCTGTGGCACGTGGAAAGGGACCCTTGGTCTCCCGCCTCAGCTAGAGAGGCGTCCCAATTGCCCTGCCAAGCCTCGAGGAGAATCCCGAGTTGTCCCTCACCTCTAGGCAGGAGTCCTGATGTTGCTGAACAAACACGTGTATGGAAGGGCCATCTCCGTCGTAACTCAAGAATATACCCTAGGTTCCCGCCGCACCTCGAGAAAAACCATGAGACTTCCCCTTCGCCGCGAGATGAGGCCCGATTCCCCTGCACTGCGTGCAGAGCAATTCCGTGTTGCACATCACACATAAAGGAGCCTTGATTTCCTTGATGGCACTCCAGAGAAAACCCAAGAACACTGTTTCAAGGCAAGAGGTATCCTGAGGTCACTGTAGCAACACGAAAGAGCTCCGTGGACCAAAAATCAATTCAAGATGAGAGCTTAGTCCCTGTCTTCGCGTCCAGAGGAATACCACCTTACCACAAGCACTTCAAGAGGAGGCTTCTCTCACCTCTAGGTATGTGACAGGGACCCTGAGTTTGCGGCCTCAAGTGGAATGGACACCGCGATGCACTGACTCGAAATAAGGCCGGATATCCCTGCAGTGACTTGAATGCAGGCTCGTCTTGCATCTCCCAAGACGAAAGGATGTCTGAATCCCCTGTGGAGAACACAGAGAAAGACCTAGTTACCCACCTCATCGCGACCGGAGGCCTCACATCCTTTGAAAACTCCGGAGGTATGCGGAGATCAGTGCCTCCAAAGGAGACGATGCCTGACTCCTCGTGAAACTTGATAGGAGTCCCAGGATTCCTGTGGCACGTGGAAAGGGACACTTGGTCTCCCGCTTCAGCTGGAGAGGCGTCCCAATTGCCCTGCCAAGCCTCGAGGAGAATCCCGAGGTGTCCCTCGCAACTAGGCAGGAGTCCTGACATCAATGAATAAACACGTGTGTGGAAGGGCCATCCCCATCGTAACTCGAGAATATACACCAGGTTCCCGCCGCAACTCGAGAAAAACCATGAGACTTCCCCCTCGCCGTGAGATGAGGCCCGATTCCCCTGCACTGCGTGCAGAGCAATTCCGTGTTGCACATCACACACGAAAGGAGCCTTGATTTCCTTGATGGCACTCCAGAGAATCCCCAAGAACACTGTTTCAAGGCTAGAGGGATCCTGAGGTCACTGTAGCAAAATGAAACAGCTCCGTAGACCCAAAATCAACTCGAGATGAGAGGTTATTCCCTGGCTTCGACTCCAGAGGAATACCACCTTAGCACACGCACCTCAAGAGGAGGCTTCTCTAAGCTCTAGGTATGTGAGAGGAACCCTGAGTTTGCGGCCTCAAGTGGAATGGACACGGGGAGGCCCTGATTCAAAATAAGGCCGGATATCCCTGCAGTGACTTGAATGCAGGCTCGTCTTGCATCTCCCTAGACGAAAGGATGTCTGAATCCCTTGTGGAGAACACAGAGAAAGACCTAGTTCCCCACCTCATTGCGACCGGAGGCCTCACATCCTTTGAAAACTCCAGAGGTACGCGGAGATCAGTCCCTCCAAAGGAGACGATGCCTGACTCCTCGTGAAACTTGATAGGAGTCCCAGGATTCCTGTGGCTCGTGGAAAGGGACCTTTGGTCTCCCGCCTCAGCTGGAGAGGCGTCCCAATTGCCCTGCCAAGCCTCGAGGAGAATTCCGAGTTGTCCCTGGCACATAGGCAGGTGTCCTGACGTCGCTGAACAAACACGTGTGTGGAGGGGCCATCCCCGTCTTAACTCAAGAATATACCCCAGGTTCCCGCCGCAACTCAAGAAAAACAATGAGACTTCCGCCTCGCCGCGAGATGAGACCCGATTCCCCTGCACTGCGTGCAGAGCAATTCCGCGTTGCACATCACACATGAAAGGAGCCTTGATTTCCTTGATGGCACTCCAGAGAAACCCCAAGAACACTCTTTCAAGGATAGAGGGATCCTGAGGTCACTGTAGCAACACGAAACAGCTCCGTGGACCAAAAATCAACTCGAGATGAGAGGTTAGTCCCTGGCTTCGACTCCAGAGGAATACCACCTTACCACAAGCACCTCAAGAGGAGGCTTCTCTCAGCTCTAGGTATGTGAGAGGGACCCTGAGTTTGCGGCCTCAAGTGGAATGGACACCGCGATGACCTGACTCGAAATAAGGCCGGATATCCCTGCAGTGACTTGAATGCAGGCTCGTCTTACATCTCCCAAGACGAAAGGATGTCTGAATCCCCTGTGGAGACAACAGAGAAAGACCTAGTTCCCCACCTCATCACGACCGGAGGCCTCACATCCTTTGAAAACTCCAGAGGTACGCGGAGATCAGTGCCTCCAAGGGAGACGATGCCTGACTCCTCGTGAAACTTGATAGGAGTCCCAGGATTCCTGTGGCACGTGGAAAGGGACCCTTGGTCGACCGCCTCAGCTGGAGAGGCGTCCCAATTGCCCTGCGAAGCCTCGAGGAGAATCCTGAGTTGTGCCTCGCAACTAGGCAGCAGTTCCTGACATCGATGATCAAACACGTGTGTGGAAGGGCCATGCCCGTCTTAACTCGAGAATATATCCCAGGTTCCCGGCCCAACTCGAGAAAAACCATGAGACTTCCCTCTCGCCCCGAGACCAGGCCCGATTCCCCTGCACTGCGTGCAGAGCAATTCCGTGTTGCACATCACACATGAAAGGAGCCTTGATTTCCTTGATGGCACTCCAGAGAAACCCCAAGGGCACTGTTTCAACGCTAGAGGGATCCTGAGGTCATTGTAGCAACACGAAACAGCTCTGTGGACCAAAAATCAACTCGAGATGAGAGGTTAGTCCCTGGCTTCGACTCCAGAGGAATACCACCTTACCACAAGCACCTCAAGAGGAGGCTTCTCTCAGCTCTAGGTATGTGAGAGGGACCCTGAGTTTGCGGCCTCAAGTGGATTGGACACGGGGATGCACTGACTCAAAATAAGGCCGGATATCTCTGCAGTGACTTGAATGCAGGCTGGTCTTGCATCTCCCAAGACGAAAGGATGTCTGAATCCCCTGTGGAGACCACAGAGAAAGACCTACTTCCCCACCTTATTGCAACCGGAGGCCTCACATCCTTTGAAATCTCCAGAGTTATGCGGAGATCAGTGCTTCCAAAGGAGACGATGCCTGACTCCTCGTGAAACTTGATAGGAGTCCCAGGATCCCTGTGGCACGTGGAAAGGGACCCTTGGTCTACCGTCTCAGCTGGAGAGGCGTCCCAATTGCCCTGCCAAGCCTCGAGGAGAATCCCGAGTTGGCCCTCGCAACTAGGCAGGAGTCCTGACATCGCTGAACAAACACGTATGTGGAAGGGACATCCCTGTCGTAACTCGAGAATATACCCCAGGTTCCCGCCGCAACTCGAGAAAAACCATGAGACTTCCCCCTCGCCGCGAGATGAGGCCCGATTCCCCTGTACTGCGTGCAGAGCAATTCCATGTTGCACATAACACTTGCAAGGATCCTTGATTTCCTTGATGGAACTCCAGAGAAACCCCAAGAACACTGTTTCAAGGCTAGAGGGTTCCTGAGGCCATTGTAGCAACACGAAAGAACTCCGTGGACCAAAAATCAACTCGAGATGAGAGGTTAGTCCCTGACTTCGACTCCAGAGAAATACCACCTTACCACAAGCACCTCAAGAGGAGGCTTCTCTCCGCTCTAGGTATGTGAGAGGGACCCTCAGTTTGCGGCCTCAAGTGGATTGGACACGGGGATGCCCTGACTCGAAATAAGGCCGGATATCCCTGCAGTGACTTGAATGCAGGCTCGTCTTGCATCTCCCAAGACGAAATGATGTCTGAATCCCCTGTGGAGACAACAGAGAAAGACCTAGTCACCCACCTCATTGCGACCGGAGGCCTCACATCCTTTGAAAACTCCAGAGGTACGCGGAGATCAGTGCCTCCAAAGGAGACGATGCCTGACTCCTCGTGAAACTTGATAGGAGTCCCAGGATTCCTGTGGCACGTGGAAAGGGACCCTTGGTCTCCCGCCTCAGCTAAAGAGGCGTCCCAATTGCCCTGCCAAGCCTCGAGGAGAATCCCGAGTTGTCCCTCGCAACAAGCCAAGAGTTCTAACGTTGCTGAACAAACACGTGTATGGAAGGGCCATCTCCGTCGTAACTCAAGAATATACCCTAGGTTCCCGCCGCACCTCAAGAAAAACCATGAGTCTTCTCCTTCGCCGCGAGATGAGGCCCGATTCCCCTGCACTGCGTGCAGAGCAATTCCGTGTTGCACATCACACATGAAAGGAGCCTTGATTTCCTTGATGGCACTCCAGAGAAAACCCAAAAACACTGTTTCAAGGCAAGAGGGATCCTGAGGTCACTGTAGCAACATGAAAGAGCTCCGTGGACCACAAATCAATTCGAGATGAGAGGTTAGTCCCTGGCTTCGCCTCCAGAGAAGTACCACCTTACCACAAGCACCTCAAGAGGAGGCTTCTCTCACCTCTAGGTATGTGACAGGGACCCTGAGTTTGCGGCCTCAAGTGGAATGGACACCGCGATGCACTGACTCGAAATAAGGCTGGATATCCCTGCAGTGACTTGAATGCAGGCTCGTCTTGCATCTCCCAAGACGAAAGGATGTCTGAATCCCCTGTGGAGACCACAGAGAAAGACCTAGTTACCCACCTCATCGCGACCGGAGGCCTCACATCCTTTGAAAACTCCGGAGGTATGCGGAGATCAGTGCCTCCAAAGGAGACGATGCCTGACTCCTCGTGAAACTTGATAGGAGTCCCAGGATTCCTGTGGCACGTGGAAAGGGACACTTGGTCTCCCGCCTCAGCTGGAGAGGCGTCCCAATTGCCCTGCCAAGCCTCGAGGAGAATCCCGAGTTTTCCCTTGCAACTAGGCAGGAGTCCTGACGTCGCTGAACAAACACGTGTGTGGAAGGGCCATCCCCATCGTAACTCGAGAATATACCACAGGTCCCCGCCGCAACTCGAGAAAAACCATGAGACTTCCCCCTCGCCGCGAGATGAGGTCCGATTCCCCTGCACTGCGTGCAGAGCAATTCCGTTTTGCACATCACACATGATAGGAGCCTTCATTTCCTTGATGGCACTCCAGAGAATACCCAAGAACACTGTTTCAAGGCTAGAGGGATCCTGAGGTCACTGTAGCAACACCAAAGAGCTCCATGGGCCAATAATCAACTCGAGATGAGAGGTTAGTCCCTGGCTTCGACTTCAGAGGAATTTCACCTTACCACACGGCCCTCAAAAGGAGGCTTCTCTCAGCTCTAGGTATGTGAGAGGAACCCTGAGTTTGCGGCCTCAAGTGGAATGTACACGGGGAGGCCCTGATTCGAAATAAGGCCGGATATCCCTGCAGTGACTTGAATGCAGGCTCGTCTTGCATCTCCCTAGACGAAAGGATGTCTGAATCCCTTGTGGAGAACACAGAGAGAGACCTAGTTCCCCACCTCATTGCGACCAGAGGCCTCACATCCTTTGAAAACTCCAGAGGTACGCGGAGATCAGTCCCTCCAAAGGAGACGATGCCTGACTCCTCCTGAATCTTGATAGGAGTCCCAGGATTCCTGTGGCTCGTGGAAAGGGACCTTTGGTCTCCCGCCTCAGCTGGAGAGGCATCGCAATTGCCCTGCCAAGCCTCGAGGAGAATTCCGAGTTGTCCCTCGCACATAGGCAGGTGTCCTGACGTCGCTGAACAAACACGTGTGTGGAGGGGCCATCCCCGTCTTAACTCGAGAATATACCCCAGGTTCCCGCCGCAACTCAAGAAAAACCATGAGACTTCCGCCTCGCCGCGAGATGAGACCCGATTCCCCTGCACTGCGTGAAGAGCAATTCCGCTTTGCACATCACACATGAAAGGAGCCTTGATTTCCTTGAAGGCACTCCAGAGAAACCCCAATAACACTCTTTCAAGGTTGTAGGGATCCTGAGGTCAGTGTATCAACCTGAAAGAGCTCCGACGACCAAAAATAACTCGAGATGAGAGGTTAGTCCCTGGCTTCGACTCCAGAGGAATACCACCTTACCACAAGCACCTCAAGAGGAGGCTTCTCTCATCTCTAGGCATGTGAGAGGGACCCTGAGTTTGCGGCCTCAAGTGGAATGGACACCGCGATGCCCTGAATAGAAATAAGGGCGGATATCCCAGCAGTGACTTGAATGGAGGCTCGTCTTGCATTTCCCAAGATGAAAGGATGTCTGAATCCCCTGTGGAGACCACAGAGAAAGACCTAGTTACCCACCTCATCGCGACCGGAGGCCTCACATCCTTTGAAAACTCCAGAGGTACGCAGAGATCAGTGCCTCCAAAGGAGACGATGCCTGACTCCTCGTGAAATTTGATAGGAGTCCCAGGATTCCTGTGTCACGAGGAAAGGGACCCTTGGTCTCCCGTCTCAGCTGGAGAGGCGTCCCAATTGGCCGGCCAAGCCTCAGGGAGAATCCCGAGTTGGCCCTCGCAACTAGGCAGGAGACCTGACATCGCTGAACAAACACGTGTTTGGAAGGGCCTTCCCCGTCGTAACTCGAGAATATACCCCAGGTTCCCGCCTCAACTCGAGAAAAACCATGAGACTTCCCCCTCGCCGCGAGATGAGGCCACATTCCCCAGCACTGCGTGCAGAGCAGTTCCGTGTTGCACATCACACATGAAAGGGGCCTTGATTTCCTTGATGGCAATCCAGAGAAACCCCAAGAACACTGTTTCAAGGCTAGAGGGATCCTGAGGTCACTGTAGCAACACCAAAGAGCTCCGTGGACGAATAATCAACTCGAGATGAGAGGTTAGTCCGTGGATTCGACTCCAGAGGAATACCAGCTTACCACAAGCACCTCAAGAGGAGGCTTCTCTCAGCTCTAGGTATGTGAGAGGGACCCAAATTTTGCGGCCTCAAGTGAAATGGACACTGCGATGCCCTGACTCGAAATAAGGCCGGATATCCCTGCAGTGACTTGAATGCAGGCTCGTCTTGCATCACCCAAGACGAAAGGATGTCTGAATCCCCTGTGGAGACCACAGAGAAAGACCTAGTTCCCCACCTCATTGCGACCAGAGGCCTCACAACCTTTCAAAACTCCAGAGGTATGCGGAGATCAGTGACTCCAAATGAGACGATGCCTGACTCCTCGTGAAACTTGATAGGAGTCCCAGGATTACTGTGGCACGTGGAAAGGGACACTTGGTCTCCCGCCTCAGCTGGAGAGGCGTCCCAATTGCCCTGCCAAGCCTCGAGGAGAATCCCGAGTTGTCCCTGGCAACTAGGCAGGAGTCCTGACGTCACTGAATAAACACGTGTGTGGAAGGGCCATCCCCGTCGTAACTCGAGAATATACCCCAGGTTCCCGCCGCAACTCGAGAAAAACCATGAGACTTCCCCCTCGCTGTGAGATGAGGCCCGATTCCCCTGCACTGCGTGCAGAGCAATTCCGTGCTGCACATCACACAGGAAAGGAGCCTTGATTTCCTTCATGGCACTCCAGGGAAACACCAAGAACACTGTTTCAAGGATAGAGGGATCCTGAGGTCACTGTCGCAACACGAAAGAGCTCCGTGGACCAAAAATCAACTCGAGATGAGAGGTTAGTCCCTGGCTTCGACTCCAGAGAAATACCACCTTACGACAAGCACCTCAAGAGGAGGCTTCTCTCAGCTCTAGGTATGTGAGAGGGACCCTGAGTTTGCGGCCTCAAGTAGAATGGACACCGCGATGCCCTGACTCGAAACAAGGCCGGATATCCCTGCAGTGACTTAAATGCAGGCTCGTCTTGCATCACCCAAAACGAAAGGATGTGTGAATCCCCTGTGGAGAGCACAGAGAAAGACCTGATTCCCCACCTCATCGCGACCGGAGGCCTCACATCCTTTGAAAACTCCAGAGTTATGCGGAGATCAGTGCTTCCAAAGGAGACGATGCCTGACTCCTCGTGAAACTTGATAGGAGTCCCAGGATCCCTGTGGCCCGTGGAAAGGGACCCTTGGTCGACCGCCTCAGCTGGAGAGGCGTCCCAATTGCCCTGCGAAGCCTCGAGGAGAATCCTGAGTTGTGCCTCGCAACTAGGCAGCAGTTCCTGACATCGATGATCAAACACGTGTGTGGAAGGGCCATGCCCGTCTTAACTCGAGAATATACCCCAGGTTCCCGGCCCAACTCGAGAAAAACCATGAGACTTCCCTCTCTCCCCGAGACGAGGCCCGATTCCCCTGCACTGCATGCAGAGCAATTCCGTGTTGCACATCACACATGAAAGGAGCCTTGATTTCCTTGATGGCACTCCAGAGAAACCCCAAGGGCACTGTTTCAACGCTAGAGGGATCCTGAGGTCATTGTAGCAACACGAAACAGCTCTGTGGACCAAAAATCAACTCGAGATGAGAGGTTAGTCCCTGGCTTCGACTCCAGAGGAATACCACCTTACCACAAGGACCTCAAGAGGAGGCTTCTCTCAGCTCTAGGTATGTGAGAGGGACCCTGAGTTTGCGGCCTCAAGTGGATTGGACACGGGGATGCACTGACTCAAAATAAGGCCGGATATCTCTGCAGTGACTTGAATGCAGGCTGGTCTTGCATCTCCCAAGACGAAAGGATGTCTGAATCCCCTGTGGAGACCACAGAGAAAGACCTACTTCCCCACCTTATTGCAACCGGAGGCCTCACATCCTTTGAAATCTCCAGAGTTATGCGGAGATCAGTGCTTCCAAAGGAGACGATGCCTGACTCCTCGTGAAACTTGATAGGAGTCCCAGGATCCCTGTGGCACGTGGAAAGGGACCCTTGGTCTACCGTCTCAGCTGGAGAGGCGTCCCAATTGCCCTGCCAAGCCTCGAGGAGAATCCCGAGTTGGCCCTCGCAACTAGGCAGGAGTCCTGACATCGCTGAACAAACACGTATGTGGAAGGGACATCCCTGTCGTAACTCGAGAATATACCCCAGGTTCCCGCCGCAACTCGAGAAAAACCATGAGACTTCCCCCTCGCCGCGAGATGAGGCCCGATTCCCCTGTACTGCGTGCAGAGCAATTCCATGTTGCACATAACACTTGCAAGGATCCTTGATTTCCTTGATGGAACTCCAGAGAAACCCCAAGAACACTGTTTCAAGGCTAGAGGGTTCCTGAGGCCATTGTAGCAACACGAAAGAACTCCGTGGACCACAAATCAACTCGAGATGAGAGGTTAGTCCCTGACTTCGACTCCAGAGAAATACCACCTTACCACAAGCACCTCAAGAGGAGGCTTCTCTCCGCTCTAGGTATGTGAGAGGGACCCTCAGTTTGCGGCCTCAAGTGGATTGGACACGGGGATGCCCTGACTCGAAATAAGGCCGGATATCCCTGCAGTGACTTGAATGCAGGCTCGTCTTGCATCTCCCAAGACGAAATGATGTCTGAATCCCCTGTGGAGACAACAGAGAAAGACCTAGTTACCCACCTCATTGCGACCGGAGGCCTCACATCCTTTGAAAACTCCAGAGGTACGCGGAGATCAGTGCCTCCAAAGGAGACGATGCCTGACTCCTCGTGAAACTTGATAGGAGTCCCAGGATTCCTGTGGCACGTGGAAAGGGACCCTTGGTCTCCCGCCTCAGCTAAAGAGGCGTCCCAATTGCCCTGCCAAGCCTCGAGGAGAATCCCGAGTTGTCCCTCGCAACAAGCCAAGAGTTCTAACGTTGCTGAACAAACACGTGTATGGAAGGGCCATCTCCGTCGTAACTCAAGAATATACCCTAGGTTCCCGCCGCACCTCAAGAAAAACCATGAGTCTTCTCCTTCGCCGCGAGATGAGGCCCGATTCCCCTGCACTGCGTGCAGAGCAATTCCGTGTTGCACATCACACATGAAAGGAGCCTTGATTTCCTTGATGGCACTCCAGAGAAAACCCAAGAACACTGTTTCAAGGCAAGAGGGATCCTGAGGTCACTGTAGCAACATGAAAGAGCTCCGTGGACCACAAATCAATTCGAGATGAGAGGTTAGTCCCTGGTTTCGCCTCCAGAGAAGTACCACCTTACCACAAGCACCTCAAGAGGAGGCTTCTCTCACCTCTAGGTATGTGACAGGGACCCTGAGTTTGCGGCCTCAAGTGGAATGGACACCGCGATGCACTGACTCGAAATAAGGCTGGATATCCCTGCAGTGACTTGAATGCAGGCTCGTCTTGCATCTCCCAAGACGAAAGGATGTCTGAATCCCCTGTGGAGACCACAGAGAAAGACCTAGTTACCCACCTCATCGCGACCGGAGGCCTCACATCCTTTGAAAACTCCGGAGGTATGCGGAGATCAGTGCCTCCAAAGGAGACGATGCCTGACTCCTCGTGAAACTTGATAGGAGTCCCAGGATTCCTGTGGCACGTGGAACGGGACACTTAGTCTCCCGCCTCAGCTGGAGAGGCGTCCCAATTGCCCTGAAAAGCCTCGAGGAGAATCCCGAGTTTTCCCTTGCAACTAGGCAGGAGTCCTGACGTCGCTGAACAAACACGTGTGTGGAAGGGCCATCCCCATCGTAACTCGAGAATATACCACAGGTCCCCGCCGCAACTCGAGAAAAACCATGAGACTTCCCCCTCGCCGCGAGATGAGGTCCGATTCCCCTGCACTGCGTGCAGAGCAATTCCGTTTTGCACATCACACATGATAGGAGCCTTCATTTCCTTGATGGCACTCCAGAGAATACCCAAGAACACTGTTTCAAGGCTAGAGGGATCCTGAGGTCACTGTAGCAACACCAAAGAGCTCCATGGGCCAATAATCAACTCGAGATGAGAGGTTAGTCCCTGGCTTCGACTTCAGAGGAATTTCACCTTACCACACGCCCCTCAAAAGGAGGCTTCTCTCAGCTCTAGGTATGTGAGAGGAACCCTGAGTTTGCGGCCTCAAGTGGAATGTACACGGGGAGGCCCTGATTCGAAATAAGGCCGGATATCCCTGCAGTGACTTGAATGCAGGCTCGTCTTGCATCTCCCTAGACGAAAGGATGTCTGAATCCCTTGTGGAGAACACAGAGAGAGACCTAGTTCCCCACCTCATTGCGACCAGAGGCCTCACATCCTTTGAAAACTCCAGAGGTACGCGGAGATCAGTCCCTCCAAAGGAGACGATGCCTGACTCCTCCTGAATCTTGATAGGAGTCCCAGGATTCCTGTGGCTCGTGGAAAGGGACCTTTGGTCTCCCGCCTCAGCTGGAGAGGCATCGCAATTGCCCTGCCAAGCCTCGAGGAGAATTCCGAGTTGTCCCTCGCACATAGGCAGGTGTCCTGACGTCGCTGAACAAACACGTGTGTGGAGGGGCCATCCCCGTCTTAACTCGAGAATATACCCCAGGTTCCCGCCGCAACTCAAGAAAAACCATGAGACTTCCGCCTCGCCGCGAGATGAGACCCGATTCCCCTGCACTGCGTGAAGAGCAATTCCGCGTTGCACATCACACATGAAAGGAGCCTTGATTTCCTTGAAGGCACTCCAGAGAAACCCCAATAACACTCTTTCAAGGTTGTAGGGATCCTGAGGTCAGTGTATCAACCTGAAAGAGCTCCGTCGACCAAAAATAACTCGAGATGAGAGGTTAGTCCCTGGCTTCGACTCCAGAGGAATACCACCTTACCACAAGCACCTCAAGAGGAGGCTTCTCTCAGCTCTAGGCATGTGAGAGGGACCCTGAGTTTGCGGCCTCAAGTGGAATGGACACCGCGATGCCCTGAATAGAAATAAGGGCGGATATCCCTGCAGTGACTTGAATGCAGGCTCGTCTTGCATTTCCCAAGATGAAAGGATGTCTGAATCCCCTGTGGAGACCACAGAGAAAGACCTAGTTACCCACCTCATCGCGACCGGAGGCCTCACATCCTTTGAAAACTCCAGAGGTACGCAGAGATCAGTGCCTCCAAAGGAGACGATGCCTGACTCCTCGTGAAACTTGATAGGAGTCCCAGGATTCCTGTGTCACGAGGAAAGGGACCCTTGGTCTCCCGTCTCAGCTGGAGAGGCGTCCCAATTGGCCTGCCAAGCCTCAGGGAGAATCCCGAGTTGGCCCTCGCAACTAGGCAGGAGACCTGACATCGCTGAACAAACACGTGTGTGGAAGGGCCATCCCCGTCGTAACTCGAGAATATACCCCAGGTTCCCGCCTCAACTCGAGAAAAACCATGAGACTTCCCCTTCGCCGCGAGATGAGGCCCGATTCCCCTGCACTGCGTGCAGAGCAATTCTGTGCTGCACATCACACAGGAAAGGAGCCTTGATTTCCTTGATGGCACCCCAGAGAAACCCCAAGAACACTGTTTCAAGGCTAGAGGGATCCTGAGGTCACTGTAGCAACACGAAAGAGCTCCGTGAACCAAAAATCAACTCGAGATGAGAGGTTAGTCCCTGGCTTCGAGTCCAGAGGAATACCACCTTACCACAAGCACCTCAACAGGAGGCTTCTTTCAGCTCTAGGTATGTGAGAGGGACCCTGAGTTTGCGGCCTCAAGTGGAATGGACACCGCGATGCCCTGACTCGAAATAAGGCCGGATATCCCGGCAGTGACTTGAATGCAGGCTCGTCTTGCATCTCCCAAGAAGAAAGGATGTCTGAATCCCCTGTGGAGACGACAGAGAAAGACCTAGTTCCCCACCTCATCGCGACCGGAGGCCTCACATCCTTTGAAAACTCCAGAAGTACACGGAGATCAGTGACTCCAAGGGAGACGATGCCTGACTCCTCGTGAAACTTGATAGGAGTCCCATGATTCCTGTGGCACGTGGAAAGGGACACTTGGTCGACCCCCTCAGCTAGAGAGGCGTCCCAATTGCCGTGCCAAGCCTCGAGGAGAATCCCGAGTTGTCCCTCGCAACTAGACAGGAGTCCTGACATCGCTGAACAAACACGTATGTGGAAGGGCCACCCCTGTCGTAACTCGAGAATATACCGCAGGTTCCCGCCGCAACTCGAGAAAAACCATGAGACTTCCCCCTTGCCGCGAGATGAGGCCCGATTCCCCTGTACTGCGTGCAGAGCAATTCCGTGTTGCACAGAACACTTGCAAGGATCCTTGATTTCCTTGATGGAACTGCAGAGAAACCCCAAGAACACTGATTCAAGGCTAGAGGGTTCCTGAGGCCACTGTAGCAACACGAAAGAACTCAGTGGACCAAAAATCAACTCGAGATGAGAGGTTAGTCCCTGGCTTCGACTCCAGAGAAATACCACCTTACCACAAGCACCTCAAGAGGAGGCTTCTCTCAGTTCTAGGTATGTGAGAGGGACCCTGAGTTTGCGGCCTCAAGTGGATTGGACACGGGGATGCCCTGACTCGAAATAAGGCCGGATATCCCTGCAGTGACTTGAATGCAGGCTCGTCTTGCATCTCCCAAGAAGAAAGGATGTCTGAATCCCCTGTGGAGACAACAGAGAAAGACCTAGTTCCCCACCTCATTGCGACCGGAGGCCTCACATCCTTTGAAAACTCCAGAGGTACGCGGAGATCAGTGCCTCCAAAGGAGACGATGCCTGACTCCTCGTGAAACTTGATAGGAGTCCCAGGATTCCTGTGGCACGTGGAAAGGGACCCTTGGTCTCCCGCCTCAGCTAGAGAGGCGTCCCAATTGCCCTGCCAAGCCTCGAGGAGAATCCCGAGTTGTCCCTCGCAACAAGCCAAGAGTTCTGACGTTGCTGAACAAACACGTGTATGGAAGGGCCATCTCCGTCGTAACTCAAGAATATACCTTAGGTTCCTGCTGCAACTGGAGAAAAACCATGAGACTTCCCCCTCGCCGCGAGATGAGGCCACATTCCCCAGCACTGCGTGCAGAGCAATTCCGTGCTGCACATCACACAGGAAAGGAGCCTTGATTTCCTTCATGGCACTCCAGGGAAACACCAAGAACACTGTTTCAAGGATAGAGGGATCCTGAGGTCACTGTCGCAACACGAAAGAGCTCCGTGGACCAAAAATCAACTCGAGATGAGAGGTTAGTCCCTGGCTTCGACTCCAGAGAAATACCACCTTACGACAAGCACCTCAAGAGGAGGCTTCTCTCAGCTCTAGGTATGTGAGAGGGACCCTGAGTTTGCGGCCTCAAGTAGAATGGACACCGCGATGCCCTGACTCGAAACAAGGCCGGATATCCCTGCAGTGACTTAAATGCAGGCTCGTCTTGCATCACCCAAAACGAAAGGATGTCTGAATCCCCTGTGGAGAGCACAGAGAAAGACCTGATTCCCCACCTCATCGCGACCGGAGGCCTCACATCCTTTGAAATCTCCAGAGTTATGCGGAGATCAGTGCTTCCAAAGGAGACGATGCCTGACTCCTCGTGAAACTTGATAGGAGTCCCAGGATCCCTGTGGCCCGTGGAAAGGGACCCTTGGTCTACCGTCTCAGCTGGAGAGGCGTCCCAATTGCCCTGCCAAGCATCGAGGAGAATCCCGAGTTGTCCCTCGCAACTAGGCAGGAGTCCTGACATCGCTGAACAAACACGTATGAGGAAGGGCCATCCCTGTCGTAAATCGAGAATATACCGCAGGTTCCCGCCGCAACTCGAGAAAAACCATGAGACTTCCCCCTCGTCGCGAGATGAGGCCCGATTCCCCTGTACTGCGTGCAGAGCAATTCCGTGTTGCACATAACACTTGCAAGGATCCTTGATTTCCTTGATGGAAATCCAGAGAAACCCCAAGAACACTGTTTCAAGGCTAGAGGGTTCCTGAGGCCACTGTAGCAACACGAAAGAACTCCGTGGACCAAAAATCAACTCGAGATGAGAGGTTATTCCCTGGCTTCGACTCCAGAGGAATACCACCTTAGCACACGCACCTCAAGAGGAGGCTTCTCTAAGCTCTAGGTATGTGAGAGGAACCCTGAGTTTGCGGCCTCAAGTGGAATGGACACGGGGAGGCAATGATTCAAAATTAGGCCGGATATCCCTGCAGTGACTTGAATGCAGGCTCGTCTTGCATCTCCCAAGACGAAAGGATGTCTGAATCCCCTGTGGAGACCACAGAGAAAGACCTAGTTACCCACCTCATCGCGACCGGAGGCCTCACATCCTTTGAAAACTCCGGAGGTATGCGGAGATCAGTGCCTCCAAAGGAGACGATGCCTGACTCCTCGTGAAACTTGATAGGAGTCCCAGGATTCCTGTGGCACGTGGAAAGGGACACTTGGTCTCCCGCCTCAGCTGGAGAGGCGTCCCAATTGCCCTGCCAAGCCTCGAGGAGAATCCCGAGTTTTCCCTTGCAACTAGGCAGGAGTCCTGACGTCGCTGAACAAACACGTGTGTGGAAGGGCCATACCCATCGTAACTCGAGAATATACCACAGGTCCCCGCAGCAACTCGAGAAAAACCATGAGACTTCCCCCTCGCCGCGAGATGAGGTCCGATTCCCCTGCACTGCGTGCAGAGCAATTCCGTGTTGCACATCACACATGATAGGAGCCTTCATTTCCTTGATGGCACTCCAGAGAATACCCAAGAACACTGTTTCAAGGCTAGAGGGATCCTGAGGTCACTGTAGCAACACCAAAGAGCTCCATGGGCCAAAAATCAACTCGAGCTGAGAGGTTAGTCCCTGGCTTCGACTCCAGAGGAATTTCACCTTACCACACGCCCCTCAAAAGGAGGCTTCTCTCAGCTCTAGGTATGTGAGAGGAACCCTGAGTTTGCGGCCTCAAGTGGAATGTACACGGGGAGGCCCTGATTCGAAATAAGGCCGGATATCCCTGCAGTGACTTGAATGCAGGCTCGTCTTGCATCTCCCTAGACGAAAGGATGTCTGAATCCCTTGTGGAGAACACAGAGAGAGACCTAGTTCCCCACCTCATTGCGACCAGAGGCCTCACATCCTTTGAAAACTCCAGAGGTACGCGGAGATCAGTCCCTCCAAAGGAGACGATGCCTGACTCCTCCTGAATCTTGATAGGAGTCCCAGGATTCCTGTGGCTCGTGGAAAGGGACCTTTGGTCTCCCGCCTCAGTTGGAGAGGCATCGCAATTGCCCTGCCAAGCCTCGAGGAGAATTCCGAGTTGTCACTCGCACATAGGCAGGTGTCCTGACGTCGCTGAACAAACACGTGTGTAGAGGGGCCATCCCCGTCTTAACTCGAGAATATACCCCAGGTTCCCGCCGCAACTCAAGAAAAACCATGAGACTTCCGCCTCGCCGCGAGATGAGACCCGATTCCCCTGCACTGCGTGCAGAGCAATTCCGCGTTGCACATCGCACATGAATGGAGCCTTGATTTCCTTGAAGGCACTCCAGAGAAACCCCAATAACACTCTTTCAAGGTTGGAGGGATCCTGAGGTCAGTGTATCAACCCGAAAGAGCTCCGTCGACCAAAAATAACTCGAGATGAGAGGTTAGTCCCTGGCTTCGACTCCAGAGGAATACCACCTTACCACAAGCACCTCAAGAGGAGGCTTCTCTCAGCTCTAGGCATGTGAGAGGGACCCTGAGTTTGCAGCCTCAAGTGGAATGGACACCGCGATGCCCTGAATAGAAATAAGGGCGGATATCCCTGCAGTGACTTGAATGGAGGCTCGTCTTGCATTTCCCAAGATGAAAGGATGTCTGAATCCCCTGTGGAGAACACAGAGAAAGACCTAGTTACCCACCTCATCGCGACCGGAGGCCTCACATCCTTTGAAAACTCCAGAGGTATGCAGAGATCAGTGCCTCCAAAGGAGCCGATGCCTGACTCCTCGTGAAACTTGATAGGAGTCCCAGGATTCCTGTGTCACGAGGAAAGGGACCCTTGGTCTCCCGTCTCAGCTGGAGAGGCGTCCCAATTGGCCTGCCAAGCCTCAGGGAGAATCCCGAGTTGGCCCTCGCAACTAGGCAGGAGACCTGACATCGCTGAACAAACACGTGTGTGGAAGGGCCATCCCCGTCGTAACTCGAGAATATACCCCAGGTTCCCGCCTCAACTCGAGAAAAACCATGAGACTTCCCCTTCGCCGCGAGATGAGGCCCGATTCCCCTGCACTGCGTGCAGAGCAATTCCGTGCTGCACATCACACAGGAAAGGAGCCTTGATTTCCTTGATGGCACCCCAGAGAAACCCCAAGAACACTGTTTCAAGGCTAGAGGGATCCTGAGGTCACTGTAGCAACACGAAAGAGCTCCGTGAACCAAAAATCAACTCGAGAGGAGAGGTTAGTCCCTGGCTTCGTGTCCAGAGGAATACCACCTTACCACAAGCACCTCAAGAGGAGGCTTCTCTCAGCTCTAGGTATGTGAGAGGATCCCTGAGATTGTGGCCTCAATGAAATGGACACCGCGATGCCCTGACTCGAAATAAGGCCGGATATCCCTGCAGTGACTTGAATGCAGGCTCGTCTTGCATCTCCCAAGACGAAAGGATGTCTGAATCCCCTGTGGAGACCACAGAGAAAGACCTAGTTCCCCACCTCATCGCGACCGGAGGCCTCACATACTTTGAAAACTTCAGAGATCCGCGGAGATCAATGCCTCCAAAGGAGACGATGCCTGACTCCTCGTGAAACTTGATAGGAGTCCCAGGATTCCTGTGGCACGTGGAAAGGGACCCTTGGTCTCCTGCCTCAGCTGGAGAGGCGTCCCAATTGCCCTGCCAAGCCTCGAGGAGAATCCCGAATTGTCCCTCGCAACTAGGCAGGAGTCCTGACGTTGCTGAACAAACACGTGTGTGGAAGGGCCATCCCCGTCATAACTCGAGAATATACCCCAGATTCCCGCCGCAACTCGAGGAAAAGCATGAGACTTCCCCCTCGCCGCGAGGTGAGGCCCGATTCCCCTGCACTGCGTGCAGACCAATTCCGTGTTGCAGATCACACATGAAAGGAGCCTTGCTTTCCTTGATGGCACTCCAGAGAAACCCCAAGAACACTGTTTCAAGGCTAGAGGGATCCTGATGTCACTGTTGCAACACAAAAGAGCTCCGTGGACCAAAAATCAACTCGAGATGAGAGGTTAGTCCCTGGCTTCGACTCCAGAGGAATACAACCTTACTACAGGCACCTCAAGAGGAGGCTTCTCTCAGCTCTAGGTATGTGAGAGGGACCCTGAATTACCGGCCTCTAGTGGATTGGACACGGGGATGCCCTGACTCAAAGTAAGGCCGGATATCCCTGCAGTGACTTGAATGCAGGCTCGTCTTGCATCTCCCAAGACGAAAGGATGTCTGAATCCCCTGTGGAGACAACAGAGAAAGACCTAGTTCCCCAACTCATCGCGACCGGAGGCCTCACATCCTTTGAAAACTCCAGAGGTACGCTGAGATCAGTGCCTCCAAAGGAGACGATGCCTGAGTCCTCGTGAAACTTGATAGGAGTCCCAGGATTCCTGTGGCACGTGGAAAGGGACCCTTGGTCTCCCGCCTCAGCTGGAGAGGCGTCCCAATTGCCCTGCCAAGCCTCGAGGAGAATCCCGAGTTGTCCCTCGCAACTAGGCAGGAGTCCCGATGTCGCTGAACAAACACGTGTGTGGAAGGGCCATCCCCGTCGTAACTCGAGAATATACCACAGGTTCCCGCCGCAACTCAAGAAAAACCATTAGACTTCCCTCTCGCCGCGAGATGAGGCCCGATTCCCCTGCACTGCGTGCAGAGCAATTCCGTGTTGCACATCAAACTTGAAAGGAGCCTTGATTTTCTTGATGGCACTCCAGAGCAACCCCAAGAACACTGTTTCAAGGCTAGAGAGATCCTGAGATCACTGTAGCAACACGAAAGAGCTCCGTGGACCACAAATCAACTCGAGATGAGAGGTTAATGCCTAACTTCGACTCCAGTGGAATACCACCTTTCCTCAAGCACCTCAAGAGGAGGCTTCTCTCAGCTCTAGGTATGTGAGAGGATCCCTGAGTTTGTGGCCTCAATGAAATGGACACCGCGATGCCCTGACTCAAAATAAGGCCGGATATCCCTGCAGTGACTTGAATGCAGGCTCGTCTTGCATCTCCCAAGACGAAAGGATGTCGGAATCCCCTGTGGAGACCACAGAGAAAGACCTAGTTCCCCACCTCATCGCGACCGGAGGCCTCACATACTTTGAAAACTTCAGAGATCCGCGGAGATCAATGCCTCCAAAGGAGACGATGCCTGACTCCTCGTGAAACTTGATAGGAGTCCCAGGATTCCTGTGGCACGTGGAAAGGGACACTTGGTCTCCTGCCTCAGCTGGAGAGGCGTCCCAATTGCCCTGCCAAGCCTCGAGGAGAATCCCGAATTGTCCCTCGCAACTAGGCAGGAGTCCTGACATCGCTGAACAAACATGTGTGTGGACGGGCCATCCCCGTCGTAACTCGTGAATATACCCCAGGTTCCCACCGCAACTCGAGAAAAACCAGGAGACTTCCTCCCTCGCCGCGAGATGAGGCGCGATTCCCCTGCACTGAGTGCAGAGCAATTCCGTGTTGCACATCACACATGAAAGGAGCCTTGATTTCCTTGATGGCACTCCAGAGAAACCCCAAGAACACTGTTTCAAGGTTAGAGGAATCCTGAGGTCACTGTAGCAACACGACAGAGCTCCGTGGACCAGAAATCAACTCGAGATGAGAGGTTATTCCCTGGCTTCGACTCCAGAGGAATACCACCTTACCACAAGCACCTCAAGAGCAGGCTTCTCTCAGCTCTAGGTATGTGAGAGGGACCCTGAGTTTGCGGTCTCAATTTTAATGGACACGGGGAGGCCCTGACTCGAAATAAGGCCGGATATCCCTGCAGTGACTTGAATGCAGGCTCGTCTTGCATCACCCAAGACGAAAGGATGTCTGAATCCCTTATGGAGACCACAGAGAAAGATCTAGTTCCCCACCTCATCGCGACCGGAGGCCTCACATCCTTTGAAAACTCCAGAGGTACGCGGAGATCAGTGTTTCCGAAGGAGACGATGCCTGACTCCTCCTGAAACTTGATAGGAGTCCCAGGATTCCTGTGGCACGTGGAAAGGGACCCTTGGTCTCCCGCCTCAGCTGTAGAGGCGTCCCAATTGCCCTGCCAAGCCTCGAGGAGAATCCCGAGTTGTCCCTGGCAACTAGGCAGGAGTCCTGACGTCGCTGAACAAACACGTGTGTGGAATGGCCATCCCCGTCGTAACTCGAGAATATAGCCCAGGTTCCCGCCGCAACTCGAGAAAAACCATGAGACTTCCCCCTCGCCGCGAGTTGAGGCCCGATTCCCCTGCACTGCATGCAGAGCAATTCCGTGTTGCACATCACACATGAAATGAGCCTTGATTTCCTTGATGGCACTCTAGAGAAACCCCAAGAACACTGTTTAAAGGCTAGAGGGATCCTGAGGTCACTGTAGCAACACGAAAGAGCTCCGTGGACCAAGAATCAACTCGAGATGAGAGGTTAGTCCCTGACTTCGACTCCAGAGGAATCCCACCTTACCACAAGCACCTCAAGAGAAGGCTTCTCTCAGCTCTAGATATGTCATAGGGACCCTGAGTTTGCCGCCTCAAGTGGAAAGGACACCGCGATGCCCTGACTCGAAATAAGGCCGGATATCCCTGCAGTGACTTGAATGCAGGCTCGTCTTGCATCTCCCAAGATGAAAGGATGTCTGAATCCCCTGTGGAGACCACAGAGAAAGACCTTGTTCCTCACCTCATCGCTACAGGAGGCCTCATATCCTTTGAAAACTCCAGAGGTACGCGGAGATCAGTGCCTCCAAAGGAGACGATGCCTGACTCCTCGTGAAACTTGATAGGAGTCCCAGGATTCCTGTGGCACGTGGAAAGGGACCCTTGCTCTCCCGCTTCAGCTGGAGAGGCGTCCCAATTGCCCTGCCAAGCCTCGAGGAGAATCCCGAGTTGTCCCTCGCAACTAGGCAGGAGTCCTGACGTCGCTGAACAAACACGTGTGTGGAAAGGCCATCCCCGTCGTAACTCGAGAACATACCCCAGGTTCAGGCCGCAACTCGAGAAAAACCATGAGACTCCCCGCTGGCTGAGAGATAAGGCCCGATTCCCCTGCACTGCGTGCAGAGCAATTCCGTGTTGCACATCACACATGAAAGGAGCCTTGATTTCCTTGATGGCACTCCAGAGAATCCCCAAGAACACTGTTTCAAGGCTAGAGGGATCCTGAGGTCACTGTAGCAACACGAAAGAGCTCCGTGGACCAAGAATCAACTCGAGATGAGAGGTTGGTCCCTGTCCTCGACTCCAGAGGAATACCACCTTACCACAAGCACCTCAAGAGGAGGCTTCTCTCAGCTCTAGTTATGTGAGAGGGACCCTGAGTTTGCGGCCTCAAGTGGAATGGACACGGGGATGCCGTGACTTGAAATAAGGCAGGATATTCCTGCAGTGACTGGAATGCAGGCTCGTCTTGCATCTCCCTAGACGAAAGGATGTCTGAATCCCCTGTGGAGACCACAGAGAAAGACCTAGTTCCCCACCTCATCGCGACTGGAGGCCTCACATCTTTTGAAAACTCCAGAGGTACGCGGAGATCAGTGCTTCCAAAGGTGACATTGCCTGACTCCTCTTGAAAATTTTTAGGAGTCCCAGGATTCCTGTGGCGCGTGGAAAGGGACACTTGGTCTCCCGCCTCAGCTGGAGAGGCTTCTCAATTGCCCTGCCAAGCCTCGAGGAGAATCCTGAGTTGTCCCTCGCAACTAAGCAGGAGTTCTGACGTCGCTGAACAACCACGTGTGTGGAAGGGCCATCCCCGTCGTAACTCTAGAATATACCCCAGGTTCCCTCCGCAACTCGAGAAAAACCATGAGACTTCTCCCTCGCCACGAGATGAGACCCGATTCCCCTCACTGCTTGCAGAGTAATTCCGTGTTGCACATCACACATGCAAGGAGCCTTGCTTTCCTTGATGGCACTCCAGAGAATCCCCAAGAACACTGTTTCAAGGCTAGAGGGATCCTGAGGTCACTGTAGCAACAGGAAAGAGCTCCGTGGACCACAATTCAACTCGAGATGAGAGGTTAGTCCCTGGCTTCGACTCCAGAGGAATACCACCTTACCACAAGCACCTTAAGAGGAGGCTTCTCTCAGCTCTAGGTATGTGAGAGGGACCCTGAGTTTGCGGCCTCAATGGAATGGACACCGTGATGCCCTGACTCGAAATAACGCCGGGTATCCCTTCAGTGACTTGAATGCAGGCTCGTCTTGCATCTCCCAAGATGAAAGGATGTCTGAATCCCCTGTGGAGAACAAAAAGAAAGACCTAGTTCCCCACCACATCGCGACCGGAGGCCTCACATCCTTTCAAAACTCCAGAGGTATGCGGAGATCAGTGACTCCAAAGGAGACGATGCCTGACTCCTCGTGAAACTTGATAGGAGTCCCAGGATTCCTGTGGCACGGGGAAAGGGACGCTTGGTCTCCCGCCTCAGCTGGAGAGGCATCCCAATTGCCCTGCCAAGCCTCGAGGAGAATCCCGAGTTGTCCCGGGCAACTAGGCAGGAGTCCTGACGTCGCTGAACAAACACGTGTGTGGAAGGGCCATCCCCGTCGTAACTCGAGAATATACCCCAGGATCCGGCCGCAACTCGAGAAAAACCATGAGATTTTCCCCTCGCCGCGAGATGAGGCCCGATTCCCCTGCACTGCGTGCAGAGCAATTCCGCGTTGCACAACACACATGAAAGAAGCCTTGATTTTCTTGATGACACTCCAGAGAAACCCCAAGAACACTGTTTCAAGGCTAGAGGGATCCTGAGGTCACTGTAGCAACACGAAAGAGCTCCGTGGACCAAGAGTCAACTCGAGATGAGAGGTTAGTCCCTGGCTTCGACTCCAGAGGAATACCACCTTACCACAAGCACCTCAAGAGAAGGCTTCTCTCAGCTCTAGGTATCTGAGAGGGACCCTGAGTTTGCGGCCTCAAGTGGAATGGACACCGCGATGCCCTGACTCGAAATAAGGCTGGATATCCCTGCAGTGACTTGAATGCAGGCTCGTCTTGCATCACCCAAGACGAAAGGATGTGTGAATCCCTGTGGAGAACACAGAGAAAGACCTAGTTCCCCACCTCATCGCGACCGGAGGCCTCACATCCTTTGAAGACTCCAGAGGTACGCGGAGATCAGTGCCTCAAAAGGAGACAACGCCTGACTCCTCGTGAAAATTGAAAGGAGTCCCAGGATTCCTGTGGCTTGTGGAAAGGGACCCTTGGTCTCCCGCCTCACCTGGAGAAGCGTCCCAATTGCCCTGCCAAGCTTCGAGGAGAATCCCGAGTTGTCCCTCGCAACTAGGCAGGAGTCCTGACTTCGCTAAACAAACACGTGGTTGGAAGGGCCATCCCCGTCGTAACTCGAGAATATACCCCAGGTTCCCGCCGCAACTCGAGAAAACCATGAGACATCCCCCTCGCCGCAAAATAAGGCCCGATTCCCCTGCACTGCGTACAGAGCAATTCCGTGTTGCACATCACACATGAAAGGAGCCTTGATTTCCTTGATGGCACTCGAGAGAAACCCAAAGAACACTGTTTCAAGGCTAGAGGGATCCTGAGGTCACTGCAGCAACAAGAAAGAGCTCCGTGGACCAAGAATCAACTCGAGGTGAGAGGTTAGTCCCTGGCTTCGACTCCAGAGGAATACCACCTTTCCAGAAGCACCTTAAGAGGAGGCTTCTCTCAGCTTTAGGTATGTGAGAGGGACCCTGAGTTTGCGGCCTCAAGTGGAATGGACACCGCGATGCGCTGATTCGAAATAAGGCCGGATATCCCTGCCGTGACTTGAATGCAGGCTCGTCTTGCATCTCCCAAGACGAAAGGATGTCTGAATCCCCTGTGGAGACCACAGAGAAAGACCTAGTTCCCCACCTGATCGCGACCGGAGGCCTCACATTCTTTGAAAACTCCAGAGGTATGCGGAGATCAGTGCCTCCAATGGAGACGATGCCTGACTCCTCGGGAAACTTGATAGGAGTCCCAGGATTCCTGTGGCACGTGGAAAGGGACCCTTGGTCTCCCGCCTCAGCTGGAGAGGCGTCCCAATTGCCCTGCCAAGCCTCGAGGAGAATCCCGAGTTGTCCCTCGCAACTAGGCAGGAGTCCTGACGTCGCTGAACAAACACGTGGGTGGAAGGGCCATCCCCGTCGTAACTCGAGAATATACCCCAGGTTCCCGCCGCAACTCAAGAAAAACCATGAGACTTCCCACTCGCCGCGAGATGAGGCCCGGTTCCCCTGCACTGCGTGCAGAGAAATTCCGTGTTGCACATCACACATGAAAGGAGCCTTGATTTCCTTGATGGCACTGCAGAGAAACCCCAAGAACACTGTTTCAAGGATAGAGGGATCCTGAGGTCACTGTAACAACACGAAAGAGCTCCGTGGACCACAAATCAACTCGATATGAGAGGTTAGTCCCTGGCTTCGACTCCAGAGGAATACCACCTTACCACAAGCACCTCAAGAGAATGCTTCTCTCAGCTCTAGGTATGTGAGAGGGACCCTGAGTTTGCGGCCTCAAGTGGAATGGACACCGCGATGCCCTGACTCGAAATAAGGCAGGATATCCCTGCCGTGACTTGAATGCAGGCTCGCCTTTCATCACCCAAGACGAAAGGATGTGTGAATCCCCTGTGGAGAACACAGAGAAAGACCTAGTTCCCCACCTCATCGCGACCGGAGGCCTCACATCCTTTGAAGACTCCAGAGGTACGCGGAGATCAGTGCCTCAAAAGGGGACAACGCCTGACTCTTCGTGAAAATTGAAAGGAGTCCCAGGATTCCTGCGACATGTGGAAAGGGACCCTTGGTCTCCCGCCTCACCTGGAGAAGCGTCCCAATTGCCCTGCCAAGCCTCGAGGAGAATCCCGAGTTGTCCCTCGCAACTAGGCAGGAGTCCTGACCTTGCTGAACAAACACGTGGGTGGAAGGGCCATCCACGTCCTAACTCGAGAATATACCCCAGGTTCCCGCCGCAACTCGAGAAAACCATGAGACATCCCCCTCGTCGCAAAATAAGGCCCGATTGCCCTGCACTGCGTACAGAGCAATTCCGTGTTGCACATCACACATGAAAGGAGCCTTGATTTCCTTGATGGCACTCGAGAGAAACCCAAAGAACACTGTTTCAAGGCTAGAGGGATCCTGAGGTCACTGCAGCAACAAGCAAGAGCTCCGTGGACCAAGAATCAACTCGAGATGAGAGGTTAGTCCCTGGCTTCGACTCCAGAGGAATACCACCTTTCCAGAAGCACCTTAAGAGGAGGCTTCTCTCAGCTTTAGGTATGTCAGAGGGACCCTGAGTTTGCGGCCTCAAGTGGAATGGACACCGCGATGCCCTGACTCGAAATAAGGCCGGATATCCCTGCCGTGACTTGAATGCAGGCTCGTCTTGCATCTCCCAAGACGAAAGGATGTCTGAATCCCCTGTGGAGACCACAGAGAAAGACCTAGTTCCCCACCTCATCGCGACCGGAGGCCTCACATCCTTTGAAAACTCCAGAGGTATGCGGAGATCAGTGCCTCCAATGGAGACGATGCCTGACTCCTCGTGTAACTTGATAGGAGTCCCAGGATTCCTCTGGCACGTGGAAAGGGACCCTTGGTCTCCCGCCTCAGCTGGAGAGGCGTCCCAATTGCCCTGCCAAGCCTCGAGGAGAATCCCGAGTTGTCCCTCGCAACTAGGCAGGAGTCCTGACGTCGCTGAACAAACACGTGGGTGGAAGGGCCATCCCCGTCGTAACTCGAGAATATACCCCAGGTTCCCGCCGCAACTCGAGAAAAACCATGAGACTTCCCCCTCGCCGCGAGATGAGGCCCGATTCCTCTGCACTGCGTGCAGAGAAATTCCGTGTTGCACATCACACATGAAAGGAGCCTTGATTTCCTTGATGGCACTCCAGAGAAACCCCAAGAACACTGTTTCAAGGCTAGAGGGATCCTGAGGTCACTGTAGCAACACGAAAGAGCTCCGTTGACCACAAATCAACTCGAGAAGAGAGGTTAGTCCCTGGCTTCGACTCCAGAGGAATACCACCTTTCCAGAAGCACCTTAAGAGGAGGCTTCTCTCAGCTTTAAGTATGTGAGAGGGACCCTGAGTTTGCGGCCTCAAGTGGAATGGACACCGCGATGCCCTGACTCGAAATAAGGCCGGATATCCCTGCCGTGACTTGAATGCAGGCTCGTCTTGCATCTCCCAAGACGAAAGGATGTCTGAATCCCCTGTGGAGACCACAGAGAAAGACCTAGTTCCCCACCTCATCGCGACCGAAGGCCTCACATCCTTTGAAATCTCCAGAGGTATGCGGAGATCAGTGCCTCCAATGGAGACGATGCCTGACTCCTCGTGTAACTTGATAGGAGTCCCAGGATTCCTGTGGCACGTGGAAAGGGACCATTGGTCTCCCGCCTCAGCTGGAGAGGCGTCCCAATTGCCCTGCCAAGCCTCGAGGAGAATCCCGAGTTGTCCCTCGCAACTAGGCAGGAGTCCTGACGTCGCTGAACAAACAAGTGGGTGGAAGGGCCATCCCCGTCGTAACTCGAGAATATACCCCAGGTTCCCGCCGCAGCTCGAGAAAAACCATGAGACTTCCCACTCGCCGCGAGATGAGGCCCGATTCCCCTGCACTGCGTGCAGAGAAATTCCGTGTTGCACATCACACATGAAAGGAGCCTTGATTTCCTTGATGGCACTCCAGAGAAACCCAAAGAACACTGTTTCAAGGCTAGAGGGACCCTGAGGTCACTGTAGCAACACGAAAGAGCTCCATGGACCACAAATCAACTCGAGATGAGAGGTTAGTCCCTGGCTTCGACTCCAGAGGAATACCACCTTACCACAAGCACCTCAAGAGGAGGCTTCTCTCAGCTCTAGGTATGTGAGAGGCACCCGGAGTTTGCGGCCTCAAGTGGAATGGACACCGCGATGCCCTGACTCAAAATAAGGCCGGATATCCCTGCAGTGACTTGAATGCAGGCTCGTCTTGCATCTCCCAAGACGAAAGGATGTCTGAATCCCCTGTGGAGACCACAGAGAAATACCTAGTTCCCCACCTCATCGCGACCGGAGGTCTCACATCCTTTGAAAACTGCAGAGGTACGCGGAGATCAGTGCCTCCAAAGGAGACGATGCCTGACTCCTCGTGAAACTTGATAGGAGTCCCAGGATTCCTGTGGCACGTGGAAAGGGACCCTGGGTCTCCCGCCTCAGCTGGAGAGGCGTCCCAATTGTCCTGCCAAGCCTCGAGGAGAATCCCGAGTTGTCCCTCGCAATTAGGCAGGAGTCCTGACATCGCTAAACAAACACGTGGGTGGAAGGGCCATCCCCGTCGTAACTCGAGAATATACCCCAGGTTCCCGCCGCAACTCGAGAAAAATCATGAGACTTCCCCCTCCCCGCGAGATGAGGCCCGATTCCCCTGCACTGCGTGCACAGCAATTCCGTGTTGCACATCACACAGGAAAGGAGCCTTGATTTCCTTGATGGCACTCCAGAGAGACCCCAAGAACACTGTTTCAAGGATAGAGGGATCCTGAGGTCACTGTAGCAACACGAAAGAGCTCCGTGGACCACAAATCAACTCAAGATGAGAGGTTAGTCCGTGGCTTCGACTCCAGAGGAATACCACCTTACCACAAGCACCTCAAGAGGAGTCTTCTCTCAGCTCTAGCTATGTGAGAGCCAGCCTGAGTTTGCGGCCTCAAGTGGAAAGGACACCGCGATTCCCTGACTCGAAATATGGCCGGATATCCCTGCAGTGACTTGAATGCAGGCTCGTCTTGCCTCTACCAAGACGAAAGGATGTCTGAATCCCCTGTGGAGACCACAGAGAAAGACCTAGTTCCCCACCTCATTGCGACCGGATGCCTCACATCCTTTGAAAACTCCAGAGGTATGCGGAGATCAGTACCTCCAAAGGAGCAGATGCCTCATTCCTCATCGAACTTGATAGGAGTCCCAGGATTCCTGTGGCACGTGGAAAGGGACCCTTTGTCTCCCGCCTCAGCTGAAGAGGCGTCCCAATTGCCCTGCCAAGCCTCGAGGAGAATCCCGAGTTGTCCCTCGCAACTAGGCAGGAGTCCTGACGTCGCTGAACAAACACGTGTTTGGAAGGGCCATCCCCGTCATAACTCGAGAATATACCCCAGGATCCTGCCGAAACTCGAGAAAAACCATGAGACTTCCCCCTCGCCGCGAAATGAGGCCCGATTCCCCTGCACTGCGTGCAGAGCAATTCCGTGTTGCACATCACACATGAAAGGAGCCTTGATTTCCTTGATGGCACTCCAGAGAAACCCCAAGAACACTGTTTCAAGGCTAGAGGGATCCTGAGGTCACTGTAGAAACAGAAAAGAGCTCCGTGGACCAAAAATCAACTCGAAATGAGAGGTTAGTCCCTGGCTTCGACTCCAGAGGAATACGACCTTACCACAAGCACCTCAAGAGGAGGCTTCTCTCAGCTCTAGGTATGTGAGAGGCACCCTGAGTTTGCGGCCTCAAGTGGAATGGACACCGCGATGCCCTGACTCAAAATAAGGCCGGATATCCCTGCAGTGACTTGAATGCAGGCTCGTCTTGCATCTCCCAAGACGAAAGGATGTCTGAATCCCCTGTGGAGACCACAGAGAAAGACCTAGTTCCCCACCTCATCGCGACCGGAGGTCTCACATCCTTTGAAAACTGCAGAGGTACGCGGAGATCAGTGTCTCCAAAGGAGACGATGCCTGACTCCTCGTGAAACTTGATAGGAGTCCCAGGATTCCTGTGGCACGTGGAAAGGGACCCTTGGTCTCCCGCCTCAGCTGGAGAGGCGTCCCAATTGCCCTGCCAAGCCTCGAGGAGAATCCCGAGTTGTCCCTCGCAATTAGGCAGGAGTCCTGACATCGCTAAACAAACACGTGGGTGGAAGGGCCATCCCCGTCGTAACTCGAGAATATACCCAAGGTTCCCGCCGCAACTCGAGAAAAACCATGAGACTTCCCCCTCGCCGCGAGATGAGGCCCGATTCCCCTGAACCGCGTGCACAGCAATTCCGTGTGACGCATCACACATGAAAGGAGTGTTGATTTCTTTGATGGCACTCCAGAGAAACCCCAAGAACACTGTTTCAAGGCTAGAGGGATCCTGAGGTCACTGTAGAAACACGAAAGAGCTCTGTGGACCAAAAATCAACTCGAGATGAGAGGTTAGTCCCTGGTTTCGACTCCAGAGGAATTCCACCTTACCACAAGCACCTCAAGAGTAAACTTCTCTGAGCTCTAGGAATATGAGAGGGAGCCTGATTTTGCGGCCTCAAGTGGGATGGACACCGCCATGCCCTGACTCGAAATAAGGCCGGATATCCCTGCAGTGACTTGAATGCAGGCTCCTCTTGCATCTCCCAAGACGATAGGATGTCTGAATCCCCTGTGGAGACCACAGAGAAAGACCTAGTTCCCCACCTCATCCCGACTGGAGACCTCACATCCTTTGAAAACTCCAGAGGTACGTGGAGATCAGTGCCTCCAAAGGAGACGATGCCTGACTCCTCATGAAACTTGATAGGAGTCCCAGGATTCCTGTGGCACGTGGAAAGGGACCGTTGGTCTCCCGCCTCAGCTGGAGAGGCGTCCCAATTGCCCTGTCAGGCCTCGAGGAGAATCCCGAGTTGTCCTTCGCAACTAGGCAGGAGTCCTGACGTCGCTGAGCAAACACGTGTTTGGAAGGGCCATTCCCGTCGTAACTCGAGAATATACCCCATGTTCCCGCCCCAACTCGAGAAAAACCATGAGACTTCCCGCTCGCCGCGAGATGAGCCCCGATTCCCCTGCACTGCATGCAGAGCAATTAGGTGTTGCACATCACACATGAAAGGAGGCTTGATTTCCTTGATGTCATTACAGCGAAACCCCAAGAAAACTGTTTCAAGGCTAGAGGGATCCTGAGGTCACTGTAGCAACACGAAAGAGCTCCGTGGACCAAAAATCAACTCGAGATGAGACGTTAGTCCCAGGCTTCGACTCCAGAGGAATACCACCTTACCAAAAGCACCTCAAGAGGAATCTTCTCTCAGTTCTAGCTATGTGATAGGTACCCTGAATTTGCGGCCTCAAGTGGAATGGACACCGCGATGCCCTGACTAGAAATATGGGCAGATATCCCTGCAGTGACTTGAATGCAGGCTCGTCTTGCATCTCCCAAGACGAAAGGATGTCTGAATCCCCTGTGGAGCCCACATAGAAAGACCTAGTTCCCCACCTCATCGCGACCAGAGGCCTCACATCCTTTGAAAACTCCAGAGGTACGCAGAGATCAGTGCCTCCAAAGGAGACGATGCCTGACTCCTCGTAAAAATTGATAGGAGTCCCAGGATTCCTGTGGCACGTATAAAGGGACCCTTGGTCTCCCGCCTCAGCTGGAGAGGCGTCCCAATTGCCCTGCCAAGCCTCGAGGAGAATCCCGAGTTGTCCCTCGCAACTAGGCAGGAGTCCTGACGTCGCTGAACAAACACGTGTGTGGAAGGGCCTTCCCCGTCGAAACTCGAGAATATACCCCAGGTTCCCGCCGCAACTCGAGAAAAACCATGAGACTTCCCCTTGCCGCGAGATGAGGCCCGATTCCCCTGCACTGCGTGCAGAGCAATTCCGTGTTGCACATCACACATGAAAGGAGCCTTGATTTCCTTGATGGCACCCCAGAGAAACCCCAAGAACACTGTTTCAAGGCTAGAGGCATCCTGAGGTCACTGTAGAAACAGAAAAGAGCTCCGTGGACCAAGAATCAACTCGAGATGAGAGGTTAGTCTCTGGCTTCGACTCCAGAGGAATACCACCTTACCACAAGCACCTCAAGAGGAGGCTTCTCTCAGCTCTAGATATATGAGAGGGACCCTGAGATTTCGGCCTCACGTGGAATGGCACCGCGATGCCCTGACTCGAAATAAGGCCGGATATCCCTGCAGTGACTTAAATGCCGGCTCGTCTTGCATTTCCCAAGACGAAAGGATGTCTGAATCCCCTCTGGAGACCAAAGAGAAAGACCTACTTCCCCACCTCATCGCGACCGGAGGCCTCACATCCTTTGAAAACTCCAGAGGTACGCGGAGATCAGTGCCTCCAAAGGAGACGATGCCTGACTCCTCGTGAAACTTGATAGGAGTCCCAGGATTCCTGTGGCACGTGGAAAGGGACCCTTGGTCTCCCGCCTCAGCTGAAGAGGCTTCCCAATTGCCCTGTCAGGCCTCGAGGAGAATCCCGCGTTGTCCCTAGCAACTAGGCAGGAGTCCTGACCTTGCTGAACAAACATGTGGGTGGAAGGGCCATCCCCGTCGTAACTCGAGAATATACCCCAGGTTCCCGCCGCAACTCGAGAAAAACCATGAGACTTCCCCCTCGCCGCGAGATGAGGCCCGATTCCCCTGCACTGCTTGCAGAACAATTCCGTGTTGCACATCACACATGAAAGGAGCCTTGATTTCCATGATGCCACTCCAGAGAAACCCCAAGAACACTGTTTCAAGGCTAGAGGGATCCTGCGGTCACTGCAGCAACACGAAAGAGCTCCGTGGACCAAAACTCAACTCGAGATGAGAGGTTAGTCCCTGGCTTCGACTCCAGAGGAATACCACCTTACAACAAGCACCTCAAGTGGAGGCTTCTCTCAACTCTAGGTATGTGAGAGGGACCCTGAGTTTGTGGCCTCAAGTGGAATGGACACCGCGATGCCCTGACTCGAAATAAGGCCGGATATCACTGCAGTGACTTGAATGCAGGCTCGTCTTGCATCTCCCAAGACGAATGGATGTCTGAATCCCCTGTGGAGACCACAGAGAAAGACCTAGTTCCCCACCTCATCGCGACCGGAGGCCTAACATCCTTTGAAAACTCCAGAGGTACGCAAAGATCAGTGCCTCCAAAGGAGACGATGCCTGACTCCTCGTGAAACTTGATAGGAGTCCCAGGATTCCTGTGGCACGTGGAAAGGGACCCTTGGTCTCCCGCCTCAGCTGAAGAGGCTTCCCAATTGCCCTGTCAGGCCTCGAGGAGAATCCCGAGTTGTCCCTCGCAACTAGGCAGGAGTCCTGACGTGGCTGAACAAACACGTGGGTGGAAGGGCCATCCCCGTCGTAACTCGAGAATATACCCCAGGTTCCCGCCGCAACTCGAGAAAAACCATGAGACTTCCCCCTCGCCGCGAGATGAGGCCCGATTCCCCTGCACTCCTTGCAGAACAATTCCGTGTTGCACTTCACACATGAAAGGAGCCTTGATTTCCATGATGCCACTCCAGAGAAACCCCAAGAACACTGTTTCAAGGCTAGAGAAATCCTGCGGTCACTGTAGCAACACGAAAGAGCTCCGTGGACCAAAAATCAACCCGAGATGAGAGGTTAGTCCCTGGTTTCGACTCCAGAGGAATACCACCTTACCACAAGCACCTCAAGAGGAGGCTTCTCTCAGCTCTAGGTATGTGAGAGGGACCCTGAGATTTCGGCCTCACGTGGAATGGCACCGCGATGCCCTGACTAGAAATAAGGGCAGATATCCCTGCAGTGACTTGAATGCAGGCTCGTCTTGCATCTCCCAAGACGAAAGGATGTCTGAATCCCCTGTGGAGACCACATAGAAAGACCTAGTTCCCCACCTCATCGCGACCAGAGGCCTCACATGCTTTGAAAACTCCAGAGGGACGCGGAGATCAGTGCCTCCAAAGGAGACAATGCCTGACTCCTCGTGAAAATTGATAGGAGTCCCAGGATTCCTGTGGAACGTGTAAAGGGACCCTTGGTCTCCCGCCTCAGCTGGAGAGGCGTCCCAATTGCCCTGCCAAGCCTCGAGGAGAATCCCGAGTTGTCCCTCGCAACTAGGCAGGAGTCCTGACGTCGCTGAACAAACACGTGTGTGGAAGGGCCATCCCCGTCGAAACTCGAGAATATACCCCAGGTTCCCGCCGCAACTCGAGAAAAACCATGAGACTTCCCCCTCGCCGCGAGATGAGGCCCGATTCCCCTGCACTGCTTGCAGAACAATTCCGTGATGCACATCACACATGAAAGGAGCCTTGATTTCCATGATGGCACTCCATAGAAACCCCAAGAACACTGTTTCAAGGCTAGAGGGATCCTGCGGTCACTGTAGCAACACGATAGAGCTCCGTGGACCAAAAATCAACTCGAGATGAGAGGTTAGTTCCTGGCTTCGACTCCAGAGGAATACCACCTTACCACAAGCACCTCAAGAGGAGGCTTCTCTCAGCTCCAGCTATGTGAGAGGGACCCTGAGTTTGCCGCCTCAAGTGGAATGGACACCGCGATGCCGTGACTCGAAATAAGGCCGGATATCCCTGCAGTGACTTGAATGCAGGCTCGTCTTGCATCTCCCAAGACGAAAGGATGTCTGAATCCCCTGTGGAGACAAAAGAGAAAGACCTACTTCCCCACCTCATCGCGACCGGAGGCCTCACATCCTTTGAAAACTCCAGAGGTATGCGGAGATCAGTGCCTCCAAAGGAGACGATGCCTGACTCCTCGTGAAACTTGATAGGAGTCACAGGATTCCTGTGGCACGTGGAAAGGGACTCTTGGTCTCCCGCCTCAGCTGGAGAGGCGTCCCAATTGCCGTGCCAAGCCTCGAGGAGAATCCCGAGTTGTCCCTCGGAACTAGGCAGGAGTCCTGACGGCGCTGAACAAACACGTGTGTCGAAGGGCCAACCCGTCGTAACTCGAGAATATACACCAGGTTCCCGCCGCAACTCGAGAAAAACCATGAGACTTCCCCCTCGCCACGAAATGAGGCCCGATTCCCCGGCACTGCGTGCAGAGCAATTCCGTGTTGCACATCACACAGGAAATGAGCCTTGATTTCCTTGATGGCACTCCAGAGAAACCCCAAGAACACTCTTTCAAGGCTAGAGGGATCCTGAGGTCAATGTAGCAACACGAAAGAGCTCCGGGAACCAAAAATCAACTTGAGATGAAAGGTTAGTCCCTGGTTTCGAATCCAGAGGAATACCACCTTACCACAAGCACCTCAACAGGAGGCTTCTCTCAGCTCTAGGTATGTGGGAGGGACCCTGAGTTAGCGGCCTTAAGTGGAATGGACACCGCGATGCCCTGACTCAAAATAAGGCCGGATATCCCTGCAGTGACTTGAATGCAGGCTCGTCTTGCATCTCCCAAGACGAAAGGATGTCTGAATCCCCTGTGGAGACCACAGAGAAAGACCTAGCTGCCCACCTCATCGCGACCGGAGGCCTCACATCCTTTGAAAACTCCACAGGTATTCGGAGATCAATGCCTCCAATGAGGCGATGCCTGACTCCTCGTGAAACGTGATAGGAGTCCCAGGATTCCTGTGGCACGTGGACAGGAACACTTGGTCTCCCGCCTCAGCTGGAGAGGCGTCCCAATTGCCCTGCCAAGCCTCGAGGAGAATCCCGAGTTGTCCCTCGCAACTAGGCAGGAGTCCTGACGTCGCTGAACAAACACGTGTGTGGAAGGGCCATCCCCGTCGAAACTCGAGAATATACCCCAGGTTCCCGCCGCAACTCGAGAAAAACCATGAGACTTCCCCCTCGCCGCGAGATGAGGCCGAATTCCCCTGCACTGCGTGCACAGCAATTCCGTGTTGCACATCACACATGAAAGGAGCCTTGATTTCCTTGATGGCACTCCAGAGAAACCCCAAGAACACTGTTTCAAGGCTAGAGGCATCCTGAGGTCACTGTAGAAACAGAAAAGAGCTCCGTGGACCAAGAATCAACTCGAGATGAGAGGTTAGTCTCTGGCTTCGACTCCAGAGGAATACCACCTTACCACAAGCACCTCAAGAGGAGGCTTCCCTCATCTCTAGATATATGAGAGGGACCCTGAGATTTCGGCCTCACGTGGAATGGCACCGCGATGCCCTGACTCGAAATAAGGCCGGATATTCCTGCAGTGACTTAAATGCCGGCTCGTCTTGCATTTCCCAAGACGAAAGGATGTCTGAATCCCCTCTGGAGACCAAAGAGAAAGACCTACTTCCCCACCTCATCGCGACCGGAGGCCTCACATCCTTTGAAAACTCCAGAGGTACGCGGAGATCAGTGCCTCCAAAGGAGACGATGCCTGACTCCTCGTGAAACTTGATAGGAGTCCCAGGATTCCTGTGGCACGTGGAAAGGGACCCTTGGTCTCCCGCCTCAGCTGAAGAGGCTTCCCAATTGCCCTGTCAGGCCTCGAGGAGAATCCCGAGTTGTCCCTAGCAACTAGGCAGGAGTCCTGACCTTGCTGAACAAACATGTGGGTGGAAGGGCCATCCCCGTCGTAACTCGAGAATATACCCCAGGTTCCCGCCGCAACTCGAGAAAAACCATGAGACTTCCCCCTCGCCGCAAGATGAGGCCCGATTCCCCTGCACTGCTTGCAGAACAATTCCGTGTTGCACATCACACATGAAAGGAGCCTTGATTTCCATGATGCCACTCCAGAGAAACCCCAAGAACACTGTTTCAAGGCTAGAGGGATCCTGCGGTCACTGCAGCAACACGAAAGAGCTCCGTGGACCAAAAATCAACTCGAGATGAGAGGTTAGTCCCTGGCTTCGACTCCAGAGGAATACCACCTTACCACAAGCACCTCAAGAGGAGGCTTCTCTCAGCTCTAGGTATGTGAGAGGGACCCTGAGATTTCGGCCTCACGTGGAATGGCACCGCGATGCCCTGACTAGAAAAAAGGGCAGATATCCCTGCAGTGACTTGAATGCAGGCTCGTCTTGCATCTCCCAAGACGAAACGATGTCTGAATCCCCTGTGGAGACCACATAGAAAGAACTAGTTCCCCACCTCATCGCGACCAGAGGCCTCACATCCTTTGAAAACTCCAGAGGTACGCGGAGATCAGTGCCTCCAAAGGAGACGATGCCTGACTCCTCGTGAAAATTGATAGGAGTCCCAGGATTCCTGTGGCACCTATAAAGGGACCCTTGGTCTCCCGCCTCAGCTGGAGAGGCGTCCCAATTGCCCTGCCAAGCCTCGAGGAGAATCCCGAGTTGTCCCTCGCAACTAGGCAGGAGTCCTGACGTCGCTGAACAAACACGTGTGTGGAAGGGGCATCCCCGTCGAAACTCGAGAATATACCCCAGGTTCCCGCCGCAACTCGAGAAAAACCATGAGACTTCCCCCTCGCCGCGAGATGAGGCCCGATTCCCCTGCACTGCGTGCAGAGCAATTCCGTGTTGCACATCACACATGAAAGGAGCCTTGATTTCCTTGATGGCACTCCAGAGAAACCCCAAGAACACTGTTTCAAGGCTAGAGGGATCCTGAGGTCACTGTAGCAACACGAAAGAGCTCCGTGGACCAAGAATCAACTCGAGATGAGAGGTTAGTCCCTGGCTTCAACTCCAGAGGAATACCACCTTACCACAAGCACCTCAAGAGGAGGCTTCTCTCAGCTCCAGCTATGTGAGAGGGACCCTGAGTTTGCGGCCTCAAGTTGAATGGACACCGCGATGCCCTGACTCGAAATAAGGCCGGATATCCCTGCAGTGACTTGAATGCAGGCTCGTCTTGCATCTCCCAAGACGAAAGGATGTCTGAATCCCCTGTGGAGACCAAAGAGAAAGACCTAGTTCCCCACCTCATCGCGACCGGAGGCCTAACATCCTTTGAAAACTCCAGAGGTACGCGGAGATCAGTGCCTCCAAAGGAGACGATGCCTGACTCCTCTTGAAACTTGATGGGAGTCCCAGGATTCCTGTGGCACGTGGAAAGGGACCCTTGGTCTCCCGCCTCAGCCGGAGAGGCGTCCCAATTGCCCTGCCAAGCCTCGAGGAGAATCCCGAGTTGTCCCTCTCAACTAGGCAGGAGTCCTGACGTCGCTGAACAAACACGTGTGTGGAAGGGCCATCCCCTCGAAACTCGAGAATATACCCCAGGTTCCCGCCGCAACTCGAGAAAAACCATGAGACTTCCCCCTCGCCGCGAGATGAGGCCGATTCCCCTGCATTGCGTGCACAGCAATTCCGTGTTGCACATCACACATGAAAGGAGCCTTGATTTCCTTGATGGCACTCCAGAGAAACCCCAAGAACACTGTTTCAAGGCTAGAGGGATCCTGAGGTCACTGTAGCAACACGAAAGAGCTCCGTGGACCAAAAATCAACTCGAGATGAGAGGTTAGTCCCTGGCTTCGACTCCAGAGGAATACTACCTTACCACAAACACCTCAAAAGGAGGCTTCTCTCAGCTCTAGGTATGTGAGAGGGACCCTGAGTTTGCGGCCTCAAGTGGAATGGACACCGCGATGACCTGACTCGAAATAAGGCCGGAAATCCCTGCAGTGACTTGAATGCAGGCTCGTCTTGCATCTCCCAAGACGAAAGGGTGTCTGAATCCCCTGTGGAGACCACATAGAAAGACCTAGTTCCCCACCTCATTGCGACCAGAGGCCTCACATTCTTTGAAAACTCCAGAGGTATGCGGAGATCAGTGCCTCCAAAGGAGACGATGCCTGACTCCTCGTGAAACTTGATAGGAGTCCCAGGATTCCTGTGGCACGTGGAAAGGGACCCTTGGTCTCCCGCCTCAGCTGAAGAGGCTTCCCAATTGCCCTGTCAGGCCTCGAGGAGAATCCCGAGTTGTCCCTCGCAACTAGGCAGGAGTCCTGACGTGGCTGAACAAACACGTGGGTGGAAGGGCCATCCCCGTCGTAACTCGAGAATATACCCCAGGTTCCCGCCGCAACTCGAGAAAAACCATGAGATTTCCCCCTCGCCGCGAGATGAGGCCCGATTCCCCTGCACTCCTTGCAGAACAATTCCGTGTTGCACATCACACATGAAAGGAGCCTTGATTTCCATGATGCCACTCCAGAGAAACCCCAAGAACACTGTTTCAAGGCTAGAGGGATCCTGTGGTCACTGTAGCAACACGAAAGAGCTCCGTGGACCAAAAATCAACTCGAGATGAGAGGTTAGTCCCTGGCTTCGACTCCAGAGGAATACCACCTTACCACAAGCACCTCAAGAGGAGGCTTCTCTCAGCTCTAGGTATGTGAGAGGGACCTTGAGATTTCGGCCTCACCTGGAATGGCACCGTGATGCCCTGACTAGAAATATGGGCAGATATCCCTGCAGTGACTTGAATGCAGGCTCGTCTTGCATCTCCCAAGACGAAAGGATGTCTGAATCCCCTGTGGAGCCCACATAGAAAGACCTAGTTCCCCACCTCATCGCGACCAGAGGCCTCACATCCTTTGAAAACTCCAGAGGTACGCGGAGATCAGTGCCTCCAAAGGAGACGATGCCTGACTCCTCGTAAAAATTGATAGGAGTCCCAGGATTCCTGTTGCACGTATAAAGGGACCCTTGGTCTCCCGCCTCAGCTGGAGAGGCGTCCCAATTGCCCTGCCAAGCCTCGAGGAGAATCCCGAGTTGTCCCTCGCAACTAGGCAGGAGTCCTGACGTCGCTGAACAAACACGTGTGTGGAAGGGCCTTCCCCGTCGAAACTCGAGAATATACCCCAGGTTCCCGCCGCAACTCGAGAAAAACCATGAGACTTCCCCTTGCCGCGAGATGAGGCCCGATTCCCCTGCACTGCGTGCAGAGCAATTCCGTGTTGCACATCACACATGAAAGGAGCCTTGATTTCCTTGATGGCATTCCAGAGAAACCCCAAGAACACTGTTTCAAGGCTAGAGGCATCCTGAGGTCACTGTAGAAACAGAAAAGAGCTCCGTGGACCAAGAATCAACTCGAGATGAGAGGTTAGTCTCTGGCTTCGACTCCAGAGGAATACCACCTTACCACAAGCACCTCAAGAGGAGGCTTCTCTCAGCTCTAGATATGTGAGAGGGACCCTGAGATTTCGGCCTCACGTGGAATGGCACCGCGATGCCCTGACTCGAAATAAGGCCGGATATCCCTGCAGTGACTTAAATGCCGGCTCGTCTTGCATTTCCCAAGACGAAAGGATGTCTGAATCCCCTCTGGAGACCAAAGAGAAAGACCTACTTCCCCACCTCATCGCGACCGGAGGCCTCACATCCTTTGAAAACTCCAGAGGTACGCGGAGATCAGTGCCTCCAAAGGAGACGATGCCTGACTCCTTGTGAAACTTGATAGGAGTCCCAGGATTCCTGTGGCACGTGGAAAGGGACCCTTGGTCTCCCGCCTCAGCTGAAGAGGCTTCCCAATTGCCCTGTCAGGCCTCGAGGAGAATCCCGAGTTGTCCCTAGCAACTAGGCAGGAGTCCTGACCTTGCTGAATAAACATGTGGGTGGAAGGGCCATCCCCGTCGTAACTCGAGAATATACCCCAGGTTCCCGCCGCAACTCGAGAAAAACCATGAGACTTCCCCCTCGCCGCGAGATGAGGCCCGATTCCCCTGCACTGCTTGCAGAACAATTCCGTGTTGCACATCACACATGAAAGGAGCCTTGATTTCCATGATGCCACTCCAGAGAAACCCCAAGAACACTGTTTCAAGGCTAGAGGGATCCTGCGGTCACTGCAGCAACACGAAAGAGCTCCGTGGACCAAAAATCAACTCGAGATGAGAGGTTAGTCCCTGGCTTCGACTCCAGAGGAATACCACCTTACCACAAGCACCTCAAGAGGAGGCTTCTCTCAGCTCTAGGTATGTGAGAGGGACCCTGAGATTTCGGCCTCACGTGGAATGGCACCGCGATGCCCTGACTAGAAAAAAGGGCAGATATCCCTGCAGTGACTTGAATGCAGGCTCGTCTTGCATCTCCCAAGACGAAAGGATGTCTGAATCCCCTGTGGAGACCACATAGAAAGAACTAGTTCCCCACCTCATCGCGACCAGAGGCCTCACATCCTTTGAAAACTCCAGAGGTACACGGAGATCAGTGCCTCCAAAGGAGACGATGCCTGACTCCTCGTGAAACTTGATGGGAGTCCCAGGATTCCTGTGGCACGTGTAAAGGGACCCTTGGTCTCCCGCCTCAGCCGGAGAGGCGTCCCAATTGCCCTGCCAAGCCTCGAGGAGAATCCCGAGTTGTCCCTCGCAACTAGGCAGGAGTCCTGACGTCGCTGAACAAACTCGTGTGTGGAAGGGCCATCCCCTCGAAACTCGAGGATATACCCCAGGTTCCCGCCGCAACTCGAGAAAAACCATGAGACTTCCCCCTCGCCGCGAGATGAGGCCGATTCCCCTGCATTGCGTGCACAGCAATTCCGTGTTGCACATCACACATGAAAGGAGCCTTGATTTCCTTGATGGCACTCCAGAGAAACCCCAAGAACACTGTTTCAAGGCTAGAGGGATCCTGAGGTCACTGTAGCAACACGAAAGAGCTCCGTGGACCAAAAATCAACTCGAGATGAGAGGTTAGTCCCTGGCTTCGACTCCAGAGGAATACTACCTTACCACAAACACCTCAAGAGGAGGCTTCTCTCAGCTCTAGGTATGTGAGAGGGACCCTGAGTTTGCGGCCTCAAGTGGAATGGACACCGCGATGACCTGACTCGAAATAAGGCCGGAAATCCCTGTAGTGACTTGAATGCAGGCTCGTCTTGCATCTCCCAAGACGAAAGGGTGTCTGAATCCCCTGTGGAGACCACAGAGAAAGACCTAGTTCCCCACCTCATCACGACCGG